>NC_143449.1:3610500-3911375 GCF_987193195.1 Phasianus colchicus
AGACTAAAACACATTGGCATAAATACTTAAGCAATGCTTCTCTAAGAATAAGAGCACCCACCTGATGTTTACAACAAAACTTCTAAAATATCTGCTTTACTAAATAGAAAACCTAAGTATCATTGAGATTTGGTAGGCAAAGCCCTCCACGCAGTTAAGAAACACATTACTGAAATACCCAACACTTGCTACTGAAGCAGTTACACATTGTTAACAGAGTGGCAACTTGGCACAAATAAAAGGACTTGGGAACACACATGCAGACCCCTATTTATCATCCTCTTCACACAACACTATCAAATGAACAACCTGAAGAAGAAAAGGTGCAATCTGGTAGTGCTGTAGTATTAAGAAAAAAAAGGAATAGATGCAAAACGTCAAGTCAGGAAGAAGGATGGAGGGTCCTGCTTCCCATTCTGCTCACGGCACCTCAGTTCCTCCTCTCTATGAACTGCAGCAAAACCATCTCTCAGGCTGGCAGGGACGGGTGTGGGATCAGCCAGCTTCAGTACACAAACAGCACTGGGGCTGTATGCATTGAGCACATCTAAATACACCCACCCAGCCTCATTTAACTAAACAAGTTAAACAAAAGCTTCAGACAATGGAGTTCTTTCACTGATGTCATTACAAAATACTTACACTTGCTCTCCATCAATTTATGTCTAAAAACTGAACTTCTCAAGGCTTCCCTTTATGAAGTTCCAAATTTTTTGCCCTGCCCCAGCACAAAGACAGAATCCCTTGCACAAGCTCCAACATCACTAACAATCTTCTCAGAACATCAGTCAGCAGGACACAGCTCTTCAGTAAATAACCATGGGAAAGGAACAAGGGAAGTGATGAGAAAAAGTCGGTCTGAATGACAAAAATATTGCTGACATGGGGCTTTCAGGTCTGTTTAAAGCATGAAATCCTACTGAGTGGCATTAAATAAGCACCAAAACTTCTCTCTCCAATCATCAAGCAGTCTTATTACCCATGCCACCTTCCAAAACCCCAAATAAGATCCCTCTCAACTTTTACTTATTTTTTTGACAGTACTACAAAATGTCTGCCTAGATTAATAGATCCCTCCTGCTCCAATTAATTTTCTTGTCTCATCAGACAAGACCCTGGATTTCAGTGCATTTCTTGCTTGCAAGAACTGCTGTGCTCTTCTGGAACAGAAGACCTAGATTCACCTCCACCATTATGTTCATCTTTCTAACGCATCCCAGGTCTCTGGAGATGGCTTGTTCCTGATGAAGAAAGACAAACTTAGATTCTTCTCCATGGAGCATTCTGTTGCCTCTGGTTTCCAAACCCAAATTAAGTAGTTAATGATTTATGTACACATGGAGCACTAATATCTTCGTGCCACAGTAGCCATCAGGTCACAAGTGGCTCTAAAGATGCTTCAGTCAAACAAATGAATGTTAGGTCTAATGATTCAGCTTACTTCATCTAAACAGATCCAGCATGTTCATACTGATCACTACAAAACTGCACAGAAAGCAGGCAGTCTGAGATGTAAAGTTAAGGAAAAAAGGCTTCCCACAGAAGCTGCAAACAAGACTGTTTTTAATTCAAGATTTCTCACACTGATACAACCTCCCGATTCATTATCCAAGCTCTTTAAGTAGATATCTTTTATTAAAGCTTCAGTGATACCATTATAAAATTGCAGGAATGTGTCTCTTTCTTTAAAGATAAATTTCAGCCTCTGGACTCACAAGAAACCCTGAAAGCACATCTCTAGATCAAGAGCCAAAGGCCAGTTATATTTATGCATGCATGCAAGCATTAGTGATTTTAAAGTATTTTCCTGAGGTAGAGATCTAACTCAGATTATCATCTTTTTAAGTAAGCAATACAGATATGTATTTTTCATCCTCACTGAACATCCTGGGTGTTCATGTTGCTCATTCACCAAAGTTTCCCAAGGTTTTTCTTTCCTTCTCAGATCCATCTTTCCTCCTCTTGTGATTCTATGATTCAATATTCAATCGGATCCTTTTATCATCTTACCACTATACAAAGATGAGCAAAATGAACATTTTAGCTAAAACAGCACCTAGCTAGGTCAGCATTTGTAACTTCTCTTTTTTCAGTCTTCAGCCTAAGAGATGGCTTGCTCTGCATACTCCAGGTTCTGTTTTGTTGGGAAGTATCTCTAAAGCCCTCAACAAAATCGGGAATCTGTGTTACGAGTAGCTACAGCTCTTTTCAGTCCTGCCCCACATTGTGTGTTATGACATTCAGTTCTAGTAGTTCCTACGTATCAGAAAACATGAATTATACTTCGCTGTCTGCTCTCCTATGTGACACGAAATATAACTTACCAATAGACTATCTAGAGAGTGTTTGCCCCAGTATTTGAATATTTTTAATAATGCTATCTAATCAGGGCGTACTTGTCCAGAAAGATTTTGCTTGGCTATCTGTCACAACCCACAACATCCAATTATTTTAAGACAAAACATCAACTCTTACAAGTTTAGTCTCACTGGGTGTATGGGAACTGTTGAGTCACAGTCTGAACCACTGATTGAGCACCTGGGGAAAGGACCCAGTCAGCCCTGGGAGCACAGGTGAAGGTAATTCAGCTGTGTGAACAGAAGGGCTGGAGCCTGGCTGCACCTTTCTTAGACTCCATTTAAGGGCTGACTGCCACTGGGGAAGGATGTTGGTTGGAGATCCCTCCTTTGTGGAGTTTTCCCCATGAGCCTACATCTGTAGAGAGGGGTGAGCATTCTTTTCCTGTTTGTCCCTTTTGCCATTTCACTCCTACATCACCTTTCCACCACACTGATCTTTCCAACTGTAACACTGGGAAATCAGTACAGCGTTTTCCATTCTTAAGAACCTCATCCTTCTCCAGGCACGTTCATGGTACTGTGTTGAAGAATACAGAAACACTCACGAGGGTGACTCATCTTCAGTTTTCACTTTGGCAGTGAGCAGAAGCCCTGGTTAAGATCTTGGTGCTGCAATGCTGACTGCTGTAGAGAGACATCTGCAGAAAGGGACTTTACTTTGAACACAACAGCTGAAATGTAGACGAGGAATAGCAAAAGACAAGTGCACTGCCAACAGTTAAGGCAGAGGAGCATGGCATCACTCGTGAGACATCCAGCATCTCCTTTCAAGACCAAGTGCTCTATTTGCTGGACTGGGAAAGGAGATCTTTGCTATTATGACATTGTTGAATAAGGAAGGCTATAAAAAAAAGTTCTTAATGTCTTAATTCTTGTTTTTGAGCAATGCAAGTCTTAGCAAAGAACAATATAGTTCTTTCCAGACTTCTTTAATCTGATGAAAGTAAACATGAAGGGTTTACCACATTTCTTAACACAGAGCCATTAACAGAATATGTCCTAAAGATGATGACTATCACTTCCCATAAACACTTTGCCAGTGCATTTTTAGAAAAATCGTTCTGAAGGCATCTAACTAGGAATGTCATAATAACATGGCAAACTAAAGCATTCTAGGAATGGGCAACAGTTGGGTTTACTTTGCAAAATAGAGTTGAGTATTGTTAACTGACACAGACAGCCCTAGGAAAATACTAATAACAAGCAACTACAATAAATATTATTTTTAGGGTTAAATGAACTTGATTTTACAGACGCACAATCATCACTATGAATGTTTTGGCTTGATCAAGTAGAATGACTCAAAGAAGGGAACATTCATCAAAAAAAGTATTCTTTTGTGTGGTCTAACCTGTTTTAGATAAATTGACATCGTAAGTCCTTTAGCAACAGTACTGCTCAGCTGTATTCCCAATCCCACATTGACAACCCAGCAATTCTCTGAACGCAGAGAAGATAAATGGAGTTAATGCCACTAAACAAACACGACATTTTTGTTGTACTGTGATCGCAGATGAGTCACTAAGTAAAATGATTAATCACAAATCAATGTTACTAGGCTCATTTAGAGATGATTCTCCCTTTGCAAAGCAGGTAGAAGCTCTAAATTTATAGGCTAATGAGTTTATTCTAGCTGTAGCAGTCTTGTTATTGGTCTTAAGCATAGGAGTCTGCAGGAAATTCGTGCGCAATTAAGCTAAAGTGATGACCTCCTTACACACAGTTTGGCACTCTTTTATCAGATAGTGTCTTGTGCAAATATATAAATGAATTGAAGCATTACATAGAAATTACAGCTAATGCAATACTAAGAAAAACAGACATATTCCAGAATTTTAATACATATGCCAATAAGGTATCTCGACCATAAATTACACTCATTTTATCTGCCTGCAAATGGGTTTATCTGTCCACAAATGGGTTTGTACTGAGGTTTTAGACTGCTTCGTTTTTGGTTGGCTAACATTTGTAACTTCTACAAACAGTTTTATGAGCTAAATTGTTTCAGGAGGAAGTACATGGATTTATTGAGCAACATGTTTATAAGTCATACATATACTGTGAATACTTCATATCTGGTAAATAAATTCACCTTATTAACTACTTAACAGAAAAAAGTTTTTTCAAGCTTCATAAAGATCTGTTGGCACCACGGCACCTTTTTCTTCACCTTGAATTTAATGAACTTAAATACTTGCATGTGCTTGCACGTGTATGTATCTGCCTCCTAAATCTGCCAACATACATTGTTTCTGGAGTGATCAACGTAAAAATGGGTAATTTTTCAAGATCTTGACCAATCTTCCATCTGATAGGCCCTGGAACTCTGTACTGCCAGACAGGGACTATTTCAAGCAGAGTTGGCTCAATATCAATATGATTTAAATAATGTTAAATGAATACGTGACAGTTTGATCAATTACTGAGCGAAGTTGATCACTGAAGTTGAACACAGGAGACATTACATCTGAAAAGTGATCTAAACTATATCCAGAGTTGCACACTCATGAAAGTTAGCCAGCTGTTAAAAGGAACTTGATTCAGCTCTTCCTTGGTTCCTAGTATTAAAAAAAAACAAAACACAGGACAAGTAAAACAAAACCCCACAACTAAATCAGTTTCTACGCTGAATAAAAGAAGCAAGGAATAAATCAAGTGCCTTTTAATTACCTAAGAATGGCAACAAATACAAAGAAATGAGAATTACTTAAACAAGTAGGAAAATCTACGATTAAAAACATCTTTTCAGTAACTCCTAGGCAGTTTTCATGACTGCCATGCTGCACTTATTTTTAGGAAATGTAGACAGGAATTAGATAAAAGAAATACAAAACAGTTATGTAGGTTTTTAGGAAGCATGTGTGTCACACTGTTGGAGGTCTGTAACTACGAGTGTTCCCCAGGAGTCAGTGCTGGGTCCAGACTTGTTCAGCATCTTCATCAACAACCTGGAGGAAGGGATAGAGTCCACCCTCAGCAAGTTTGCTGATGATACAAAGCTGGGAGGAGTGGCTGACACACCTGGAGGCTGTGCTGCCATTCAACAAAACCTGGGCAGGCTGGAGAGCTGGGCAGAGAGGAACCTGATGAGGTTCAGTGAGAGCAAGTGCAGCATCTTGCACCTGGAGAGGAATCACTGCACACATCAGCACAGGTTAGGGGCTGACCTGCTGGAAAGGAGCTCTGCAGAGAAGGACCTGGGTGCCCTGGTGGACAACAGGTTGGCCATGATCCAGCAGCATGCCCTGGTGGCTAAGAAGGCCAATGGGACTCTGGGGTGTATTAAAAAAAGCACAGCCTTCAGGGCAAGAGAAGCGATCCTCCCCCTCTGCTCTGCCCTCTGAGGCCACATCTGGAGCACTGTGTTCAGATCTGGCTCCTCACCTCAAAATAGACAGGGATCTCCTAGAAGGAGTCCAGTGAGGGCCACAAAGATGATGAAGGGCCTGGAGCATCTTCTGCACAAAGAAGGGTTGAGAGACCTGGGGCTGTTTAGCCTGAAGAAGGCTGAAAGGGATCTCATCACTGTTTATAAAAACAGAAGTGTGGGAGTCAAGCTATGGGAGTGGACTCTTTCTTGTAGCAAGCAAAAATAGAAGGGGCAACAGGCAGAGACTGGAACACTGGAAGTTCCATATTAACACAAGGAAGAACTTTACCATAAGAGTGACAGAGCACTGGAACAAGCTGCCCAGAAAGGTGGTGGAGTTTCCCTCTCTGGAGATATTCAAGATCCATCCAGGTGCCTTACCTGTGCAACCTGCTGTAGAGAACCTGCTCTAGCAGGGGGTTGGACTCTATGATCTCTAAAGGTTCTTTCCAACCACAATTCTGTGATTCTGTTAAAGCTCTTTACCCTGCAATCATCATTTAAAGGTTTACTCCATTTCAAAATTAGTTGGGCACGCATTTTCCTTAGGAGAGAAATTCTAGAATGACCAGAATCTGCTACTGAGAGCCCAGGAAGGAAGTCTTCACAGCAGCCACCTTATGGATAGGCAGCTAGACAGACATTGAAGTGCTATTCTGAACTTGGCGTCTTAGCTTTCAGACCATTTGCTCTGTAATTTTTCCCATACACAAGCAGGAATAAGCAATGCATTCACAAGAAACTTCACACAGTAATCACAGCAGAACCAAGCACCCTTCAAGTCAGTTCTCCACTTTCCAATGAAAAGTGCATTTGAGCAGCATTACATCAACTGTCCCACAGCAGATGTAGCATACAGCTGTTAGACATGAGGCAGCTTGTATTCTGAAGATATACTGACACAGTGCAACTCACTAAAGTTGTTAGACTCGGATGACAACATTTAACCAACTGATACAGTCAGAAGCATCCCTTCGAGCAGGCAGTCAGGAGAAAGACCCGTGCTTCTAAGCACTTCCAACTCCAGGACTTCTTCAGCACAAGGCAACGATACCAGTCCTCCTGACAGTGAAAAAACAGTGGTCAAGTATGCTGTGAAGGTGAACGCCAGTAGGTCGCAGGATTTGCAAGGCTCTGCTTCTCCTATGAGAAGCACTTATAAAAAGAAGCTCACTCCCTTACAGGAGCTCAATGGACACAAGGACCAGGTATACACTTGCAACAAAAAGTCGCAGATCACCCACAACCAGTCAGTACACAAGCATGACAACAGCAGTTTTCCAACTGATTGTGAGAAAGCATCTCTCTGCTAAGGTATTTTGATAATTTTGAATCAAAGAACTTACAAGCCACACACCGAACAAAAATTTGTCTAAATAAGTATTTCATTCAATGACTAGAACTTGCATTTCTCTTTGCATTTTCTCAGTGTCTTCCTAACCCTGTTCAGGGCCAATAAAAGCTTGGCTTCAAGAATGAACCTGAGATTCCAAGGAGAGGTCCTCACATTCTCTCAGTTGTAAAGTGCATTAGTAAGCTTTTTAGCACTAGCAAAAACTGTCAGACAAGTAGAGAAAAAAAAATAAATGAAAACTCCGCTACAGAACAGCTCCAGCTGAAGCAGCACTTTCCTCTGCTCCAAAGGAAGCCCCAAAGCCCATTCAGAAGGTATTATTCTAAAAAAATAATGGCACTCAACTATATCTTCTGCCCACTGCCTCCCAGCGATACAGTAGGCATCTGTATGATGAGAATCAGTGCACTAAGAGCTGCCTGCTCATTTTTCTATCAGCACATAGTCTTAACCAGTGTAAAATCCACAGCTCACACTGAGGAAGGCTGAATACAAAACAAATTGGGAAGTTTAAAGCAGTGGTACAGTATGCAGTCACCTTCCTCCCCAGAATTACTACAAAATTTAATTCCCCTGATATTTTTTGTTTAAACAGGATGTAAAATAACAAAAAAATCATTTGCTGCAAGCAATGCAGGTAGCTGGATTCTCAAGAACTATGACAGCTACAGTGCTCCCTCTGGTGGGAACGAGTGAGTGAGTTATCATCCCAAACACATCAGATCCTAGACACATCCATAAACCTTCTTTCTCCCAGATAAACTACCCAGAAATGCAGCAGGTACTTACACCCAAGTAGCACTCGAGAGACTCCACAGCTCAGCTAATCTACCACATTTTAGCTTCAGGAAAATAGCCTGCATCGTAAGAGATAAGCTGTCACACAAGTGATGCTGCTGATGGAAGCCTGTGCAAAGGAGCATAAAATGAGATCGCAGATCAGAAATGCGGATTTGAATTTAAATTCCAACACAGCACCAACAAAACTATTTAGAAGAGACGGGTGTTCTGGAAGGGAGTGAAAAGTCTTCTATCTAATAGGACACAAGATACTGAAGCTCACATACTAAAGGATCTCAGGGATTATTATAGCTTCTTCTGTACTAGTAAACGTTTGGATAAAGTGTATAGCTCAGGCCAGTAGCTAGAGAAGGCTGAAGACAGCAAGATCAGATCCAGTGCTATCTTTTCCCAACAATTTAATAAAGGAAATTTATCAATTAGTTTATTTTGCCAGTTTGGAAATTTTGGTTCAACTTATGCCCAGGTAGTGTCTGGCCATCAAGCAAGACAAGTGAAACCTGTTACACTTGAGAGAACAATGAATGAAGAAACGTTCAAGTAGTGATAATGAGTTCCACAACACACAGTATAACACACTCACTTGACAGTCAAACCAGAAAATCCATTACTGAGGTAACAGCTGTGTGGCTCAGCAATGAACTGCTGCAATGGGACTTCGTAGGGAGGTTCAGGAGTCCACAGCACAGCAGCTCAGTAAGACCACCTGGTTCAGAAAACACAAGCAACAGCTTCTGTGCAGCTTCTGGGTACCATCCACACTGCAAAAATCCTTAGGGTGAGTGAGCACCACAAAGAGCCAAGGACCTTGGAAGCATTTCCATTTATTTTGCTGCAAAATACTTCGCATGCTCACTCACCTTTGGGTAAAAGCATCCTATAAGCACAGCTGTTAAGTAAAGGCAAAGCATCACAACAGCAGTTCCTTCCACAGTTGTATTCTACATTCTCTCAGTCACACGCTCCACAATTACGGGTTTCTGACATTTTGACAAGATTTGCTGTTATGTGGTATTTCCATCCCCACCCACCCTCTACCATCCCACAACACGTACAGAATTAGGCTGGTGAATTTTAGCTGTCTGAACACCGAGGAACATCAGTGAACCAGCTATTCTCACCTTTTCAGAAAGTGCTTGTTTTCAGGGTGGGGGGGGGGGGAAGAGCAATTTCCATAACGCAACACACAAAACTCCAAGGTTGCAGAGGCAGAGAATATGAAAGTAAGTTCAAAGACAAGACAGAACACACAGGTTGACAAGATCCTCACTGTAGCCTACTCAAATACTGCTTATGGCAAAGCCACCACCATGTCCTGCCTGCTGCTGCACAGCCTGGTGTGCATCTGCATTTTCTGGAATCTCTACCATACCTGCTTCACTGTAGCAGATGAGAACAGATTTACAATACAGACATGTGCTCTTAAAGGCATATGTATGGTGAGTACAATAGGCTAGGAGTTTATAAGAAAGTCTCATTAGGGATTTTAAATATTACAGGACAGGTGATAGCTTGATGACTAAAGATACTGAAGATGACAGCAGAAGAAAATCCAGTTATTGCTAGCAACAGAAGTGATCAGGTTTCTTACACCCAGGCCCACAGCTACATAGCACACAGTATATATCTCAAAATCCTCTGGCACAGAAATCAGTAACAAAAGAGACAGCTTTCAATACAAAATCTTAGGTTATATAATTTGTAATTTTTTCCCCTAAGAAAGGATTCTGATCAGGTTTTATGGTCAAACTACATTAGTTAGGGAGGGACTGCATGGCCTTCTGTCAAAGAAAGAGTTTGCATGCTTCATTTTACTTCTTTCTCTGTGAACAGTGAATATATAAACCCAACATACGAATAACCCTGTTCTGAACAAGATATCACATAGTTTAATAACTCTGCTACATCGTCAGTTTTAATTCCAACCTGTATTCCAATATGCACATGACTATTTTCAGATACAACAAAAACTTGAAGTAAACAGCATCAGTCATCAGCATGGCAATTGGTAAATTCTTCACAACTTCAGAAAAATCTCTATAAACATCGTGGAAAGTAGATACAGAATGTACATAAAACAGTTCTCTATACAAAAGTGCATTTTAGCAATAAAATTAGCAAAGAATCTGAAAAAAAGCCTCAATGTAAGCAGTACCACTTAAACTATACCATCCATCTCACCCCCAACTCCAAAAAAAAAACCAACACCCAAGAAAAAACTCACTTTCTCCTTGCTTTGGTTATTAACTGTATTCAAGGCTTCAACATCACTTTTTTTTAACTGAAGAATTTATTTATAATTTGGAAATATCTTAAAGTTAGCCAGATGAGAGAGAATGCAAGTATGCTTAATCAGAGTTAATAGTCAAAACAGTCAAGCGTTGAATATTATTAACATTTGCACTTGGTAGATTAATAATTGAACTTTGCAATCCTTAAATGGAAAATAGTGTGTTAAATAGGTCCTTTCTGCACCCAAAAAACAAAAGATCCATAAGCTCAAGAATCTTAAACCAATAAATCCAACATCAGCTGTGAAAAACTGGCTTATGAGAATGAACTTCAAGACCCTCAGAACAGTCAGGTTTATCAGTACTTATAGACCAATGCATCAACTGAATTCAAAGCTCGAAAAGCGTTAAGAAAAAAAGAATGGCTTCAGGCCATTCAGCATAGATGAATAGTAAGTATTGCCATTTTATATGCTTCTATACCATATATGTGCTCTGTTGTAAATGCATATGAATAAATTCAAATAGTTGTGGTGGGTTTTTTCATTTTTCCCCCAAAGAATGACCATGATCTTCACAGGTTTCAAACCACAGTATGAGAACTAAAAGTTAAACCTAGGAAAGCCTTGCAAACATCTTGATTGCTCTTCTTAGTAAGCACCCCATACTCAGCATATGATCTTTTAATTAGCTTCCCACATAAAGAAAAATAGTTCATGTCTTAAACAAGGGTGACATCGGATACACACACAGATTAGACAGGTTTGTCAGGCAGCTAGCTTTCTTCTTTACAGTTAAAATTATATTAGAAAAGAATGTTCTCTATTGTTTACAGTCTTATTGCAATCAGACTTTCAGTGCTCCTTCTAAGCCTTTTTAGAGAAAAAGTTACCATGGAAGCAAACCATTAATGTTACACAGCTTAAATAATTACATTTGTATTACAGTGGGTACAAAGCACATAGTTACACAGCTTCAGTACCATGGAGCAATACATCTATTAATTTTTTTCCCTATGTGTCTCTATTCTGCTTTTAAAAGATGACATTTTTCTTCAATGAAGGAAATGTAGGATTTTGTTGTTGGTTTTTCTTTTTTTTTTTTTAAAGACACTACAAAATAAGTCTGAATTTTTACAGTCTATTGTTATTCTGCACCTATCTGAACCCAGCAAGGTGTAGATAGCCTCCTGTAAAACGAAGCAGCAGCTGCAATGGCCTAACACTTGAATCAGCAAGATGAGGTTTAAGAACAGTTTTAATGACTAACGCAACAGGAATCCAATACTAATTTTAAGCATACAGTACTTTGCAGAATCTGAGAAAAACCCCTCTCCTCTCACCCCTACTCAAAATTAGGGTGTCATTAGAAACTAAGAAGGATGGAAAAAAAGAAGTGCACATAGAAGTATGTAATACAGTCTGAATCCCACAGCTATTCCTAGTGCAATTCTCAGAGATGCCAAGTACTCAGCACAGAGGTAAGCAAGCAATCATGAATGATCTGATCAGAGCATTCCTAGTTTTGTATTCTTAGGCTAAAATCGCTCTGGAACCACAGATCACTGAGCTGTAAGTTACATGGCACCCCTGAAAACCCACACTTTTATGTCCATTTGTCTGAACTGAAGCAACGGAAGTACCCAGCTGGAGATGACCTACCACAACCAGCTACCATGGCACCCAGGAACTCTTCTCCAATACAGCAGGTGAGTAATTAGAACAATTTAATCACTTGGATCAACTTATACTCACTTAGGATCAAGCTGGAAATACTATCCTCTCTCATTAATAACCTTGGGAAGCTAGCAGACAGGTACCTCATCAAAACAAAGGGGTCCAACTCTCAGCACAGCCTGAGGAATTTAAACTCTGAAAGGCTACTGAAACAGGCTAAAATGACACACCCTCAAACTCCACCATCCTGAGGCATTGCATCTTTGTACGCCACTACAAACTTTTTAGTATTGTTTCTACAGAAGGAAGAGAGGTATCAACCAGTTATAGAGCAGTGCAAGTGAATACTGATGGGAAACAGTCACTTCTGGTTAGCAGCCAAATGATGGGCAATACAGAGTAGCTAACATCCAAGTTTAAAATGACATTACATACCTTTTTTTTTTTTTAATCAATGGCTAAATCTGGCAGCAATGAGAGTGACAAAGTCCACATATACTAGTTAGAGAATTGGACCTCAACTTATATCTCACTGAAGCCCTTTCAGAAGCCATTGTTCAGATATTTTACTGGTCTGTTTATTTCAGGGCCATAGGGAATGCTACCTCTAAAATTCAGATACTTGAGCTGTCACAGCAAACAAGTATGTGTAAGACATTCAAAATGAGTGAGCAGAGTTGGGCTATGTGCTGCATTTACAGGCAGCTGTGACCACACTGAACTCATTAGGTAATGAAAGTAAAATGAAAGCAGTAAAGCATCAGGATTAAAAAAAAGTACAAAAAAAATGACCTTCCTGAACTCAGAACTAGAAAGTGCTCTTAAGCCTCTTAGGTTTCACACTGAAATTTGTAAGTATCAATTTTATCTCAAGTGCTGGTGGAAAGAATATTGTAACCAGTAGTTCCAAGGCAAGGACAGAAGTCACTTTACAAATAGTCATGATGAGGAAACAGGTTAAAACTACTACTTTTACCTCCCCACCTGTAATCTGAATTTTAAGAGATACTTCAAAATCAGAATTCTGAAGCACATTCGGAACAGTGCAACAACTCACACGGAAGACTCATCCTCAGCTGGGGGGCAAAGAAGATAAGCATATAATTAGAAAAGACAGCTGTGTCTACGCATAAGCTTCCTTGCCTACAAGATGCATTTAGATATAAATTTAGAAATAAAGGAAAAAAAGACACCAAAGCTGTGCGTCTCTTGTTTGCAAATCTGTTTCCAGTAGCATTTTTAACTATTTTAAGTAGCGTCTTAGACAACTTTAATAAAGATTAATGTACTTTTAATGCATAAAAGTATTCCATTTGAATCTCTTTACAGCAGTCCTTGGGATGTACTGGTCAACCTTTACTATTGATCAGACCTAGACACTGAGCAGCAGAATAATTTTTTAAAGACTAAGTTTTCAAATTGTATTTTTTGTCTTTTTTCTTTTTCTTAAATTTACCTGCTTCCTAAACAACTATACAATTAGGCATTATTTATGTATACAGATACTCTGCTTTAGAAGTCCTGCTTCTCACTTCTATGTAGTTTGAGGTAATCAGCAACTACTAGCAATGGGATTTATCACAGTATTTTGATTTTCTATGATCCAACAGAAAGAGTAATGAAAGCCTTACAGAATTAAAGTCTGTTTGATACCACCCCCCCCAAGCTAAACAACTTTCTTAACAGGAAAGAAAGAGACAAAACCAGCTAAGTTTAATAACACAAACTAAGTAAAAAGAAAAAAGGCTGGAATATAGAACTGCATACTTAGTGTCATCCAAAAGCATCCCTAGGTATATGCCTTGCAAGAAAGTAGCATGTTAGCCAAGTTCAGTTTTCCATAACAACTATGTATTCAGCAGCTTTTCAGAAGTCAATTAAATTTCTGAAGTCTTACTTGCAAAATTAAATCTCAAAAAGCTGAAGTTACTCAACTCTTAGAACATCTTACAAAAATTACACTTGAGGAAAGACCTGGTTTATACTGTTAATGTTAATCAAAATTTGGTCAAGAAATACATGTAAACAATAATACATTTAAGGCTTAGAAAGAACACTGATCAATTCACCCCTGTCACATTAAAACATCCACATCTCCTTCATGGTCCTCTTCAGTCACTTTTAAAGAGAGCACTTCTTCATTAAGAAATAATCCACTCAGTCTTTCCTTACGAGCTTGTCTTTGCTCTTTCAGCTGTCTCTTGCGTAAGGCTTTTTGTTGTAATTTCCTTTGCTTGGAACGTTTCTGTCAAAATATAGAAGACAGACAAAAATAAGATGTTGTTCAGTAAAGTTTAGCAACTTTAAAGGTGGTTTCTATGTTAAACAGTATATTAAGGTCTGGACTGAAAAAACTTAATGAAGTTAGATGAATCATTGAACTCTCACTCATCTTACCCAAAAGTAATCAGAAGACTTACTCTACAGATGTCATGCCAGAAGGAATGGCCAGTATTGACTTGGCTAAATCATTTCAGCAGATCCACAGTTACTAAACACATCCTTTCAATACAGATGTCCCAGTTAGGATCAATTAAGCAACAGTAGTAAGATACAAAGCTTAAAACATATGTATACAATTAGAAACTTTTACTTTTGAATCCCGGATTCTTTCTGCAGCGCTTGCAGACAAATTACTGTCGCTGTGCGCTCGACTCATGTTGGCACTTGAATTTGAAGCAGAGTTAGCAACACTGGAACCACTGCTGCTCGCCGAGCTGACCATGCTGGCACTGCTGCTGCTGACACTGGCACCACTCACACCACTGGTACTGGCACAACTGTAGTTACTCCTCTTCCAGTTTTCCCTCGCAGATCGCTGACGAGGTCCGTGTTCTTTGATATAGTTTCTCACCTTTGGAAAAGATGCAACAGAATTACTAAAGCTTGATAAATACTGCACTGAGACACTCCTTTGCATGTAAAAGAAACCAAACTGCCTATCAGTAATGATGAACAAGTTCAGCTAATCTCTTAGAACATTTTGCTGTGGCTGCTTAAATCTCAAGCCACCTTACAATCACCAAGAGAACTAACTTAACTATGTATTAACTTCACTGCAGAAAGAAGAAAAATGAGTAACAAGGTTCTGTTTATCTTCCCTCCTGCTCATTCCCCTCAGTTTTCAAGTTACAGTAATAACACAGAACAAATACCAGTAAAGTTCAACTGAACTAAGATGTTTACCCAAGGTATTAAAACCGTTTATTTTGCTACATACAATCAAAAAAAGGAAAAGTAGTAATTTAAGATGATACTTATCTTGAAGCATAAGATAGTCCAAATCCACCAGAGCAGTGCTTGTTTACCCTTTTCAATCTTTACATTCATCACAATCACAAATACAGAGCAACACACAGAAGTTCAGCCTGCCAGGATTCTGCATCTTTTCCCAACAATACATCACAACATCACAGGCTAAGGAGGCAGTAGCATATACCTACCATACCAACCAGTTGCCATTCTTCTTAGTATTTGTATTTTGTAACATCTTCAAAATATATTGGTTTGTATCTTTTCACATTAAGTTTACAGTCTCCTCCTTAAGCAGAGGATTACCTCTTCTCCCTCTAATTCCTTTGAATCTGAAACACTAGTTTATGTTCAGATAGCAAATTCATCTCCTCAGCCCCTCAACTGTCATGAAATGGAATAAGCTTTGTGATAAGCAGTACTGGTTAAACTCATTACACACATGCCAGCATTTCAGAACTGACTGCTAGACTTCTAACAAATACTGAGAATACAAGATCAGCCTTTTATGTGAGTTTAATACATATAATACATTTTTGAATTGGTTTCCTTCTTGACAGTGTTGTGCACTAGTCTATTTCCTTGTACATAACAACAATATAGAAGAATTGATCATGACTCTAAGATTTTGCAAGACAAAACAGATGCTAGAGGAATTGAAAAATCCAGAAAGGCATATATACAAACCTTAACTCACCTGTTTCAATTTTTCATCTGTGAGACAGTTTAGCTCAATAATGAATTCACTATCTGTAGGTGATATCTGAGCAGTAGGATCAATAATTTTGATAATGTCAAGTTGCTCTCGAAGGCCCATTTCTGTACTGACTTTACGACTTAAATATTCAATATATTCAACCTACAACCCAAAGAAAAGCAAGTAATTTTTAAAGTGTACTAATTCTAACAGAAAAGAAAAAAAGGCCATCAGAATAAAATGTTCTCAAATATTGCTTCCTATGATCTTTGGCTCACTGAGAATCTGCAAAAACTCAAGATGAAAGCTTGAGAACATGTAAAACCACCCATTACAGTTGCAGAAGACAAGATTTAATGCCAAGAATCAAATAATACTGAATATAGTTGTGTTTACACCTACAGCAACCACTATGTCTTTTAAGACGTTGCACTAATTAGAAGTTCTTCTGTATCTTGCAGTTCTCGTGTAGGTAAAAAGTTAATTTCACCTGTTCATCATTTGTCATTGCACTCCATGGAAGTTCATCAAGATTCCTATGCTTGTTTTTCTTTCTTGGAAGCAGACATGGAGAGCTTGGAATACTAGGTATGACATCAGAAAGTACATCACTCCCACTTGTAATGTCACTGCCAGGCAGCTTGTAATATGCAAGAGAAAGAACAAAACCTTAGAATACAGTAGACACATTTAAAGTCATTCCAACACAATTAACAATTCAAAACAGTCAAATTAGCAAACCATCGTTTATCTGTATGCTCTAACAACTACCTAGTAATTACTGAAAAACCTACAGTACTTGCTTTAGCCTTTTAACAATCTGCAAGCACAGCAAACTCAAATCACACTACTCTCAACATAGATTTTTTTTTAAAATTACATTTAAATAAAGAACAGAATGATGTGGCATTTCAGTATTTCCCTTCTCTCACTGTAAATTGCCCATTACATTTTAAAGCCAAACCTCATATTCTTACTTTAGGAAAGATCACTTCAGAGTAGGCCTGTAATTTATACCACATCCCATAATTACATGATACAACTGAATTAAAATTGTCATTTTCCTGGAAGCAACTGCAAAACTTAAGCTAACTTCATATGTACAACTGATATATAATTTCTGAATGCATTTCCAGTTAAAGTGTGACAGCTGGATTACTCATACTCAGATTGTGCCAGATAACACTGTACAAAGCTACAAAAGTCTTTCAAAAACGGTACAAGTTGAATCAATCATGTCTCTAAAAAAAATGCTTGTTAAAAAAAAGCTAGCTACTAATCAAACGTTGTCAGCTAACTAAGATGTGACAAATCCCTTCTTTTCAAAACAATCCCTCAGTTCATCAGGCAACTAAAGTTTTACAACTCTGCAAAACACTGAATCATTGGGATCCAACCAAAATTGCTCCTCCAGGCTGCACTACACGCTTGTAACTTCAAAACCTACAGAGACTAACAGACAAAAATAGTAAGAAATTCAGAGCAAATCTCAATCCATGTTATCTTATGCTTATTTGAATCTTTCAGAACAGAATTTGTATTTCTTGAAAGCTGTATTCAGTCCATGCTGCATTTACAAGATGCTTTGTCTAAGCTTTATGACAAAATGTAAACACATTCTTCAATGTATTCTGATGCACAATGTTTCCTATTTCAAAGTTATGTGCACGTTAAAAGTTGATTTAAGTCTACAAAATAAAAAGATTTAAGTGCTGGAGTATTGCACCCACGCCTAAGACCCCCAGGCACACAAGAAGCACCTGGAACACAACCACAAAAGGGTCACAAGGATGCTCAGAGAGCGTCTCTCATATGAAAGCAGGCTGAGGGAGTTGGGCTAGTTTAGCTTGGAAAAGACTCGGGGGGGAAACCTCACTGCAGCCTTCCAGTGCTTGAGAGGAGCCTTATAAACAGGAGGGAGACTGTGATAGTGATAGGCCAAGGGAAAATGGCCTCTAAATCAAAAGAGGGGGAGATTTAGGTAAGATATTAGGGGGAAATTTTTTACTCAGAGGTTGTTGAGGCACTGGTACTGCTGCTCTGACAAGCTGTGGATGTCCTGTCCCTGTAGGTGCTCAAGGCTGGGCTGATGGGCCCTGGGAAGTTTGAGCTGGTGGGGAAAGGGGACAACCTGCAAACAGAAAAAAGCTGGAACTGTGTGGGCTTTAAGGTCCCTTCTCAAGCCACACTGTGATTATATGATACCATTAAAAGACTGATAAATGAAATAGTAAGACCAAAGATACCTGAACTAGTCCACATTACATACAGTCTAGAGAAAAAAGCAGTTTACAGTTTTTCACATCCGGGGGAGACAAAAAGAGAGCTCCTAAATTTAACAGGCACACACACAAAAAAAAAGGAAATAGGCTATAGCAAGACTTCTACACTTTCTCAAGCTGCCAGCTCAGTTTCCACAGAAGACTCAAGATGACCAGATCAGTGAAAACAGCATAGATCTGGTCATACAACACCTGCAGGGCAGACCTTCAAGATATAACTTGTAGCTGTGAGGTTATGTCCTATATGTTGGTCACAAAGAAACCATAATATGTAACCACTCATCTCTGAGGAGCCAACTTTCAGACTCTCCTCCAGACTAAGTACTCTAGGACAAAATAGAACAAAACGTTCTCCTTATCACTGAAGATTCAGATATCTGCTCATAGGTTTCAGGAGTTATCAGAGAAAGAAAAACATGGAGGATTTTTCACTGAAAGCTAAATCCAGCACTTAATAACCTATACAGAATTTTACATTTACAGAGGAACATTTACAGTTTACCTGCCATTCAAACTCGCTGTCTGACCAATCCCAGTATGTGCTGATAGAGGAAGAGACATCACTGCAGACACTGCCTTCAGGGAACAAATCAAAAGAGGTGAACTCCTGGTCATCCAGAGAATAGCAGTCATCTTGGTCACCAACTGAAACTGAGGAGAACAGCTCCTCACTGCACTCTGAGCTGGCCACGCTAGTTCCACAAGAAGTCAAGTTCCATCTGTAAAGCAGGACAAAACAATCAGAAAGTAGCAACTATATTGGCATCACGTGTCCTGAAAAACATTTAGTTCTCCTAGGGCTCAAAATATCATCTCCACTTTGCTTGTCAGCAACATGACTACATTCACACTGAAATACATTTTAGTTATTTAAACAGAAGTAATCTATTTTTTCAATATTTTAAAAGGTCCATAAACAACACAAAAAACAGCAAGGCAAAAATCCAAACAAAGATACTTATATCTTTATTGCAATGTGTTATCTTTCCATCTCGGAGTGATGAATCCCACAGCGTGTACATTTTTTGCCTTTTTTTGTTTTAATTTTTAATATACTAAGGTTTCCTATAACTATCGCAAAAAATTGATTTCCTCCTTAGTTTTTCTTATTTCAATTAACCTTTTGGAAAGTACAACACTCACTAATCTACATTCCAACTTAGAGTCAAGAAGTAATTCTAGGATGACAATCCCATACAAAACTAATATTTAACTGGAAATATAACATAGAGAGAGCTGAGGCTTCGTTATTCACTGTTTTCAACTCTGAATTGCAAAAACAGACACGTCCAGTGAACATGTTGTTACAATTAACTCCAAGATGGAACCCAGACGTATGAAAATGCTGCTATGCCAAATCAAAACACTTTTTTCCTCATGTTTAAAAAGAGAGTCAACTTTGCTGCTGAAGTAAAATGACTGAAGACTCAGATTTCACAGAATGTATTTCCTGGGAACAAGCCAGAATTTAACAAGCTCACGAAACCAGCCTCCATATCTGGATTTATATTACACATTGGTAAAAACTAGGTCGAGACAACTATGAGTCAGCACAGCACTGCAATACAGCCCAAACTATTTGCAAAAGCTTTAAAATTTACCATACAAATGCACATAATATATTTTCATTCCATTAGTATACGCACTTCAGTCTGGCTAACCAGAGAAACACCTTCTTATCCAACTGCAAAAGCTGAGCAGTGCCATAATGCAGACAGGCTGCTCCCCACCATTATTATTTATGCTGCATACCTGGCTGGCTGTTTGCAGTGGACTCACTTCCACATCTCTTTGGCAAGCATGAATTCACTCAACATTGAAGGCATTCCACAAACTTCTCTTTTAGAGCATTCATGAGATCCTACTCTCCCTTTCTCTATCCCTTACCCATGTGCTGTGTCATACTGGTACAGACCTTTGCAGGCAAGACAATCAATCCATGTATAATAGAATAGAAGAGAGGTGATAACATAATTCTGAACATTACAATTTCAATATTCATTAAACACTGAGGAAGGAGGGAGAGCAGACAGTTTACAGACCTATGAAAACACAGGGTGAGGTATAGGGACTCTAACACTAACCAACCACGCAGGCACACCAGATATGCAGCAGCATCACTGCAGGTGTAGGCAGGCAGTTACCTCACACACAGGGAGCCTGCTCTTCTTGCTGGGATAAAGCAGGTGAGAAAGAAGGAACTGCCACTTTACAATTACTTGTGGCTTTGAAGCATGGAAAGCCCTTGGGAGCAACAGCTTAACTCAGTGCAATGCAGTACTGACTCAAGATGCCTTTTGTACCTGGGTTTGTAAAATGAGCAAGACTGAAAACAACACCCAGGAAGCACAGGCCCACAAAAAGAGAAACACAAAACAAATGCATGGTATCCCCCAAGCTAGCATTTAGTCAACAAATAACAAGCACCTTACCATCCCTGTCACTATTAGGTCTTAGGATAAAATCACTGTATCACAACAACTATTTATCAATATTTCTCATACTGAATCATTTAAGAATCAATAACTAAAAACCCGCCCCTCTGAAAAACACTTTTGAAACGTTATTTCACACTTCACATTATCGCTTCAACAAATTCACTTGAGAGACTGTCTGTTCATTTTGCTATAGTAGAAACACTAACAACCAGTGGAAGCATTTTGTAACACTGGAATGGGAACTAAAACTACCACACACCTGCCAAAGACTGAAGTCTCACAAACAATTCTCGTAAAAGCTACAGCTGTACTCAAATTTAGTTCCACACATACTCAGATGTTAAATTAGGCGAGCAGGGCTGTTGGGCTTTTATTTTTCAAGTACAATCAGCATTTCTTTAAAATAGGCTATCTCTACAAACTACAGACCGAAGGATTTGCCCTTAGTTAGCAGCACAGGATAGGAGCGCTACAGTCACCGAGCTCCTGACTCACTCGCAACCTCCGCAGGCTTGCTGGTGTCAGCCTCTGCTGATCTGAATTACAACAGCCACAGCTCACCCCAGGTGCCCGTTCACAGAGCTTTAAAATAAAAAAAAAAAATCGGGAACAACCCGCGCGCCTCAAAGCCCAGCAGAGCCCACACCGGTCACCGCACACAGAGACCAGAGCCACGCGGCTCCCCGGCCCGCACAGAACGGGGCACGGCCTCAGCGTCCGGGCAGCGCCTGTCGCCCCACCGACCTATTGGAGTGGAAGCGGTGCAGCGGGTCGGTGCGGTGGCAGGACGAGAGCTGGCAACCGAAGTCGCTGACATCCAGGCACCCCTCTTCGCTCAGGCTCCCGCCCCGCGGAGGGTGCTGGTGAGAAAGGAGCGGGCACGGCTCGTCGGGAGCCAGGAACTTCTCATACAGCTCTTCGGTCATGGCGGCGGCAGGCGGGCGCCTCACGCACGCAGAGGCCGAGCCGCAGGCGCCGCCATGAGCGGCCGCCGGCCGGAAGTGACGAAGCGCCGGCCGGCCTACTTCCGGCGCGCCGCCACAGCACAGCGCCCCCTGCCGCGCCGGAGGCCGAGAGGCGGCCCACGCGTGGGGCCGCGCTGCCATGGCGGCGGTGGGCAAGGCGGCGGGAGCGGCCTACGGGCACGGCGAGAGTGGAGGCGGCGGCGGCAGCGGAGGCTTCCTGGGGCCGCGGTTGCCGGCCGAGGTGGAGGCGATGGCCCGCGGCCTGCAGGAAGTAGACAAGGAGACCTTCCGCCGCCTGCTGAAAGGTACGGCCCGGCCCCGGCCTTCTCAAGCAGGGAAGGGGGTTCCGTGCGGCGCTCGGCCGTTCCGCGATGCCTGTCCCCGCGTTTCGGTGCCGCGTATTCCGCAGTTCCCTACATTCCACGAGAGTCGCCTACAGAATCAGAATCACAGAGCCATAGAGGATAGCAGGGACCTCAGGACCTCCCCCAGTCCAACCCCCCGACGCAGTTCCCTCCAGCAGTGGCACAGCAACCCACCCGGGTGGGTTTGAGTATCTCCAGAGAAGGAGAACCCCGCTCCTCTGTGGGCAGCTGTGTCACGCTCAAAGTAAAAAGGGGTTTTCCTCATGTTTATATGGAATTTCATGTGTTCCAGTTTCTGCCTGTTACCCCTTGTTCTGTTGCTTCACATTACTGAAAAGAACCCGGCCCCATCAACTTGACTCCTGCATTTTTAATGTACTTATGGGATTTATAAACAGCGAGGGGATCTCCTCACAGTCTCCTCCAGGCTGAATTGGAGGCTGTCAGACTTTCCCCAGGAGGAAGATGCTCCAGACCCCTCATCATCTTTGTGGCCCTTCCCTGGACTCTCTCTAGAAGTTTTCTTTTTGGACTGAGGAGCCCAGAACAGGACGTGGTTTTAAGTTGAGGGAGGAAAGATTTAGGTTGGAGGTCAGGAGGAAGTTCTTTACTATGAGAGTGGTGAGGAGCTGGAACAGCTGCCCAGAGAGGCTGTGGATGCCCCGTCCATCCCTGGAGGCGTTCAAGGTCAGGTTGGATGGGGCCCTGGACAGCCTGGCCTAGTATTAAACAAGGAGGTTGGTGGCCCTGCGTGTGGCAGGAGGGTTGGAGATTCATGATCCTTGAATTGTCCTTGACCTTGAATGGTTCCAACCCTGGCCATTCTGTGATTCTGTGATTCTGTGACACAGCTCCAGATGTGGCCTCACCACGGCACAGCAGAGGGCAAGTGTTTTCTTTGACCTGCTGGCCACGTTCCCTGCATGCACCCCAGGGTCCCATTGGCCTTCTTTTTGCCACAAGGGCATGCTGCTGGCTCCTGATCAATCTGTTTTCTACCAGATACCCGAAGTCCTCGGAGCTCCTCTCCAGCAGGTCAGCCCCTATCCTATGCTGGTAGGGCTGTGATCCTGCTGTGCTCATCCTTTCTACTAACTGCCTCCCAGGCTTTTTCCTCATTTTAGTCAATATGAACTCAGAGTATCTGGTAGCTGGCATGTTGGTTTTTTGTTTTGGTTTGTTTTTTTAAGTCTTTAAAAGCATTACTGCATATTGCCAGTAATGAGGCAGTGTAGCCAGGATTTCCTTATGGCATCTGAACGTGATAAAGCGACATATAGGGACAGAAGTTTCTGCAGACGTGGAACTGTACTTGGTGCCTAGTGCTGGGACAATGGAGGGTAAAAACTTCTGTCGGTGCCGGGAAGCCTGACCGTCCCCTAAACGCTATGAGGGATGGCTGAGATTAGCAGCCACGTTTTGGTGTGTCATGCCTGCTTGCTACCCTAGGGGGAGCAAACAGTCCTTCGGATCTCAGGGTAGAGCAAGTAAACAATGCCGTATTGGGTCATTACAGTGCTCGTGTTCGCCGCCGGGAGGGTGGGTTTGTCGGTCCCTGTAGGGCTGGCAGAGGCATCCGCGTGTCTTCTGGTCGTGATGATCTGTGATTAGCAGCTTGCAGAACGCAGCAGGTCTTGGATTTCAACAGGCTGTGTCGAAATTGCTCCGGTGCTTGCACCAAGTTGTCTTTTTGAGGCTGTTGCTGTCAATTTATCACTAAATAATAATTAATTAAAAAATCAGATGGTGCTTCATGTGCCTGCTTGGTTAAAGACATAAGAACTGTACACACCATTATTTCAGGGTTATCCAGTATTGTAGGCTCTGCTAAAATAGAACTTTGTGACCTCATGTATCTTCTACTGGGAGCAAGTGGCTTAGCAGAGAGACTTCTTTGGGATGTTTTTTGGATTGTTCTCCCTCCATTTGACTGTTAGAAATGCTGGGTCAGCTGATATTTCTGTGTTCCTTGAACAATTCTGAGTAAAAAAAAGTCTTGTACTCTAAGGCAAAGTGAGTAGCTTTTAAAAGAAGACATGGATTTTAACCAGTTGTTAAGATTGGTTAAGAAGACATTGTCATAAAAGCTGTCTAGACAAATTGGAGCAGTATTTAAATAGGTGAGTAGTAATCAGCAACCTGTGTCCTCTCTGCACATGATGCAGTAAAGAGGCCTCAGTGCTGATATGCACTTGGCTTTTTCAGTAAATCGGATTTTCTTCCTCTTCTGAAAGGGAGTTTCTTTGTCTTAGAGCAAAGCCTTTTTCAGACAATGAGGGAAGCTTGGTGTTAGTAGCTCCCTGCCCATCCTAGCTAAGCTGTGCAGAATGTGCACTGTGATGGCGCTGGGCAAACTGAGTCAGCCATGTGAGTGGTTCAGGGCTCATCACTGAATTTGACGTGCCACACCAGTTAGTAGTATGGAATATTGCTGCATGGATTAACAGTCATTTCCCTCAAAGCAGTATTGTTGTGCAGACTACAAGACATGAAGGTTTATTTTTGCCTCCTTGCTGTTTAATCATTATTCTCTACTGCTATTGAAAGATAAATTATGTGCAAAGCTGGAAAACAGTGTTGAATTGTTTACTGTCTCATTGCTTTCAAACCTGTGTATAAGATTATTAAATTGTAAGCCGGCTTCAGATGTGAAGAACTTTAATGATAGAAGCTCAAGTCAGTCCTGAACTCATGAGCAATGAATTTTTATTAATCTTAATTCCATTGTCCCACTGGAACATATTCCACAGTTAAAACATCTTCAGTTTCAAAATGCAAAATCTTAATATGTTGAAGTTCTCTTCCTAAAGTGACTGAGCTGTGGTGGAGGATGATCTGATAGATGTCTTTACAGTGACTTGAAGTCATAGCTTAGTATCTGGAAAAATGTCAGCACACTGAACAAGTAAAATCGTGGGTATAGGAAATGTTCACTATCACCAAGTCTTCCACTTTTTAAAGGGATTTTGCATTGTTTTCTTATTCACAGTCACTGTGAATGCATTGGAAGGAAAAGACTGCAAAGAATCAGTCAAGCTGATTGCAGAAAGCACCAATCTCTCTGAAGAGCAACTTGCTTTCCTCATTTCTGGCATGTATACCCTCCTCCGAGAAGCACTGAGACTCCCCTTATCGACTTTCAAACAAGAAGTAAGTTGTGGGAGGACCCAGAGCCCTAATCAGTTACGGTTGTGCCACATGTGAGTTACCATCTAGCTGCTGTTTGCCAGAGTGAGGAGCTCCACATGAAGATGTTGCTCCATGTTAGAGCAGTTAGAAGAAACTGTTAGAAAGATAGAGATTTTTTTGCTTGCATAGATTTACAGTGAGCTTTTCAGAAGAGTGTTTATTAAATCTACAGGAAAGAGATTACTGTATCTTTTTCTGCTTCAGCATCTTGTTTACTATGCATGTTTATTAACTCCTAAAGAAACCTTTGCAAAGTGTCATTTCATTGGCATCAACTCTCTTTCCTACCCTGTGTGTTCACATATATTGTGCTTATTGTTTACTCTTACAGACAAACAAATATGAGAAATTTTATGTCTTCATAGCTCTACCGTAAGGGAAGGAAGGAGTTATGGTCAGAACAATCTAGTGGGAACTGGGATAAAGTGCTGTTTCTGTTTATGCTATAGATGTTCTCTGTGAATGTGAATATACCTGCCATGGTCCTGACTTGTATTCCCTTTTCATGGCTATTTTCTTTTTTTTATGTTATATTCTCTTACACTTTTCTGATTTTATTTTTATGTGAGCAAACCTCTTCTGAGTTTCTGACACCTGTCTCTAGTTAGCAGACTGTGTCCTTATTGACCCAGGCATATTGGGAAAACACACATTGCAGGAAACAGGGAGACAGTGCTCATCTTTTGCCACTGCCTTTATGTTGTAGTTTAAACAAGTTACTGCAAAGCATAAGTGAGAATATGGTCATGTAATTGTTCTAAAGACAAATAGTGTTGTGAATAGCTACATGAAAGAAATGGCTGGGGTACAGCTTTCAAAACATCAAGTCTTCTGAGAAATTTAAGCCTTTAAAATTAATTTCTCACAAATTAATTTGAACGCTTCTGGAAATTCTTTCCAATGAGTAATCTGTCATTTCAAAATTACTGGCATTTGAGACTAAAATTTTTGGGTGAGAGATAGAAAGCAAGTAGCTACTGTTAATTCACTTGGTAAGAAATTGTCTTTCATGACTATATCCTGTAAAATTTCACCTTCTTTGTCTTTCTAGATTTTCAAGGAAGACCTGAAGGAGCTCAGGTATGCCTGTTAATGCCTGGTTTTTTCCTATCTGTTTGTTTTTCATAACTTTTATGTAACTGCCTTCCCAAGTCAACTTTTTTACACAACTAAGTTGGTATAGAAATTACCTGTAAATAACACATAATGCATGTGTTGCAAAATGTCATAGAAAACCAGAGGGAAAAAAACAGGTGTTGTGTAAGATTTGATTTAGCACTGAGCATGAGCAGTAAATTTTGCATGCTGAGGAGATCGGTCTAATTTAGTCTGTAATGTAGGTTATGCAAATGTGAGTGACCTTCTCTTTGCCATCCTCACCTTGCCCTGCAATATTTTTTAACATGTTTGGTAAGACAGTGATAACATTTCAGAAGCTAAGAAACTGCCCTACTTTTTTTCTTCTTTGAAAGGCCAATGATATAACACTCAAGAAATGCTACCACCTTGTTCAGCTATGATCTCTTCTGCCAGTTACCCAACTGTTCAGAGTATCTGTGAATAGAAGTTTGTATTCTAAAAGCCAGATGTTAGATAGTAATGATCTTTATAGTCTTTTCCTACTTCCATAGTTGGTTGTAACAAGAGAATAACAGCAGTTGATGCTTTCATCTGTAGAGAAACTTCTGCACCAAGGTTCAAATATTTTAAAATACTAATTTCCTCCAGTTCTTTGCATTCTAATTGCTATCTAGGATATAGAGATTTCTACTTCCTTCTTTTCTCATCCTCATTTATCCATTAACCTGCAGATTGTCTTCTTTCTCAGATCAGTCATAAGCATAAGTTACTTCATGAGCAGCTTCAGGTAGCTCAGGTTTAGATGGATGCAGATGGTGAGTTGGAATCAAGGCCATGTTGAACAGTGCCAGGTTTGTTGATTTTTGTCTGAAGCAGAGAGCTGGACTTTGGCTTTCCTTTTGGCTTAGGAGCTAAAAGGCAAGCTGCTTCCTCCAGTACACTGCAGTGTTCACACCCAGGTTAAAGTCAGTCAGTAAGAAACTGATGAAATTCTTCTGGCCCAGTGGAAGTTGATGTTTTTTGAGGTGCACACAGAATGTGTTTAATGTGATTATGGAATAATGAAGAGCTTCAAAAGCTCCGTGGCAGTTTTCTGGGGGTAGGTGAATATTCCTCTCTTGAACAGTGGAGAAAGTCAGTATACAGGAGTGTCAGAAATCACTGGCTGGGCTGGCTGTGTACCCTGTATCTGGAAATTAAGATTCCTGATCCTCTGTCCTTGTCATCTGACCATGCTTCAATGCCTTACACTTTTGTATTGTTTTTTGAACTTCATGGATTATGCATGGAAATACAAAAAGACTTTTCAGTCTGAATGATCTTTTCTCTCTCCGCTGTATTGTGTTAAATCTTTTGTGTTTTGTTGTTTTGGTTAACCTGACTGATACAGCAGCAATAGGTCAGGTATCTGCATTTGTGCTGCTTGCACTCATATGTTTTATGTGCTGCTCATTGTGGCTTATATGCTCCCATGATTGTTGGAGGTTATTTGGACTCTAACAGTCTTTTTTTTTCTCTTGAGTAGCTCTCCTCACCTTGTGGCTGAGCTTGCAGAATAGTAAACAGCTCATTCTACTCTCGAGTTATGGCACTTAGTAAATGCTACCACCTTCAGCACCTTTGTTTCTTCTGGGAAATGTCAGCTTCTATGTTTCCCAGTACAGCTGGGCCTGAACGTGAAATGTTTGCATCTACTAATTACATTCAGACTTTTATCCTCATGCTGTGACTCCTGCTGGTCATCCTGTGATCATGTGCACGAAGAACACACAGAATTAACTGAGAAGCAGTGTCTTAGCATTATTGGCATCCAGTGTTTGGGCAGGTATTTTGCATTTTAAGGCAGAAAAATGCATATTTCTTATTTTAATTTTCTTTCGAATGTGTCTTTTAAGAGGATTGAGATCTGAGCTAGGTTACCTGTTTTCATTTCTCATTCATAGTTTGTTCTTTTCAGTGAAGCTGAGAATTAGCCTAATTCCATCTATACAAAGTCTTGTCTTCTCAGTTTCCTGGTGGTGCAGCTGATATTGGCTTCTAGTTTTACTGGAAAGCAAGAGGCTGGGAACCATGCTCACTTGCGGTGAATTAGATCGTTACTACTGGTTTCATAGGATTGCCATACTGTAGCCTATATTTTTTTGTCCTGACTAACTCAACCAGTGAGAATGAAATCATACTAAATTTTGGATGCTATTTTTTTCCTTCATTTAATAACTTTCTGGCTCAGGACAGTAACATGGGATTGAGACATCCTTACAGTAGGTCTTATTCTCAGAATGTTCCTTTGAAAACTGATAACCACCTGTACCTCAGGCCTGAGCTGCACCATGTTCTGTGTCTAACCTGCTTCGTATGTGATAAGCTGCTTGAGTTGGGAACAGAATTTTCAGCAAAATCATTAATTTCAGGGCAAAAATAACACAAGCATAAAGGTAGCATTAATGCTTCTATTTTAGTGACCTGCAGTCTTACAGTCAAACAAGTATTGTGATAGTTATCACAGTAATTGTATTATAACCCCCCTTTCTTCAGCTTTTCTGCTACATTCAGAGGCTATTTGGTGGGTTAAGTGATATGTTTGTACAGGTAGTATAGCTAATGCTTGCAGAAACTCTCATCTCTTTGAAGAGACACATGCAACTAAAAAATCAGTCTCCCCTCCTCAGTTCCTGGTTTGCCTCAGCTGACTGGCTTCCTAGTATGAATTCAGTTCTATCCAAGTACTATTTAAAAACCTGTTTAAACCCCACTTTTTCTCAAAAGGGTTCAAACTCAAATAACTGCTACTTCATTTTTCCACTGTGTGAGTTGATGAGTTGCTTTTTTTCCCCACACTGTAAGCCCTTTAGGACAGGTAACTTCTTTGTTTGCTTTGATTGTCTTTGATAGACTGCTGTGTATCTCAAGGCAGTGGTGGGTAATGTCTCAGGGCACTGCTTGGATTTAACTGTTGGCAGTGTTGGATTAAACTGTGGCAGCTGGAGCAGTTACTTCTTCCACTTGTCCAGCATGCCTCTCTGTAGGAGGTTACTGTCTCTGTGCAAAGGCAGCTGAACAGATAATGTTTGCTCTGCAGTCTTTGCAGCTCACAGCCTGGTATATTGAACTGGAAATCAGCAACAGCTTATTTGTAAAGCAGGAGCAGCAGCAGAGGAATAGGGTAAAGTCATGGAGTGCAAAAGGCAGATGGAGTGAGTTAGTCTGTTCAGCTTGTTTTAATGGGCTCATCAAATTTATCCTTGCCTTCCCCATGTTGGATATGTTCCTCTTTGTAAGTACTCTTAGCTACAAGGGCTTCTGTTTTTACTTTTGAGGGAGCAAGTCATTCTGTCTTCTTTTCATTGCACTTTTAAGGTGAAAGTGAAATGAAATGTATAGGCTTGGGATGTTCATCAGTGTGTGTTGTCCATCTGCCTTCTGTGCTTGTTAGAGCCATCAGTAAAACTTCTTTACTAAGAGAAATTAGGCAAATACAGGGTTCTTCTGAAACTCACTGTTGCCATTTTAGGTAGTACAGGAAGTTGTAGCATAGCTTTTAGGGTTCTTGTGAAAACAGCCTGTCCTCCTGAGAGCATAGACTGAGTCAATACTGAAGTGCTTACATAAGAGATGATGGCAATTTTAAGCAATGCAAAATGGAAAATGTTGATACTATTTTTATGTTCTGCAATAGGTTTTTGCAGCTAAGCCCATGTATTTGTGGTTACAAAACACTTATCTATTTTCTGTTGCTCTTTTCTTTAAGGATACCAGAAGATTTCATCACGGACTTTTCCAGTATTGTCTTTGGTAACAGGTCAGTATTTTTGTGTATCATGCATTGTGCAGCCCCGCAGATACGCATATTCCAGGCCTCTTGAAGAAACAGCAAAATTCTCTAAACTCATGAGAGAAAGATTTGTCCCGTTATTTGGATTCAGTTTAAGTATCTATAATTCATGCCTATCTATGCAGTAAGTAGCTTTCATGGAAAAAAAAAAAATTCCATTTTTTTCTATGATCATCACCAGTTTTTAAATATTCTCTGTAAAATGAATCATTACCTACAGATGAAGAGTAAATTGCAGAATTAAGTGTTCTTATCATCATCATCATTGCAAGTTAGAGCAAAAGTGAAAGGCTTGCTTTGTTGAGAAACAAGCAATAAGCATCCTTCTACATGCTGTGATTTGTAGAAACTTTCTCAGACAGCATTTAATCATGTTTTAATGTACAGCTGAATTCAGACTGAGCGACTTGATGATATATGAGATATCATCTGCTCTACTAGCTGTTACTCATTCACCAAGCAATATACCTCCTTACCTTCAGACTGTGTACCAGTCAGAAACTTCTTGAAAAGGCTCTCTGCTTTTCCTTAGAGGGATTCCCTTTTTTTCCTACTCTTTTCTACTCCATTGTGTTCTCTACTCAATTATATTTATTTTCCTCTGTATGTTGAATTGCTTGAGCTTCTTGCATGTGTAGAGCTTTCCTCCTTGAGAGGTGAGGTCACTCAGCACATGGCATCACCAATCTAGAGCTGTTTCAGATACACTGGCAATCATTGCTTTCCCTCACAAGGGTATGAATGCTGTTACCAACATTTAAAATATTTTTAATTTCCTTGATTAAAATCTTACTTTAAAATGAATGGCTCTTGGGATAAAAAATAAATTCAGCCTTCTCATATTTTCTTTGTTATTCTGTTTGAATTATAGAACGAGAACTATACATCGAGATCGAGAACTATACAGAACGAGAATTATAGAACAAGAACGAAGTTAAATATAGATGTCATTTGAAGCATGCATGATTGTCTGTTTTCTACTGTGAAATCACGATGCTGGAAAATATGGCTTTTTCTCATTTCAAAAGCTGTGATTATCCAGTGTAATCTTGCTTTGTGTTTTGAGATCAGAGAAGAGCACCTCAGATTTGATTTCTAGACAGATCTGCTTTTATAGTTTTAAGTGTAGTAGTGAATCATGCATATGCTTATTGAATTGTAAATATATATGACTGTGGTGATAAGAGAAGTATTAAGCAATAGCATCTGATCAAAAATTCACTATGAGCTAGATAACCCAGAAAAATCAATTTCAGAGTTTTTAATACTTTTTCTGCCATCTTATCCTATTTTTGACATTTTGTTCATTAAACAACAACTCTGAAGTGCTGGAAATTTAACATTCTTATTTCTGTTTCTCCATAGTTCCATCAAACTATATAGACTGTAAGGGAAATAAAACTTGGCACATTCACACCATCAAATAAGCGTATGAAATTAAAACTTTTTTTTAAGAGACAGCATAGCCATAACTTCCCCCACTTTGAATGTTTATAGTAAATGTATTGCGTATTTTTTTAGATAGCATAGCTTTAGCTTCTTCCAAGAGTAAGCATTCTGTGTGCCATTTGACACATACTAATTTATACATTTTCTCTGTTCAGTGGCCTGCTGGGCTGTATGATTATGTGCATCACAACCCATTCCAAATTTGTCTCCAATTTTGATATTGTTATGTCAGTTACTGCTCCAAATTCGCAAATCTTCCATCTTCAATTGCTCTGTTGCATCCTTTGGCTGGTGATGTTCTCGTCAGCAGGCATACCATTTTGGATGTTCTGTAATTGATCCATATTGCTTTACTCATTCTAACTTGTGTCTTAGGCACTGTACATGGGGTGGCAGTGTATTGCAGCTGTTGGCACGGAGAGTTTGTAAAATGTAGTTTTATTGCATAGGTTGTGGATACAAGGTTCATTAAGTCGTCTTCTGCTCCATTTTGCTACTCCTCTTGGAAGCTGATGGTTTGATCAAGGGTTTTTGTAATATCTGTGTGTATGTTGGCCACTATGCACACTGTCAGCCTTACAGGATTCTTGCAGTTGTAATCCTCTCCTCCCTGAGAAAGTGCTGACAGAAGCTGAATCTGAGATATAAAAACTGTGACTCTGAGGAGCTGGTATTGAAGTGCAGTCTATTTTGGCCACAGAAATGCTATAATTTAACAGTCTCTGGACACTACTGACCTTTCCCATCACTACTCACTGTAACATCTTCCTGTTATCTCTGTTCATTCTGTGCCCAGTGCTGCTGCTACACTGAATGGATTGTCCTCCATTGAAGGGAGTTAGTGTGTCTTAAGGATGCAGCAGCAGTGTGGCTGTTTTTAGGCATTTCCCAAATTAAGCAATGCTCTGGCAGCAACTCACCACTGAGCGAAAGGCCTGTTCTTATTGTTTAATCCTGCTAATGACCATTCTGGTCTGTGACTCCTTATGGTTGCTCCCAGCTGTGTGACCTACTTCCTATTCAGTACTGTGCAGTGTGTAGGAACCCGCTGATCTATTTTCTCTGTTCGTTACTTTGTTGTACCATTGGGATGTATGTCACTTCTGACCAGCACTGCCCCCCCAAAAAGGAATACATTCTTTCTTATACTACTTTTGCTAAATGCGAGAGTATTGGAGGATCATAGCTTATCAGTATTTGGTACCTTATCAAATCATTAATCTTTCTCAGCAGTTTCTAAAAGGACTGGCTCACTTGCACTAAAGAGTCCGAGTTCCTTACAGTCCCAGATTTGTTCAGAGGGGATTCTTTTCTGAGGTAAACTCTGTAATTAGATTATGTCTAGCACCATGGATAAAGGATGTAATGTTTCTTATCCTGCCCTTAGCTGGAGTAGCTTTGAAATGTACCGTAAATAACTACCAGAGACATGGGATACTTAGCAAAAAAATAATGATGTAAGTAACACTTAAGTCCAGTCTGTCCTCCTAATGGACCAGCTGAATGATGTCATTCTGAAGGTATTCTCTTTGTATATCTAAATATGGGTGGTTGTTATGTCTTTGTATTAGATTTGGCTTGTTAATTTACCTAGAGTTTAAGATGCTATTAAAATTTTAAAGACTGTCAACCACCTGAAGTTTAATCAATGTCAACTATATTTCCTCACACAATGAAACTTAGGCTTGATGAGCCTGATTCTTCCTGTAATATAAGTAATAAAGGAAGTCTGGGCCTTCTCAAACAGTAGTTTAGATAGAAGTCATGAAGGTTGTGTTGGGGTTGACACGTATATTACATAAGGAATTTGGAGTTTGTAAAGTATGCTGGATTAGCAAGAGCCACTATGTGATTTAATTTTAAAATGTGCTTCAGAGTACACTCTAATATCATTACATTTAAAACACTGCTGTGAGCTAATACTAGGTGCTTTCTGTAGAAGCTTAGTCCAGCTTTGTGGCTTGAGTCATCTGTCTTCTGTTCCTGTTTGTTTGTTCCTGCTGGATTTGTGTGAAGATATATTTGTAGGTCCCTTTCTCTGTGCCTCACAGTTGCGTGAGAATTGAAATAATAGATAGGCCAGCCACCACAGTGACTCTTACTAAAATCTGTAATGACCTGAGTTTACTGGAATCACACGGAAGAGCTTTGTCTCTCTTTCTTTGACAACTGCCATGGCAGTTAAACATGAGAAAAATGGGTAATTTGAGTATAGCCATCTTAAACCCTCAGCTCGTTCAGACCCATTGGGTCATCTGTGTGGGTGACTGAGTTCTGGTGCGGGTTGCCCAGAAAGGTTGTGGAGTCTCCCTCCTTGGAGGTGTTCAGAACACACCTGGACGTGTTCCTGGGCAACCTGCTCTAGGTAGTCTTGCTTGAGCAGGGGTTGGACCACATAACCTTCCAATCTCAACCATTTCATGAAATCTCTCTAAGTGATGATAGATCTACAACAAGAAACAAGTTTCAGACAGGTTTGTTTTGAGGAATCTTATTCTCCCTTAAGGTTGTTGCTGCTTTTGTGAATTTGCATTTCAGCCTCTTGTTTCTGATTTGCTCTATAGGCGTCCTGTTTCTGAAGGCACAGCCCTGACACAAGCAAGTAGGCTGCCAAATGTCCAGGACTTCAAGTGGAGAGTGGACGTAGCTATATCTACAAGGTAAAAAAGAGAATTCTGCATGACCACAGAAGAGATTTTGTCCCAGGTTAAACTGACTTCCTATGCTGCCTAAAATATTAAGCGTTGAAGTCTATCTTACTGCATTAAATGGTAAGATACAGAGGGATTTCTTTTAACACTGTATGTCAGTTGATATGCAAAAGATTACATGCACTTACCAACAGGCTGTTGTTTTCATCTTCTGCTAGTGATATTTTTTTTTATGCTTCTTATTTGTTTACTCTCTAAAACTCCTGTGCTAGAATCATTTCACTCCAAGCTTTGGTCTTTCATTATTTTAAAACCTGATAGATCTGATACAACTTCACAGTCGTCCCTAATGATAGAAGCAATTAGATGGATTGAGCCACAAGCAGCCAGCCAGGAGAAGGGGAGGGAAATTGTCTATTCAGTTTCTCAATTAGGCTATCATTTATGTTTAGTGTGTGTTAAATAAAATTTCATACCCTATTTACATATCTACTGCTGTAGATTTGGCAGAAAGGCTTCAGAAGAGCACCTTCACATTGCCATAGTTATGCAGTGGTCATTGAACTGCCTCCTAATTTCTCTCACAAAACAGGAATAAAAGCCTCTCTGTGATCATCTTGTCTATGCCTGCAGTGAATGGTTTCTTGCTATCTGCCACAGCAGAGGCAGTTATGGGATGGATCTTTGGCTTGACAGGAAGTAGAAACCTTTTGTGATTTTCCTGATTTTTGTTTTGGATGAAAGAAATTAGAAGATGATCCAATCTTTGTCAGTAGCTGAAATTGTTAGCACAAGTGACTTCTTGTTGTGTTCCTGCATTGCAGGATCTGAGAGAGAGTTCAGTCTCACTGCTGTCATAGTTGAGAGAGCAATAAGTGACTGGGGGGAATCTTTCTGAAAACAAGAAAAAGGTCTCCTAAGTGAAAATTGTGATGGCCACAAGCTACAAGTTCAAGTGACTCAGATGAGCAGTGCTGAAAGCACCACACAGATATTATGATGCAGAAGAATCTATACCTGTAAGAGAACAAAATGTACAGATAAACATCCTCAGGCACAACTCTTGCAAGTTTTGAGCAAATCCTATGATTGCTTTCCAAACAACACAGGAGCAACAGGTTACCCTTTTCTGGTTTTCTTCTTATTTTCCTTTACAGTCATCCTCCCTATGGGAATCCTTGTTTATCATTCAGCAGCAGCCTCTGTGGAGAGGCATGGCTTCTGGCTGGAACACCTGTCAGTACCTGAGCAGGTTGTGGCAGCATCCATTGATGAATGCTGCACAGCGATGGCTCATTTCCCCTCTTTGGGTCACCATGTAAAATAAATAGCAACCCAAATTTAGGATAAAGACTGGGAGAGCTTGGTTCCTCAGATGAGATGGCAGTTGAAAGAATGAAGGGATGGAAAGAGTTATTACAATATAGAAAACTGCGCTAAAAAAAATGTGCATTATTGCTAGCCAGACTTGGTCAGCTCTTACATCTGTCATAGTTTGTGTAAAATGAAAATCCTCTTGTTAGCATTTTCTTGGTGTTATTAAGATATTCAAACTTTTTAGTCTAAATTGTGAGGTAAGTTTGACAGGACTCCCTCTGTAAAAAAAAAAAAAAATTTACTCATGTAAAGCCAATAGGAACATCCTGAAGTTGTACAGTGTACAATGGTGTACCTGTCACACTACTGATTTTTATTGTTGTAATACTAATAATGTAAATAATTTCAGTTCACTGGCCCGTGCTCTTCAACCATCCATTTTAATGCTGATGAAGCTTTCAGATGGGACAGCTCATCGCTTTGAAGTAAGTCTGATTGCCTTAACAAATAAAAAAGAAAGCACTTAAAGTTCTTTCAGGAAGTTGAATTACTATTTAAAACATGAAAGCTTTTGTAAACAGCGCATTATCGGTTTGCTTTCCTCCGTGTCTGCTGCAACCACATGCAATATATAACTGATTGCCAACCAAAATCATTTCATACCTCATTCCTATGCACATTTGGCTGAGAGCTCATTTGTTATACGAATGTTAGTTATATTAGTTACTGGAAATTACTGTTGCATAACACCTAGTTTGTTTTATAATCATAGTTTTGCTATCAGCTCTAACCTTCAAACCTCATGATGGCTTTTTAGAAGAGGAAAATTACTAGGGTAGTTTATATAAGATATGATGCACTACTAAACTTCCTGCCTGGTAAAATATTCTTTTCTGTGGCAGAGGTAGTTTTGTTTTCTTTAGCACAGATCTCGCTTCTAGAAAGAAAGTAAAAAGCTTATTTGTTTTTTACATCAGGATTAGTCAGCTGCAGTATTTCTGATACTATATGTAATGGCTTGCAGAAAAAAAAAAAAAGCATACATTCTTTCATATTTTAACCTTTGAAAAGGAATGCTATTTGTTCTATAAATAACATGGTAGTGCATACAGGAGTTCAGTGCATAACAGTTGTCACATTTGAACTCCTAAAAGATTTTGGCTACAGTACACATATTAGTAGTAGTCTGGAAGAAGCACCAAAGCACTCTAGGCTCAGAGAGTTGGACTGATTTTAGTGTAATGTTTCACAGTACAGCTGTTGAGGAAGGTATAAACTCTGTACTATACATTGCCAGGTGTTGGGGGTTTCACTTCACAGAAGATCAGATTCACCTCAATGTGGGTAGTCCTCAGAGCAGCCTGTTAGCACTCTCTGAGATCTTCCATGGAACTTAAGTGATACTTTAGACTTCAGGTTGACTCTTCTCAGCATGATGAGTTTCACTTGATAAAAGCTAGCACACGCTCATTATGATTTGGGGCTTTGCTTCTAGTCTGCTGTGGAGACGTGTTGCTGTGCCTGGCTGGTGCATGCAGAAGTGCAGATATCTGATAGCAAATTGTATGCCTCGCTTTTCAAGTCAGCTTTTTGCTGCTGCCAAGATCTTAATACCAAAGATCTGTCTGTAAACAGGATTTTTTTATGATGAGTGATCTTCCTGCAGATAGTAGCTCTTTGATTGAAAACCAAATGCAGGTAAACATAGTCCTCATCTCTTCAGTTTTCTTTCATTCCAACAAGTACTGGATGTCCTGTTAACCTACAGGGATTATGTAAAATTATAAAACCAGAAGATAATCCCATTATGAACGGTTTTTAGAAGTGTATGTTACAGAAACAAGTTGTCCTGCTTGGTCTCCTAGGTTTTGTTTTCTTTTTCTAAGTGCAGTGTGTTTTCTGACGATGAAAGTTTTTTAGAAAGCGAATAAGAGCTGAAGCATTTTGAGTTTTGTGGTATGTATGTCAGTGTCCACAGAGAGAAAGCTCAGGCTGCCCTCTGCCCCCTGTAAGGAGCTGTGGCTGCCACAAAGCCTCCCCTCAGCCCTCTCTGCTCTGAGCCCAGCAAACCCAGGGGTCTCATCCCCTGCACCTGCAAATCTTCCCCTGCATCTGCAAATTGCAACTCAGATGCTGGATTCCTCTCATATGATTGATATCAGCTGCAGTGAGCAGGGTAATAAGGGACTCTGTCAAAGAACTGTGCACCTTCACTGTAGAAGTAGATTAGCCAGTGCTCTGCAGAGCACTCTGGGCTGCACCAATGCAGACACGGGTATTTGTGCACTGCGCTGCTGTTAACCTCTGCCCCTCAATCTATGCCTGTGCTCAGATGTGCTCTCAGAAGGGCCTTAACAGTGCTTAATATACTTCCTTCCATTTGGCTTCTCAAGCTTGAAATGCTACAGGAGTCTGTGAGTTTTCTCTCCTCCTCTCGCAGTGAGTCTCATCTACATCAAACCATAACTTACAGGTGCCATATTTGCATGATCCACAGAGAGCAGACGTTATTTCTATAACCTGGTTTTACCTCTTAGCCTTTGAAAAGCTGATCTCCTTAGCTCTGAAGCTTGTGCTTAAACAAATGCCTGCTATCAGTTCATCCAGTTACTTTTGTAGCATTTGCAGTGCTGAATTGCAGCACATTGTTTTTTGCTCTCTCAGGCTGTCATCTCTTTGAAGATATTATCTTGTTAGCTTCTTAATCAATAGTCTAATTTATGAAACTAACTGTAAACTTACAGTCGGTGCACACAGCCATAAGGCCTCTTCTGCAATGTAGCAGTTACTCACCATTAATCCCTTGTAAAACCAGGTTTTAACCAGGATAGGTGGCGAGATAGGGAAACATGTTGTATTCAGTTTGAATGGAAAGCTGCTGTGTTCATTAGTTAAATAGTTTTTTGTGGTAATATTCTCTTGTAAACAGCAATTTAATTCTTTGTACTTGTCTCCATGACATGTACGTATCACCTGATACAAGTGTTTAGTTGAATTAAAGAGTTTTTAAATAAGTTAATTAAATAGGTTTTCTAAACTGAAAGCCTCTTGTTTTGAGTGCACCAGTTGCAAATGAAATATACATTGAGGCCTGCATAAGTGTACAGGCTCAAAGAATTCATATTTGAGACATGTAAGTGTCTTTGTAAGTCACGTTTATGTGTACACTTCTTCAAAAATTGAATCTAGTTTAATCTCTTCTAGTTGGCATCCACAAAACCTCATCAGTGTGGCACCCCGGGGTAACAGGGAAGCTTTATTTTGAGATGTAACAAATCTGAAAAAGTGACTAGTATAAAATCTGGGACTGGATTTTTATACCCAGAGCATTGTCTGCCATGCTTCTTACAACATTTCAAAAGGAGATTCACCCAAATACTCAGAATTTTTATGGTTGTGACCATGCTATAAATATAACTTTGCAGAGAATGTGGCAGGGTAGCGTGTGTTTATGTAGGTTAGATATTTTGGATTTGCTTATTTGAAAATTTTGACCTCACGTTATAAGAAGGATTTGATGGCAGCAGTTGTTTCATTGCCACATTTCTTTAGCCTAGAAAAAGTATATGGTTTGATGTTCCCATCTGGGTTAAATAGTAGTGAAGAGTTAGGGCAGGCCCTGAGCTAGCTAAGCCAGTAGTTTCAGGACTTGGTTTTCTGTGCACTTTTACTGGCTCAGACTGCTTGCTCAAACATCCATCTAGTGCTTGTGACTGGATACATTATTCTGTCTGATACTCCCATGTTAGTTGCAAGCACTGTATGAGTGAGGAGTGGAAGTTTCCTTTATGGAGAGTTGAACTATCTTTGTAGTCATCACTGCAATTTCTGTTAATTAAATTGTGATTCCTACTGGCTTTAGCTAATTTTGGCCATGCTTAAGTTGCTATAACTTTTTTCTAGTGTTGTGATTACATCTGTTTTCTCTTCTTGTTTAAAATGAGAATGTCTTGTGGCTGCTTTCCAGGTTGATTTCTGTCTTCTCATGTCAAAGCAAAAATAATAAGCTCTTGGGTGGCCTTTCTTTAGCTGTAGCATTCAAGTGCTTTAAAGACAAAGGCAGCTGATGATTTGACAGAAGTTAGTAACAGCACTGGGTCCAAATTAAAAGGCCCACAAATCACGAACCCTGACTGAATCTACTGAACCACCCTTCTTTTTCTTAAGGGAAAATAAGCAGTTGGAAAGAATTGATTTGGGAACTATAGACTAGCTTATAGGCCAGGATGGATATTTATTTGACTGTTCTAAAACATAAAGAAATATCAGAAAGAAAAAAAAACAACATTATTTCAGTAACAGAGAAGAGCACCTAGTTTCATGTTTCACAATAGCTGCTTAGACTTAACATTTTTGTATGGGGCCTTGGGACTCTGCAAGAGTTGTGTTATCATAGATCCAGCTCCTGGTACATACAAGAGATACCTGCTGTTTTTGGCAGCAGAAACTTCCCTTTCATTCATATATTATGAAGACAAATGGCCTCTGAGATTTATTAACCTACAACACTTTGTCTTAACTCTAATATTTATTTATTTATTTATTTTAATTTTATTTATGTTAAAGAGAGATTGGACTGACCTTCCATAGGCGTGCCCTGCCCAAAGTTTCTAAGGTGTATCATGCTTGTTAAACTGAACCTTCTGTTTCAGGTGCCAGTTGCAAAGTTTCAGGAGCTGAGATACAACGTAGCTCTTATCCTGAAGGAAATGAATGATTTGGAGAAAAGAAGCATACTGAAAATCCAGGACTGAACACTTCTGAACTGGGATGTTGGCGGAACAGATGTGAAACCTTCAGTGAATTTTGTGAAGGGTGAAGCATGGGACCATCACCACTTTGCCTGTCTTGTAACTGCAATGTAGCATTTATTATGTCTGCTGTAAATATTTTTTCAACTCAAGTATTAAAAGCACAAGCTCTTTTCTTAAGACTTAGAAAAAAAACAAAAAATATATTGACGAAGAAGTATAATCCTATTTGCAAGCATTTTTTGCATGATTCATCAAAACATTTTTTGAATAACTGTCTTAAATGTAAGAACCATTTCTTCCTGATTATGATTCATCACTCTAATTATTTTTGAAAGCCTGCTACCGGAAGTACCATCAGTGTGTATCAGAAGAAAGCCCTGCAACATGTCAAATAAAAAAATACAATAACTACTATTGTGTTGTAGTATGACAAATGTGAATTTGAGTTTGGCATTAGTAAAATTGCTGTCTGACTTCTTGATAAGTGACTCAAGTGTTGGTACGTATACCTAATTTTGAAGAAAAGTGGGAGCCTGGGAATCAAGAAAGAAGTATGGATTGAACTAAATCAGTGGAATTGCAAAAGAGAAAATGTGTAATCTAAATCTTTACCTGGATGATCAGTATGCACTGAACAGGAGTAATCTTGTCGATTTCTAAGTGGGAATGCCTGCTTTGTTTCATGTATTTCCCATGTTTGTCAGCTGAATCGTCTGAGTCTTATTACAGGGCAGAAACCTCTGGCACGGTGACAATGTCCAGCAGCAGAAGACAGGAGCCTTGTAGATCACTACAGCTAATACACTTCTTAGCAGCACAAGCCAGACCCCAGGATGAGGAGGCTGTATGCAGTCCCTGGGATGAAAGTCAGAAGTGCAAGTATATCCAAACAATACCCAGGTCAATAAAATAGTCGAGAATGGGCTGAAGGCTCCATTGCTCCATTTGTAAAGCTTGAAAGAACTCCCCTAACAGGAAGCATATGTTTTAAGTCTCATTTAAACTCAATGGGACCACAAATATGTCCCTAAGGGCTTTGCTAAGAAGGGATGCATTCCTGAGTCAGTGCCTGAATGAGTTTTTCCCCAAGAGCAAGGACATGGAGATTGAACAGCTAAACAGCACAGCTCATGGGCCTTGGCACAGGGTTTACCCACCTGTCACAGGTAGTTTAGAACACATATACCACTACCATTGTTAAGCATTGGATTTTCTAGCTGCTTGCTGAGGATGCCTATCTCAGTAGTGCCACCTGTACTCCTCTTGTTCATTTTGTGTAGAACTTGCTTTTATTGCCCTCATTCCTGGAGGGAAAAAAAAACAAAGAAAGAAAAAAGCTACTGAATATGGCATCATGGGTTCAGGAGGATTTTGACACTTCTGCAGGTGTTTCTGTAGGGAAGGATAACTTGGCTCTTGGATTTTACAAACCACAACAGCCATAAGATGTTATTGTCCTGCTTTTTAAGTTGAGTCTTCTTTGATGGCAGTCCATACCAAAGTACAGACAGCCTGAATTGTCACAATCCTGAAAGCCTATCAAGCCTATACATGAAGTGTCCTGTAGATTCACATAAGCATGTTGTGATGTCGAACTGTTCAAAAGCCATGTGTTCTGTTTTCTGTCTTTGCAGGCCACTCATCAACTTCCCAGTTTGATTCATGTACCTTAACTACTCTGCATAGCTCACACCAAAGCAGATACAAACAGATTAGCCCCTACAGTTTAAAGAGGACTGTAGATTGCATTAGTTTGGTGTTTGCTTTTTGGTTTTGCTTTGTGAAGTTTGTTCTACTTTCTCCTGGAATCACATTATCACAAAGTGTGAAACAAAACGTTTTCTTGTTCTAACTTTGCCCTTGTAAATGATTACATTGATGTGGTTTTGAGCTGGAGAACGTACCTCCACTGAGGCTATTAGTGAAGTCTATCAAGACAAATGGAATGCAGTGTGAGTGTACAATGCATTCTGCTACTGAAGACATCTGCAAAGTACATTTTTATTGGGCAGCATAGAAGAATCAATACATACTTTTAGATACCATATATTTGTTTGGTGGTTCTCCTGTGACAGCAGTGGTATGTGTGCACCAGAAATGGACCAGCTTCCTGGCTGCATGCTTGCGTTCTCTGGAAGGGATGATGGACCTTACAGTCTCCTTTGTCTTGCTGCACATTATGCAGGAGTTTGCTATTATTGGTCGTTTACTGTGCACACTGACAGGTACTTAAACACTTGGGCTTTTCTTACATACAAAAGGAGCTAACTTGAGCGTTGCTTTCGACAGATAATCTTTTCACCAAAATGGCTGGTGAGAATGGCTGGCAGATAGTCCCTAAGTTTTGATAAAATAAGCCTTCCAATTGGTGAATTAAGTATTATTTATTCAACATTGAAACGTCTTCTTGATTTGGTACCAAAATGCTCTGGAATTTGAATTCCACTGAACTTCTCATGGGAGCATTGTCATTTCATTACAGAATAAAAATAACCTTCTAAAACTCTGGGTATGTCTGAGCAGAACTGATTTTACCCAGCACACTTTAGGTTCAGTTACACTTCAGGGACACAGTGTGAATCCCTCGTTCTTTATTGCACAGGGAAAGATCCAACTGAACGAGATGCTTGCTGTGTGCATCCCAAGGTCTTGTCAAGCTGATCACTTGATCAGGAGGTGACAAGGACCTTTCCTGGGTTATACCCATAGTTTTCCCTGAAAAAAATCAACCCCTGGGGTTGGTGGGTTGTTCTGTTTGTCCTTTTATTTGATGGTGCCATCCATTTCTTTAAACTGGTGGATGTATATAATATCTTAATTCTAGTGATTTTTCTAACCATGGCAAGCGACCATAGTAAATTCCCCCTTTACAGCTTTATTGTATAGGGAATGTTAGGCCTCCTCTTTTCAATTGGCTCAGCCATCAGTCCAAAACTGTTGTCACCTATGGACTATTGCAGAGTGTGAGAGCACTTGTGTATAAAACACCTTTATTTGCTACATGGCTTTTAACATCCCTGCTGCCAGCAGAGAAGGAGCACTGTCAGGAAGGATGGCAGGTCAGAATGTCACATTTAAGTTAGTTGTGTATGGGAAGGGAAAGAAACAGGATTGGTTTTGTGGTCTGAGAGCGTGATGCAGATTATGGCTCCAGAAGAGGGCTGAAGAATGTAGTCGTGCTCTTACGCTGTTCTGCCAGCCATTAACTGCTGGAAGAAAACCAGTATTGTGCTCATTGTCATTAAAAGGAAGAAATTAAACTTCCCTTTGTAGAAAAATCATAGAAAGGAGATGTGCTTTTGTGGAGTGAGTCACCTCCTAGCTGTAAGTTCTGTTTAAGTGAAAGATTAATCAGCTCTCAATCTCCCAAGCAATGCAGGTAGGTAGGGGTTTGCAGCCCTACTGCTGTTCCAAATCCACAGATATCTACGTATGTGAGCATAGGAAATCTCCTGCTTTCAGAATGTAGCATACAACAAAACAAAAGCAGCATATGCAGGTTGATTATGTACCTTCAGAGTATGCAACTGTGTTCACTAGGGCAGAGTCTGTGGAGCCGAGTTGGCTGTTGGACAAGATAGTGGTGTGCAGCTGTGCCAGAGAGAAGTAAAGCAGCGCCTTGGCTTTCAAGTATTGTTAAGTTAGTGGCTATCATGTTCACTCTGCACCTGGCACGCCCCACGCAATACTCACATTCACCAATTAACAGCACCAGGAGCTAGTAGAGGCAGAGCTTGCTGCTTTCTCCTGAGAAGTCCCAAAGCTGTTGCCCACAAGCCATCCACAACGAGATCTTCACTGTTCTTGGGCTTTGGATAAAGATCTGTGACCCTCAGAAGCAGACAGCTCCCACCACCAGCAGTTTGCAGGCATCACTGCTGCCCTTTTCCTCTGCGCCCGTCCTGTGCTGGGCAATCAGACGACCAGCTCAGTGTCTTTTCATGTGCCGTACACAGAAGCTGTGGAATTTCCCTTCAGAACACAAATCTCATCACATTTTCTGTGATAATCTATTTCCATTCCCTATCTGAATTCATGCGCTGCTTGCAAACCTCCCCTTCTACCACGGCTCTTATCTCTTTAAGTGTCTGCTATGTAACTGTGTAAATACTGCTGGCGTATCCCCGATAGAGAGATTGGCATCGCATCGCTACTGGTAACCAGCGGTTATGTCACTTTCCCTCGCTTGAATAGGCTTTGACTCATGGTGGTTTTCAGGACAATGGTTATAAAATAACACACAGAAGGGCTGCCGAGACGGTCGTTTTGCAATAGAGACAACTGTCGACCTCGAGAAAACGTTTTTCCCTTTTGTTAAGGCTGTAGTTCTTTCGTAACACGAGGCTTTCTCGCATGGAAGTTGGAAGACGAGCCGCCTGCGTGCTGCGAGCATCAGCTCGCTAAGGAAAACGCCCGCCCCTGCGTGCCGGCTCCCGCTCGTTGTCCCGCACTTCGCTCCACCCAGCCCACGAGTCGTTCAGCGCTCCTGCAACCAGCCGGTGCCGGGCTGTGCTGTGCTGTGCTGGTAGGCCAGACGGAGCCAGCAGCGGGAAGAATGTCTAACGCCAGCAGTTACTCAATTAACCTCTTTCCTTGTTTATTTAAAGGACTCTCTTGGGAACTTTGTATACAGAGATGTACTTTGGTACATCCGAAAGCCTTAGGGAGGGAAGCCAAGTTTTTGGCAGGTGCAAAAAGCCTCAGAACAGGGATGTCAGCGGGCGGGATCAGACAGGTGCACCCCTGCAGCGCGGCCACACGGCCGTGGCCCCTTTCCCTCCGAACTCCCCGCTCCGGCGTGCGAACGCCGCCACGAGCCAACGGTGAGAAAGCTTCAGCTTTCGTCGTTACGAGAGCGGCGAACCGAGAGCGGGGCACCTGCGGAGCGCGGGCGGATCCGGGGCACGGCACGGCACGGCACGGCACGGCACGGCACGGCACGGCACGGCACGGCACGGCACGGCACGGCACGGCACGGCACGGCACGGCACGGCACGGCACGGCACGGCACGGCGCCGGCTGCCTCCAGCGCGGACGGGCCGCGGGCAAAGCATGCCGCCCCTCTCGGCGGGCCGGGCCGTTGGTAGCGGTTACAAAACCAGGCGGTTTTGTAACAACCTGCGGGAGCCGCCCAATGAGCGCGGCCGCGCCGCGTCACGTGCCCGCCTTTATATAAGCGGCGGCGGGCCGGGGCGCTCCCGGCGCGGGGCGGCAGCAGCATGGGCCGGCGGGGCCGCGCCGCGCCCGCGGCGCCACAGCCCACGCGCCTCGGCGCCCCCGGCCGCCCGCCCGGCTCGCGTTCCCGCTCGTGCTGAGAGGGCGCCGCCCGCCATGGGCTCCCGCCCGGAGCCGCTGCAGGCGCAGAACTTGGAGGCGGCGAGCGGCAGCCGCGGCCCCGAGTGGCGGGCGCTGCTCGGGCGGGCCGACGCGCTGGCCTTCGGCGGGCGGCTGCACGAGGCGCTGCCGCTGTACCAGCTGGCGTCCCGGCAGCGGCAGCTGCGCGCCGAGCAGCTGGAGAAGCTGGTGGAGTGCCTGGCGCGGGGCGTGCGGCTGAAGGAGGGGCTGCCGGCCGGGAGCGGCGCCCCGCAGCCCCGGGACTGGGACGGCTGCCGCTGCCGCAAGTGCCAGGGGTTCCTCTTCGAGCCCGTGTCGCTGCCCTGCGGACACACCTTCTGCAAAAAGTGCCTGGAGAGGGAGGACCGCGCGGCCGCCGCGCGCTGCGTGCTGTGCCGCCAGGAGGGCGGCGGGCGGCTGCCGCGGGTCAACGTCATCCTCAGCAACCTGCTGGGCAAGTGGTTCCCGCGGCAGGTGCGGGCCTCGCAGCTCCGCCACGAGGGGAACCTGCTGTACCGGGAGAAGAAGCTGCACGCCGCCCTGCAGAAGTACGACGAGGCGCTCAGCTTAGGTAACGCTCGCGGCGGCCGGAGCCGGGTCCCGGGGCGGGCGGCGGGGGGGAGCTCCGGCCCGAAGCGGAACTGGGTCAGGAGAGCGGCGGTTGCGTAAGGCGGCAGCCCGCGGCCCGGCCGCCCCCCGCCCCCCCGGCGCCGTTGTGTAACCGCGGGGCGGGAGCGGGGCCGCCGCCCCCGGGGCTCCCCGGCACCGCGCCGCGCTCCTCGGAGGGGCCGGGCCGCGGGCTGCCTGCGGAACGGAGGGGAGGGGTGGGACGGGACGGGGAGCGTGGCGTGGCGTGGCAGAGCTCTCGGCGCGTTGCTCCGGAGCGCAGCGCGGAGCCTCGGGCGCAGCCCCGTCCCGCTGCTCCGTGCCGCCGCTCCTCGTGCGGCTTCACCCGGGTAGTGAAGGCTTCGTCGCTCCGATCCGCGGCCGCCGTGGCGTCCCCGCGTGCTGCCGCCGCCCGCCCGGTCTCCCCGCCCGGGTCGCTCCCCGCCCGGTGCCCGTTTATGCAATTTGCCCGGAGTTATGTAATGCGCCGCCGCCGTTCCGCTGGAGTTGCACGTAAGAGGTTTCCGTATTTCGTTTACTACGGAGTTATTTCAGGGCTGCTCATTACGGGTTTCGGTACAATTTGGGAGGCGCGACGCGTGTTTAAAAATAAAATTCTAAGGAATAAAGCTTATGTAACTGTTTCTAAACTGGGTTAATCGACCAACTTTTGTTTCCCACAGCTCCCAATGACCACTTGCTGTACAGCAACCGGTCCCAGATTAACTCGACTCTGAAAGCTTGTGAGGATGCGCTGCACGATGCCGAGACAGCATGCAGGCTGCAGCCCTACTGGCTTAAAGTGAGTCCTGAGCCCCGGCGTGCTGTGCTCACAGACCTGGGTGCTGCTCTGGGTAGAAAACTTAGAGCTGATGGATTGGGGAGGCTCCTGTGGCTCATGGGCGCTGAGCCACTTTGTCCTGGAGCTCTGTGGGGTGAAGGAAAAGCAGTAACACTGCAGGAGGAGTTGGCGTTGCTGTCTGTGACCCGCCGGGATCTTGAGTCTGTAAACTGTCTCTAAAAACTGAGTGCTGTGCTTCTGACTCGATAGAAGAAAACAATCAGTTGTTAGAACCTTAGTGTGGAGGGAGCAGATCTGTCCAAGAGCCCCTGAGCTTAGGGATGTTGTGGGAATTGTATTTGCCAGAGAACATCTCAGTTCTACTGCTAGGGCTCTCAGGTGTAGGGGATTTCATCACTGTGCTGTGAAACTCGGGCACTGCTGGTGTCGCAGGCTGAGGAGCCATGTCAGTGAGCTCTCCCTGCCCGACCCTCTTTGGAGGATCCGTCGCTTCACCTTGTTCTCAGTGCATGTTCTCACAACAGAAGGAACGAAGGCTGTAACGATGGCTGTGTTTCATTGCAGGGTCACTTAAGGAAAGGCCAGGCATTGGCTAATCTAGGGAAAACAGAAGAAGCTTTAAGGGAGTTTCTGTTCTGCCTTGCTCTGGACATGGGGAACAAGACGGCCAAGTCTGAGGCTCAGAAGGTATGATCCCCAAATCATCCAAACTGCATTGTTTTTAGTGAACTATCATAGAGAGGGTAAGAGTGTTTCTCCTTCCTTTCCCCTCCCTCATTACTGCGGAGTCGTGGGGGGAGGGGTGTCCTGGCTGCTGCTCACTCTTGGGCTGTTGTCTGTCCCTTTGAAGATAGGGAGGTTGCAAGAGTGCAGGCACTAAGCAGGTAGATGCTGTGTAGAAACAGTTACAGTGTTAGCACCAGCAAACTTGAAGTAAAAGTGAATTGCTAATAATCACCACTCACAGACTTCTGTGATTCCCTGTTGGCGAACTTCTCATGTTTCATGGCTTGGCACCACCTTGCCAGTGAGCAAGAGGGAGCTGTATGGAGTATTGCATGGGGCTGGGATTCTGAGCCAACACGCAGCACTCAGCATGCTCTGCTGGGAGCAGCTGCTTTTCTCTGCCACGGCCACGCTATGACTGAGGTGGGGAGAGAAGCACTCAGCAAAGAGCTGCTTTAAATCTGCAGCAAGCCTTTTTTTTTTTTTTCAGCTGGGGCCAAATCTGTTGTGTGTGTTCTTAAAGGGGTTTTGTATAATGTGCTGGTGCTGTGTTGTCCAACTCTTAAGTAATACCACAATTACTGTGAATGGGGATTTTGACAATTGATCTCTTTTGTTGTTGCAGCCGAAAGGCTTTGCAGCAAAGCAGGTGATAGCTTGAGATAATAAAAACAGAATCGTTCTGGTTTCATTGCACTGCACACTCTTTCACGGCACCGCACCCAGCTTTGGGGTCGGAGTGCTGGGACTTGGAATGCTCTGAAAGTACTGTGGCATTCCTACAGTGAAGCACTGCTCATGAAAGTAACCGGGTTTATAACATGAATGGCTGTAGTGCAATCAGGTCTTTTATCTCACTTTGCACAGGGTTCCAGTTTCTATGATTTTTTTTCGGTTATGTTTTGGTTTTGGGGTTTGATAGAACTTTTTTTTCCCTGCAGTGTTCCATGCAGAGTTTCGCTGTCATTGTATCATGATTTGTTTTCATAGTCATGCTGGGAGAGTTGCAGTGCACTAGAGCAGGAAGAGCACACGTTCAGATACATTTCTGAATTCAGACCCCAAACAGCTTTGTCCAAGACACCCGATTTCAAGCAATGGGGATCTGAGAAAAACACAGCTGATCACGACCAACAGAATGACTTGTGTGCTCATCTGACGCAGAGTTCATCCATGATGCAGTGTCTTCCTGGGCTGTTTCCAAGGCTGTTTGCATAACAATGACATACTGCTTTTTACCAGAATCTTTGGGTGCAGCTGTGATGTTCTGCCCCTGCTAGCTGCCTGTCCATGGTGTGGGATTGGAGCTGTCACGCAGCTTCCTCAGACTGCGGCAGGATCACTTCAGCAGTATTTTGAAATCCATTTCTTGAAGTGTGGGAATTTCTCATAGTCTGTTTCTTTTATGATGACTGAAAATGTGCCTGCAAGTGGCAGCAAGCTGCTGCTCAGTGCAAGTTCACTCACTTTCTGATTGCAAATGAAGGAATGACATTTTTCTGCTGCCCATGTTTTTTTTATATTCTCGTATAAATGAAGTAGAAATGGTTCCAACTTAGTGTATTGCAACCACATAAGTGCATGTGGGTGAAGCCTGTGAGATGAGTGCTTTCTGTGCTCCATAAAAGCCGCTGAGGGTTTTCTGATGTGCAGAAAAAAGAAAACAAAAACAAGGTTGGGGACTTCTGATGAGCTCTGAGCCACGGGACGAGGGTGTGCGTGTAACTGGAGGGTGGTCTGTGATTCACGGTCTTAATGAGCTCCCAAAATCCGTCTGTGGGACCCGCACTACACCAGCTTTGCCATTTTTCTCTCATCCCTGTCTGAAGGGCTCTTTAAAAGGGTTTTTGTTTTTTTAAATGAAGGGTATTTCTGTCAGCCACTCCCTTACTTGCTTTGTCATGTAGAGGTTGCGAGGAAGGAACTAAGCAGTGAAGTATTCTGTTTTATATCACAGCTTCTACTTAGTTTGTTTTCACTCATCCCGGGAAATGCTCAGGAACACTTACCCGATATCCTGCAGCTGTTGTCACATCACTCTAGATTAAAGGGGAACCTCCTAAGTTCAGTGGGATCTGGAGGCACCAGCCATGCCCTGCAGAGGTTGCTCAAGGTAACGAATGAGTCTGCTGTGTGGTTCTTCATTTTTCTGTGTGTTCTGTGTTCACGTGGGGAAGCCTTTCCTTTTCATCTCTGGGAGATGGGATGATGTGTTTTCTCTGACGTACTGCCTTACAGGACAAAGAAAGCAATGCAGATCTGCTGAAGCCTCTTGAGCTCACCTCTCTACCAAATGTATGCAGGCATTGAGCTGTCTGTAGCCCATCCATACAGCTGGCAGGAGAACAGAGCCTCTGCCGTGTGGGTTGGGATGCCCTCCAAGGCCTCAGTGTGCAAATTTGGGGTTTTAGCTTGAACTGTAACTGACCATATGTCAAAATAATCACCCTGTGTTCAGGTTCTATACACTGAGAGACCATTGTCAGCTAGCAGTATTTGTACACTGCTCTACAAGTTTGTTTTCACAGCCAGAGTACTGAGATCTGCTGGGAAGGTTTAAGTTAGAAGGTTTGAGTAAGGACTGCTTTTCCTTCATTAAAACCTGAACTATGAGGATATGATCTGCCTATATCATAACTGTAGAAGAAAACTTTACTGATTCTAGGAAAAGGAAGTGGTGGGTTTTGCTCAGCCTTGCTGAGGATAAGCAGTGCCTTCTGGAAGGACTGTTCTGAAAAGAAATCCTCCCACAGGACCCTGTCATGAAGTCAGTCTTTGAGGGACAGCTCGCTCGTCTTTCTACACGTTAAACATTACTGCAGTATCTGCTTTTGGGTTCATCTGTGGTGTGGATGTGACAGGCTGATAGGTGATGTCCCTTAGCTGCTCTGTGCAACAGGAGCAGCAATGGTTGTTTGATCTTTTGTGAAAGAAGTCTGTCACACAGGAGGGAGCTCTGTGCCTCTCCTTTCCTGCTGTCAATTTGGTGTTGATACTGCTTCTTTTGAGCAGAACTCATGTAGTTCTGGTCATTTTGATGGTTGGTACCATCATCACAGTATAAACAATACATATTACTAAGATTAGAGTATTAAGGTATAGATTAAGTGATAGCAGTGTATTAAAACTGAGATTTAGATGGCTCTCTGCCTAAATTGAGTTCCAAGAGCAAGCAGTAAAGCCACACACAAGGGCTGAAAGTACTGAATGGTGCTGGGGGGTGGGTATTGTCTGCAATACATCTGACATTAAAGCCATGCTCCTACAGAGCAATCCTCAAACTGTTCTTCTTGAGCTACAGCGTCCTTCCTCGTGAGCCACAGCATGAAGGGCTTGACAGGTTTGGGTGTTTTTCCTTACTGTGTGGATGAAGGTGGATGCTCTAATGTCAGCTCTCTTTGAACAGGTAAATGTGGAACAGAAAAAGGGCTTTCCTGTTCAAGAGGAACCAAACATAACTAATTCTGGCAGTTTAAGGAAGTCCACGCAAACCACAGAGAGTAGAAAGGACTGCTCAGAGGAGGAGAACAAGCCCACCTCCGTGCCAGAGCCTGCCTTCCTCGTGTCTGAGAAGCGTGGCCTCCTGAAAAGGAAGGGCTGCTTGGAGGAGGTGAGGGCTGCAGAGGTGCCCTGCAAGCTCCTGAAGAAAGGTATGTGGAACTGATGTACCATCGGTGGAATCTTTGCTTGCATAAAAGCCTAGAAGGATCCAAATTGCACTTCATTTTTTTCTATTCTCTCATTAGTTTAATCAGGGCATAATGTGGAACACTTCTTGTAGAAGTGACTGTTAGTCTAAAAAGACAGCTAGGGGAACTGAGATGAGTGCTTGTTTGTTGGCAGAGCTCTGGATTTTATAAGTAACATTAATGCCATGCATGCTTTTGCGGCTTTCTGGATCAATTAAAAAAATGTTTAAAAGCATGAGTTCTGTTCACATGAACACCTGATGTGCAGCCTTTTTCCATGGTGTGGGATATATTTACAGTGGTGTGACAGAAAAACTTGTCGGACTTCTGGCACAGGGTGTTTTGGTGCTGTTAATGAAGCACTAAATTCAATGCTCTGCACATCAGTGTAGTGTCACTGCAGTTAAGGACAGGTGGCTTGCTTGTGCTGGAGCTGGATGTGATGCTATGTGTAGGAGATACTGCAGTGATGCTCAGTGGTTCAGTAGCTTGCACGTAAAAGTTTAAGCATCAGTAGTTGGTTGTAGTTGCAGAGGCTGGTTATGCTTTCCTAGCAGTGTGCAATCATATGGTAATGTGTTTTCTTATTGTTGCTGCTAGATGCCGTCGATACTAAGGGAAGTAGCACTGGGCAACATACTCCATTTGAATCTGTGGATCCATCAGATCTGGATTGCTCCCTGTGTATGAGGTATCCATTATTTCCTCATGGATGTCTTGAGCTTGTAGAAAACCCCTCCCTTTTTACAATCTAGGTATCTTCTAGCTCAGCTGATACGTAATTTTCCCACTGACCTGAAACCAGTTTGTATTAGAATTATTTTTCCATTAATGTATTTCTCAATCTTTGGTTCTGAACACTGTGGTGAAAGGTTGGGCTGCCCCAGGTTGGCGATGGGAAGGACATGAGGTCACAGTGAGAGTTGAGCACATTAATGGAGCTGTCACATTTCCTCTTCCCATCAGTTGTACGCACCCACCCACTGGTGCAGTGCACACAGCCACAGGTTTCTCCTTTGGAATTTATAGAGCTGTGTATGATATCATAGTGCATGAGATAGCTAATGAATATTATGAGCACACCAAGTTTGCATATAATAGTGTTCTATTATATGCAAATTATATGCATATAATATAGTGTTCTTGCTGTTACAACAGGTGGGTCTTTAAGAGCATGTTTTTCCTGTGTTGCTCAACAGATGTGCTGAATTCCTTTGTTACTGAGTCTTGCAGCCTCTTCCTTCAGTTAAATAACAGATCTAGCCTTAAGGACGGCAATGACTATTGAAAAACAAACAAAACTCTTGAGTTGTCATCTGTTTTACTGAAGGCTTTGTTTTATGTTAAAAAAAAAAATCAGTAAAAATAGGGTTTTGTTACAAATTCCTTGATGAAAATAGAGAAGATGTTTCACAAAGGTCTTGATTTCTGCATTGTGCCAGTCATGTTTGTCTCAGTTCTATCTACACAGTATGTTTTGGTTCATCTTGTAGCATATTACTTGAATAGCAGGTGGCTTTGTGGATTTTTTTCTGAAGGGCTGTGACTGGACAAATGTGACTGCTGTGCTTTGCTGTATGCTTGTGAAGGGGATTGCCTCCTTTTATTTGAAACACTAACATCTTTGAGGGGAAAATCTGCAAAGGCTTGCTTCTGCCTGGGATAAATCAGATGTGCCCCTCTCGCTCCATCTGCTTGCAGCTGAAACGTGCTCCAGAAGTGTACACAGCTGTCAAAACACTGGTGCTGCTAAGAGCAGAACTTTCTTCTTGCAGAAAGCCACACAATGGGTCTGAGCTGCTTTTAATGACTGCATGTTTAGAATCATGTCCACAAAATGCTTTTCAGATGCTTTTAATGAATTTAATTATCCTTACTTCCTCATCCCCTGTTAAATCAGAAACAGGCAGACTACCATGCACTCCTGAAGGCGTTGAGGACTGCTGGGTCTGTGGCTGTGGGTGCACTCAGGGCCTGATGTCTGCAGGGCGGCAGCTCCGTGCCACTGTAACAGTGAGGACAGTCTGTCACTAGATTTTCATCATGCTATTAATGCAGATAGGTCATAATTATTTCCTGCCACGTTCTTCAAGAGTATTTTAGGGATTTGGATCCGGAGACGCTTTGTACTTGATTACCCAGTAACCCACTGACCTGCTCACAGGGAGCTGCTATTAGCCTACTTGTCTGGCGAAGCGGCCCAAATGTTATCGATCCACAGCAGCTCCAGCAGCAAGCAGAGAATAAGCAATGCTTAAAGCAATACAGGGAGAAGGGAGGAAGCAGCGCTCACAGAAACGGATACTCATTTTCTGCTGTTTAGCAGAAAGCTGCTGGTGGCTTCAGTGGAGGCAGAGCAGGATCACCCATCTCAACTGGAATTTGTTGTCTTCAGATCCAGTAACGGCTACTAAATAATTACATTTACAAACCAGTGCTCCCTGAAACAATGCAGTCTGACATTTGCTGTAGTTCAAACAATAGCATAGTGCAGTGAGGTTTCTGTTCATAAAGCAGCTAACGAGGATTTTCAACCATGCAGTCCCAGTGTAGTAATAGGTGTGGCTTTTTGGATGCCTCTTTGTGTTCTGTTGTTTTAAATGTCAATATTTACAGTTACTAATGACATTTAATAAGGTGGCTGTGGCAGTTTTGTAAGGAGCAAGTTATGTGTATAAGTAGTCATCTTGTTAAAGGTACTAATAAATGTGGGTTAATACATTTGTAACGTCCATGTGTATAATGGAACTTAGTTTGCTGCTTTCTTAAACTTGATAAATTAGGAGAAGATTACTAATTGGGACCCTAAAGTGCTTAGACAGTATGCTGTGAAATATATGCCAGTTTCCTTTCTAGTTTAGAATGTTTTGTATTTAAAAAGAAGAAAAGAACTTAAAGTATTTACATCTGTCAGAGGTACTTACTGTCAAGGAAACCTCACTTTGCAATATCACATAATTGGAATAAGCCAAAAATCTGTATGTAGAAATAAGTGTCACAGAGGTACCTGGGATGAGCAGGTTAGACCCTGAGCTATTTTAAAATCTTGGCCTTATAGTTTGAAATATTTTCCTAGCTGAAACATGAACTTAATATAATTGCTTTTCCAGACAAGCAGGTTGAAGGTTAAAAACAATCTATTCCAACAGAACTGCTTTCCCAGTCCAGGTTAGAGTTGGTAATAATCCCTTTTTTTTTGTAGTCACTTCTCTGGCCTATTACTGCAAAATGACTATTTTGTGCTTTGCTCTGCACATCCAAGTACCCACATGAGTTCCATACTACAAGTTGTGTAAGTGTTACTCAATTTCATTAGAAAAAGTTGGTCTGGCTTCATTTTCTGTTCATCACTTGTGTTGAATAAAATGAAGCCTGAACCTGCAGACATCACATGCACTGCAATGTGAGCTCAGAGGCTGCCTTTCACATTAGACAGCAGTAACAAACAGTGTAAGCTGAATAAAGACAAGAGTTGGATGAAGAAATGAAAAACAAGGAACAACTTTATCTCTGGAGCAGTCAGTAGCTAAATTAGTGGATAAATACAGCTTTTTTTTTTTTTGTAATGTCTTTTTCTATTACTTTGGTACACGATATTGTTGTCTTCTTGTTTTTGGATTTCCCAATCCAGGCTCTTCTATGAACCTGTCACCACGCCTTGTGGACACACCTTCTGTCTCAAATGTCTTGAGAGATGCCTGGATCACAACCCCAAATGTCCCCTGTGCAAAGAAGGGCTCTCGGAGGTAACGAAGCTCAGATGTTCTCAGCATGTATTCAAGAGCACAGAATTAAGATCAAGTAGCAGCTTTAGAAACCCTCCAAACTCAAATTAAGTTTTGTGTAGCTTAAGAAAAAGGTGGCTTCAGATGTCTTCGTGATTCCTTTGACTCACAGAGCTTGGATGGTCTCGTCTGGTCAGACCTTCCCTGTATTTGGGAAGTCTGAGAAAGGAGGGCAGATTGCCTACAGGTTATCTGAGACGACGCCCCCAGCATCAGGAATAGTTCAATAATAACTTCAGTGGTGGTACAAGCTTAGAAAATTGTTTTCATGTGGTGTAGTTTCATAGACATAAGAAAATGGAGCTAACAGATGAGTGCTGTGTGCGTACTTTGAAATGTTAGACACTATCTGTAACTGCCTGTGGTTTTTTTGTTTGCTTCTTGCTGCAGTGCTTGGCAATGAGGAAATACTGCAAAACAGTACTAATGGAGGAGTTAATAGCTAGGTATCTTCCAGAGGAACTCACTGAAAGAAGAAAGATTTATGAAGAGGAAATAGCAGAGCTTTCCAAGTATGTAATCCATTTCCTTAAAATCCTCTTCTGATACGATTACTGTTAGCTAATAAATGGCTCCTGCTGCTGCAGGACACACACACAGATCACAGGATGGCTTGGGCTGGAAGGGAGCTGACAGGATCCAGATCCCACCCCTGCCCCGTGGGCTGGTTGCCACCCAATAGATGCTGACACCAGAGCTTCATCTTTGGTATCAATGATTTAAAGAGAATGGGGTCCTGGTGAAATCATCTGGTTTTTATGCTTACTCAGAGCACACTGTGTTAAAGAATAAACATGAGAAGAAATCTGGGCTGTTGCTGTTTAGAAAAGCTGTAAAGCAATGTGGTTGCTCTTTGTAGCCCTCCATGAAAACCACAGAGCAAGACAGTGGGTGGAAGCAGTGTCTTACAGGCTGGAGGTTGGAAGTTACTGAGTAGGGAAAATTCTAAAGAACATTCTTGCACGAAATGCATGTATTTTATACCTTGTTAGTATTTTGGTAAAATGTCATCTGGTTTGTGTTTTCTTACAGCCTCAATAAGAATGTTCCTATATTTGTCTGCACAATGGCTTATCCTACAGTCCCATGTCCTTTGCACATCTTTGAGCCCTGTTATCGCCTGATGATTAGAAGGTGCATGGAGACTGGCACCAAACAATTTGGGATGTGCATTAGTGACCCTGTGAAGGGGTGAGTGAGAAGCACGTTTGGACCATTTGGTCTACCCCACTTAATCTGGAGCAAGGCTTTTTGGAGAGGTGCAGATGGGCTTGTGCTATGATCATCTCGTAGTTCTCCAGTAGAGGATGTTTCTCTACCAGTTAAAGACATGGAGAATGCTGAGTTGCTCGTCTGAGCAGTTGGATTCTGCCTAATACAGCTGCCTGTTATTCTTGAAGCATATGGAGCTTGTGGGTTCTTGCACAAAGTTGAGCCTCAAACCTTTTAAAGTACATGGACAGGAAGTCCTGTCTGTGTAATGCTTTGTCACACACCATCAAGTTTAAACAGCAGTAAAGTACAGTGGTGTGTGGTTTTTAAAATAGGAAAATAGTTAAACTATTGGGATGCACTTCATGTTGGATGCTGCAGATGTAGAATGGTGTCTTCCTAAGAGCAAGCTGAACATTTGCATTTACAGGCATACGTGCCATTTACAGGCAGTCTTAGGAGCTAGGACCTTAATGTCCATGTTCATCTTTCTTCACTTTTTTAGTGAGTGTACCCACAAGGTATATATGCCATAAAAAGCAGTATGACATGCTCAAAATCCCTACCTGTGAAGTAACATCTGAGAATGTTGGGGAATGAAGGGAAGCTTTTTATTTATAACTTTCATAGTCCTTCTATAGTCCTAAACATTGTGAATTGCACTTGTTCTATACAAAATGTCTGAACTTGCTGGAGTTATGGAAAAAGTATGTTTCCAAGCTGTATAACTTTCATAAGAAGTGATCTGTACTCCAAAGCATGTAGTTAATGTTAATCAGCTCTGACAGCCTGAATATTCCTGATAGTTTTGAAAACAATCGTTGAATAATTTGAGCTACTGCAGATCAGTACTATGAATAATAGAAATGAGCTGACACCAGTAAATACCTTTGTGGTAGGCAGTGGCAGTATGGCAGTTCTTTGGAACTAAGGGTGGAGAGAGTAAGACTTGTTTACTTGCTTTTGTTCTGATTTAAATAGGTTTGCAGATTATGGCTGCATTCTGGAGATAAGAAATGTTGAATTCTTTGCTGATGGTCGCTCTGTTGTAGACAGCATTGGCAAGAGGAGATTTAAGGTGATACAGCACAGCCAGCGTGATGGCTACAACACAGCAGATATTGAGTACATTGAGGATCAAAAGGTGAATGCAGAAATATTTAAACTGTATGACATTTGAAATTCTAAGCCCATGTATTTGGTGAACTTCTTCTGTGGACCAGTTTCTAGTAAGCCAGTCTGTGGTATTTCCTAGCTTGTCATGGTTAAAGCTGGGAGATGCCGTAGTTCTGTAATAAAGAAGGTGCTAAATGAACTTTAGCTATTTTCATAATCTTTTGTTCTGAGTTGCATGATGTTTATGAAAAAAATGTTTCACATAGCATTCCAGAGGTGTTTGTCCTGCAAATGTGTGCCTTTGCTTTGGAACATGAGATAAAAAGGGAAGTAATGGATAAATAAGTTTGTTTTTAGGGAAGAAAAAGAAAAGCTAGCATTCCTGATATGTTTTAGAACTCTCTTGGTATTTTTTGCTCTTTTCCTTTGTCCATCCCCACCCCAAAAAGCCCTAAAAACAAACATTGTGCCCTCCCCAGCAGGCAGATCACAGTAACAGTAACCTCCTCCCATCTCATTTCAGGTGCAAGGGCAAGACTATGCTGCGCTGCTTGTTCTCCATGATTCTGTCTACGATCAGGCATATATGTGGTTTAATTCACTCAAGCAAGCACTGAAGAGTAGAATTCTCAGTCACTTTGGTCCAATGCCAGCTAAGGATCCTGACCCACAGGTATTCAGAATCAGTGGCTTATGTAACTCCAGAGATGCAGGTAGCAAGGATAGCTGGGAAGCATCGTCTTCTGTGAGGGGAAAAATAAGAATGTTCATCACTTATCCTGCATAAGCAAAGTATCTGGGTTATGTTGCCATGCACCAGTAGCAGCACTATTGTGAACAGAAAGCTCATACTTAATGTTGGTAACTTCCTGAGAATACTTAACCCACACAATGAATCCCGGGAGATGTAAATGCCTTTTTGCCTACTCTACTTCCCCAATTAAATGAGTAAGAGAAAATAGGGAAGGAAACTCATTACTCTGGCTCAAGGACTGCAAATTACAGGGATTCTGAAAGAACAGAATGTAACAACAGAAATTAAATGTGAAACAAGTACAAAGAAGGGACATAGGTATCCTAAAGAACTGGATCAGCTATTGAATTAGGGGAAAAAAATGTAGAAAGCCCAACCTACAGACTTCTTGCTTTAAAAAAAAAGTACAGCTTGGCTGTAGTTTTTGTTTGAGGTCAAGCTGTACTCCCAAGCCATTTGGCTAGCAGTAAGATACCTCCTTGCTAGTCTGCTATCAAGATGGTGTGTTTTCAAAGCAAACCTGCAAAGCTAAGCCCTAACCATGTACTTGTATTCCAACTTCTGCTTCTTTCCCCTTACTGCAGGCTAACCCTAACGGGCCAGCCTGGTGCTGGTGGGTCCTAGCTGTCCTTCCACTTGAGAACAGAGCCCAGCTCCCTTTCCTTGCCATGAAATCCCTCAAAGACCGCTTGAATGGCATCAGACGTGTCCTTACATTCATGTCTCGTACAAGATCACGGTGATGGTGAGAAGGAGAGCTGTGAAGTCTCCCGCAGTACTTGACTGTAGAGTGTCTCTTGTAACTTCATCTAACTGCAATAATGTCTTACAGATTTGTGTCAGAATGTTTCCAGCCTGAATTTCAGAGAAAATAAGTTAAAAGGAGCAAGGGATGTTTATGGTTACTTTAATAGTTTCCATTTGGAACTCAGTTTCTGAGATGATTATTCAATTACTGCACTGCTAAATTAATAACAAATGTGATAGAACAAAAAGTGATCTTGTTTGCCATAAACCTTTTAAAAAGCTTAAGAGGTTTTTTAATTTATTTTTTTTGCAGTGGGTAAAGGGTGAACTGTGCAGTTTAATGTGAAGCAAAATTAATGATGTTTATGCATTATTTCAATGAACTGCGTGGTCTTTTCCAAATGGTTCAGGTTTTATATAGCATTGTGTATAACAATGTTCACGACTTCCGTTTGATAATTTATTTTTGCACTATGATTTTTTGTTTCAAAATGTGTTATTTATGTGTTCATCCTCTATAGGAAAGTGAGCTGCTCTATTTATAGTGTTTTTATCCTGTATGTACAACTGGGGGGGGGGAAATGATGATTCTAGCAGTGCACAAAAAACTGCTTTGATCATTTTTCAGCTTTTTCTGTTCAAATACTTTGAATGTTTTTCTATTTGTCCCCAGTCCTACTGTAGCCTAAGAAGGCTTTTTTCCTCCCAAAACAGCCTGCTGTGATGTCTTCGAATACACAGACTGAGAGCTCATGCACAGTTGTTGGATCTTGACTCTCTGCTTGTAACTATGGCTCTGATAGCACAGTGCAGCCAAGCGCATCCTTAACCGTGAGTGCAGGTGTCAGAGTGCTTGGCTAAGTCAAGGCATGGATCAGTTGATGCCAGTGGGGATTTGCTGACAGAAGGCTCACCCTTCTAAAAACAAAACTGGAAGTATTGGTGTTTCGTTGTAGATTGACAGATTTTTTTAAATTATTTTTTTTTTTATATTCAACTCTGGTTGCTGTTGAGATTAGCTTCACTTCTGGAGTGTCTGGGATTTGGTTTTGGAGTGTTTGTATGTGGGTGGAGGGAGGGTTATTTTCAACTGTAGGACTAACAGGGCAGTTTGTACCACATGAGAAGGAATATGTTGTAATAAATACTATTTATTTCACCCCAATCTTCAGCTTTCTGTTAGCTTCAAATCTCTGCCCAGCCACTACGCTTCTGTAAGCAGAGATGGGGTAGTGTTGCTAATAGTAGTTAACTCCTAAGGAAAACAAGTGAATTTTTGGATGATTGCTTCTAGCTAATGAGGCAGGTAAAAACAAGGCAAAAATGAGAATAGCATTAATTTTTTTTTTTGCTTTATTTAAATCAACAAGCTGTTTGCACTTTTTACTGCTTTCTGTCTACCAGTTTCTGGAGCTCGTCTTCCATGGGGCCAACTTTGACTTTCATTAATTTCAGTATGGGGGGGGAAGGAAAAACAAACAAACTGTTGTAGGATGCTACAATTTTTATTGTTGTTTTTACCCAGGATAGCACTACTGCCCATTCCATGCCTTTGTGGAACAGTGCAGTAGAAATTAATGTCAGTTTTCCATGTGTTTTTTTTTCCTCACCATCATTCTTTCAGGAATGAATCAGGAATATAAATTGAGAGTAATTTCTGTACTGTCAGGTTTCTGTAATATCTTTTATTCCCCCTCTTGTTAAATTTTAAAGGACTTTCCCATAAGGGTACCAAAGAATGGAAGACAAACACAATTCAGCTTTGTTATACAAATGGAATATGTATCCTGTGTTGGCATTTAGCTGCTCTAGAAATGCTACAGCTTGTTTCCATACTGCTAGATTGCTGCACTGCTGGCATCTTCTGTAGGTGGTGCTTTCCATGCTTCTCTCTGAACAATGTATAGAATACATGCTCTGAACAACAACAACTGTATGGTGGCTGAGACCCGCTATGACATTTGTCTTCATAAGTCAAAAGCAGTTCCTACTTGTTCGGAAGTGAAACTGCATTAAATGCCATTCTTCCTTAAACCATTATGTATTATGCATAATATAAGGAGTCTACATTGCTCCTATAGAAAGTTAGCACTTAGTTCCTTGTATCTGTGAGAAAAGGACATCAGATACGTATTTCATACTGTTTTCTCATTGATCTTGCTGTTCTTTTCCTGCATGTCTTCTACATACTCATTATTTTGTTAATTCAGAAACTGCCATGGAAAGAATCCTCGATTCTATAAGTGAACATTGTCTTTCTTTATTAGACTTGAGTAAAGCTGCCAGAATTTCCTCAGCAGAAACCTGCGTATACATGCACTGTGTTGTGAACCCCAGTGTATTTGGTGTGACTTGGAAACACGAACTACTGCCTACACTGCGTGCAGGTGACCTGCGTAGGCACAGCAAATTGACTCCATCAAGAAATTCAATCTGGGACTGCTGTGTGGCCACACATCCTAGGTTAATGGGTAGTTCATGCATTCCTTCAGAGGAAAAAGATCCTGAAACAAGTTTCTGAGAACACAAGCCTGCCCAGTAAAAGCTGGACAAGGAGTAGCCTTAGCCTTCAGTGAATTGGCGTGGTGGTTTCAGTAATGAGCTTTACAAACACAACTTCTAGTTATGCTATGCTATGGGTGATTTCAGTTGTATTAATTGGCACAAAGTTATAAATGCAGTATTTATTACAGGCATAAATAAACAAACTGAGCAGACTCAAACACCTTCACTTGAGTTATAGAAACTGCATTGGTTACATCTAACTGGGGCTGGTATTTTATTGATGCTTCATTGCATTCTTGGCACTTGTTTTATTTCAACCACTCTTGCTTTTATTTATTAAAAAAAAGAAAGAAGGAAAAAAACCCCACTTCTTGGATTTACATTTCCTCTGTGGCTAGAAGTAGTGATTACTCTCTTGTCATGAAGCCATAAGTAATGCATAGGCTTCCTGCTACTACTTCATGGAAAGTCATTTCCTTTGACCCTAAATGACTGAGTTAGGATTACTAAAATCAGAAATTATTCTATTTTCATAGAAATGTGATCAGTCTTTTTTTTTCTGTGATGGAGAGTTAAGTTAAGCCAATAATAGAATGATCCAAGCAAGTGCTGGTCTCCTGCTGGATATGGTGGTGAGCCATCCAGGCAGCTGGAGACCTCCTGAAAGTGATAGGCTTGCATTTGTGAGATATACTTTATGTATTTGAAATCTCTTCATGCTTCTGTAGGTGAAAGATTTTAACAAAATACATCAAATAGCAAAGGCTGGCTGTATCACCTTTCCAACTTTTTCTGCACATATTTACCTTCGAATTAAACAGATGAGTTTTCTGGAGGAAATTACACCAGTTTTCCCACTTACAGACTTCTCTAATAATGTTGACTTACGTTGCCTTGTATAGGAGAGGTTTCTGTGAGAACAGCTGTTACCTTGGCATGGAGAGCTTTGACAGTAAACCTGAGGCACAGCTGGATTATCAGGTTAAATTGTGCAATCTGACAGTGAGCTCAGACACAGCTGTAGAGTGTAGTTTATTAGTATTAATAATTATAAATCGGTGTGATAAAATCTAATTCATGGTTTTAGTTCCAGTTGATGCTAAAACAGTGTTAGTTGCATAGTCTTCTTTTTTCATTTTTTCTTTAAGTGCTGATCTCTTCCATGAGTGGTAGCAATAAGAGGCAAGCTGGCACATTGCATGGCTGACCTTTGCTTCTCTCCTGTGCTGCTGCTTGTGAGCAGAACACCTGAACCACAGATTTCTTTACCCAAACTTTATTTTAATTAAAGTCATTGAGATTTGGATGCAGCAGGTTTCACCTGCACTGTAAAGGAAGAGCTTTATGAAATTCTTTATTTAAACAGTCTTTTGATGAATCCTGCTTGGTGCTGAAGTTTTGCTGGTGTTTAAATTAGTTGTGCTGAAATGCAGTGCTTAGGAATGGAGGGCACATTCACAAGCTTACTTTTAAAAAATACATGTAAATTAATTGCATTTTTCTTATGCATACCAGCCCCACTGGAACTGTATGCACTTAGGGCAGTGCTTTCCTGTCCCCTGAGCCCTACGTTAGGTGAAAGCAAAACAGGGGCTGAGCTTCTGTTGTCAGTTTTGCAGCCTGACTTGTAAGTAGTGCAGCATGCCCTCAAGATCTGGTGGTCTGGGGCTTAGTCCAAAGCAGCTGAAAATCTTCTAAAGCTACAGCAAGGTGGTAGTTCAGTCAAGTTGTGGTTCCGAGATGCTTTGTTAAATAAATATGGTCTGGGTACAAGAATGAACCTGCTTTGTCAGGATTAAAAAGATGGGTAATACTTTAAAAATAATAACAGTTAAAAAAATGGAGCTATTATGTTGACTTACTCATCCAGGTATCATGTGAATTGCTTACGAAGAGTGGAATTTCCTAAGGTCTAAAGTAACCCTCACATAGAAGTGCCTGTATTCTGTTATTGCCATTCTTGAGCTTTTTAAGAGAGTCACAGCCATATATTTTATAAAATATGAGCATATGCACCTTTCAACCTTTAAATTTGCAGAACAAAGGTTTACAGAGCAGAAGTGTAGCAAAACCAATGTACTAGCTTCTGTAATTCCCTGGTGGGGGATGGAGAAGTACAAAAATGGGGAGGAACAGACTATCTGTATAAGATGTCTTAATTTGGCACCATATACTCGTCCAATTTAGTTCCATCAAGCTACGTGGTTATAAGAGTGCCAGAAATATATCTCTCAAGCCATTCTAAATAAAAAGCTCTTTGTTGACCTGTATATTCCATTTGTTTGTAAAACATTTTTTGTGCACTGTAACAAACTTGAAATGAAACTCTCATACCACTGAACAGAGCACTGTTCAGCTACCTCAACGTAAGGTTGAAGTACTTTGTTTTTTTTCCAGATTTGTTCACATTGTCATATAAAATATTTAAAAAAAAATTCATAGTCCAAAGATCCTGTATTTGTTTGTAGATGTACTTACAATTATGTTGTACCAACAAAGTCTGTGTGAAGCGTTGTTTGCTAATTAAAATTTTTGTGTTCTTTACTCTTTGGCTTGCATAACAAAGAACATCAGGTGTGAACCACTGTGACACACGAGCTGGTTTTTTTAGGTGCTTGAGAAAAAGGAACAAAGAACAGATCCTAGGTTCTGCAGCCACACAGCACAATCTGATGTGAAGGGAGGAACCCACAGGAAGGAAGGCGGTTGCCCAAAACTCAGCCTTTGTAAGGGACCTCCAGAGCACTTTCAATCTTTGCAGTTAAAGAGAATGGGCAATGGGAAGTGCTGAGAGCTGGCTTCCAGCACTGTGTGTTTCAGTGCCTCCTGGCCTGTTTGCTTTAGTGAGTTGCCTCTGTTTCTGTGATTGAAAACAATAGCCAGGCTGCCTTCCGTGTGCAGCCTCGTCCAGGAAAAGCGAGCCCTAGCTTCTTGTTAAGCTGTGCCTGTGAACCCATGACAACATGACGTTCAGCTAGAAGCTCCATAGTGCTTTTGAAGTCCCCAGCTTACAGAAGAAAGCTGAAAAAGAGGACTTTTGCTCATAAACCCAAGATTGAGAGAACAGCTCCACAGTTTATCCCACTGAAAATGTGCAAGAGTTGCCAGAGTTTAGCTTTTAGAGATAGGTAAGGGCTGCTCCTTTGCCTCCACACCGAACAAGCTGTGTGCCGTGGCTGAGCTCTGCTGCTCCAATCCTGTCACCTGTAGCACCAGGGATCACCTTGCTGCTCTCTTATGTAAGCTTGCTCAGGTACTGCATTTATTTTAGAATCCGGGGCACAGCCTGAAGGCTGAATTTAGTAAGCCAACAGCTAATTATGTCAGGGCTGCGGTTTCCTATAACAAAAATTTGAATCTGAGCAGGGAACTATTTTGGTTGAAATGCTTTTCCATCAAGAAACAGCAGAAGCTGAAGCTTTGCTTGGGAACACGGCAGATAAATTATTCCTTTCAGTTCTCAGTTTTAATTCTGAAAGCCTTAATTAAGACTGGCTTTTAGTTGTACTTTAAAGCAGAAAATAAATAAAACAAATCTAGGGTAGCAAATGTATTTCCCAACTCTATTTGTTCAGCACGCTTTAGAAGAGATTTATTCAACGGACTCGTGAAGTATTCTGAAGTCAATTAATGTGTCACTTTAAAATGATGATCAAAAAGCACAAGCAGGGTAAAGCAGTTCCTGGCAAAGGACTGCCTCCTGTCAGCCGTCAGTGCCTCGCGTGGTTCCTAATGCCCCAGCCATGGTGGCTGGGCTGTGATCAGGGCCTGGCCCACAGCACTGCCTGGCTGTTCTGCCATCACTCTGGGTGTCCGGGCATTAAGCTGTAACGTGCTGTTAGTTCTCTTAGTGAAGTGTCACAGAGTGCTGGGACGTCTCCCAGTGTGCTGTGGTTTTCTGTAGAACCGAGTTAAAGCACTGCAATGTTTCTGTCTCCAAACGTGAGGCGCGCTGCCTGCCGCCATCTTGGCCGCCTGCGCAAAGGGAAAACAGAAACTTAGGTTGTGAAGGACTGTGTGGCTGGGCTTTGTTGTCGCTGTCGTTCTCAAATCTGTGCTGCTTTCAAACTGAGCAAATTTTCTATCAGCAGCCACTCCAGAAATCGCACAACAGAACAGACGAAATGGTTCTTCCTAGTGGGCAGTAATGTCACCTGGCCTTCTTCCCCAGCTGTATTATAACTAGCCGCTCTCTGAAGCTCTACATTGATGGAGGCTACCTGAGAACCAGAGCACCATCAAAGAGCAGGGTTTGCCATGCGTAGCCCTCAGCTGCCACACACTGAACGGTTTACCTCTTCTCATGGCCAGCTTTCAGGTTGTTAAAGCAAAACTGACAGCCAGGGTGAGCCGTTGCTAGCAGCCTTGTGCCAGCAGGGCATCTTCTCTCACGGTAGATCTGCTCTTGACTTGTAATGCTATAAGTGAAAGGAGAATTAAGCTATTTATGTAAGTGACTTTATTTATATAACTGACTTACGCTGTATTATATGATGAAGAAGGAAGGAAAAAAAAAAACGTGGCTTTTTTTTGTCTTTTCTACGATCCACAGGAAGATTTTGTAAAAGTAACTCTAGTAATAAATGGTTTTCTCTATGCGTTTGATGAGAAGTTCAGCTTCATCTGCATGGAAGCTTCAGCATGCAGAGGAAATGTGGTAATAGGTGGCACAACAATGTGAAAGGATTTTAGCAGGTCTGCAGACAGTCTAGAAAATCTGAATTCAGAACACCACCATTTAGACTGTAAGCTCGTTCAACAAAGCAATTAGCATTCAGTCTCTTCCATGGATGACTCAATGATTTGCGCTGTGACTATTAGTACTGAACGTACCATCTGAAATTTGTTTTGAAGGTTTAGTGAAGCATTCACGATTTAAACACGGTTTCTACAAGTATATTTTTTTTAATCAATGAAAAGCCCAAGCTCCACCATGGCTGAAGAACATACAGAAGAGTTTTCAACAGAGATGAATTCGTTTTCTTTATGCTTGACGCTGTTTTTCACTCCCGAGTGAACGTCGGCTATTTAATATTTGGGAAATCAGGGTCAGTAGAGTAAACGTTTCTGTAGCAATTTGGCAGACACACCTTTCATAACTCATAAAGTCACTCCTGGAAAGGCACAACTGGGTCGCAGAAGTGCATGGTGGGATGCTGCTTTCCAGTTATGCAACCAGGGTAACTAGAGGTTAGAGAAAGCAGTTGAATAATGAGCTTTTTGCCAGAAAGAAGGGAAGAGAAAAACACAGTGTTTTTAATGCTGGCTTCTGAGCAGCAGCTCCTAATGTGTCTGGTTAGGAGTCATCAAACCGAAATAGAACCGAATGCGTCACAACTTTGAAGAATGGCAATTCACATCCCCAAAGAAAAATACATCTGCTTGTATTCCAAAAGCAAATCCTACCAGCTCTGCGATTCCCATCGATGATGCTAGAGCCACTGGCAGCATGCTGCTCAGCTTTTCTCCCAGCCCGTGTCACTGCCTTCATCACTCCCCTCTGCTCTTTTTACTGTATCCATCATCCAGTAGCACCGTTGCCCTTAGGGAATCTCACATTTTGTGTGCACCATTTTTATCGAAGCTGAACACCTCTATGTCCCTGACATCTCGTAGCACCTTCACTTCTCCCACACTTTCTTTCCTGTTTTTATGTACTTTACTGGATTATTTCTTAATAAATATAATGAGTGAGGAATTCTTACACTGTTTCTTAAAAAAGAAGAGAGAAAGGAAGTTGTCTTTCTGCAGCATGAAGATTTTCCAAGGTTTGGAGGGCCAGGATGTGGCCCAAGGGCACCAATTAGCACATTAACTAACGAATAGCTCCCATAGAGTCTGGGGATATTAGTTACTAAAAGTGAATCCTGCACTGCAAAGAGACTAAATAAAACGGTGCTTTTAACCACAATTATATCTCCTGTTACAGCTGCACACCAGATAAATATATTAATCAAAATGACCTCATTTTAGGCATGAGTAGCAGTGTGTTATATAACCGTGTTAAGTATGCTGTTTTATTTCCCTCCCGCCAAGGAGAAACGGTGTTTGTCTTACAAGGGTTCCAAATAAGTCTCGTTATAAAAGGATGGGGGAAAGAACGGGAGGAAGAGACGAAAGTGGGGGAATTAGTAAGCAAAATGACTCATTCCCCGAGAGCAGAGGTGATGCTACACTTCACTGTTAAATATTAGTTGCTCTGTAGGAAGCTGATGTTGTCATAAGCAGTCTCAGTGCTCCACATATGCCCAGCATTTCTCTGGATGGGAAAAACAGATGTGTTAGAAGAACGGAAGCGCCTTCTTTTCAGACCTCTCAAACAGTGACCTCAGCTTACAGCATTCCTTGTTCTGTTTCCAAAGCTGTTGGTGAAGGCTGCCCCCAGAAACGAGGGGCTCGCAGCATCCCCTGCCATCCTTTTTGTTCTTTGGAGAAAAGCAGCATTCGATTAATTCTTTCCTGGTGCTAATAGTCATGCTTTAAACAAGCTCACAAGCACCCTGAAAAGTAGACTACATCCCCCCACACACATAACAAGGCCAAAACTCATCTGGATTGATGCTGCAGTGCAGCAAAAAGGACGGAGAGGCGTACATTTTTGCAATATAAGATCACTCAGGCAGAGAACTCCGATAAGCGCTGAAAATGTGAAAAACAAATGGCAGGGTATGCATTTCCCATTTGCTTAATACACACACATAAAAGAAACACTGTGTAGGCTTCACTGCAGCATGCCAGTGCATCCAAAACTCAAAGGTTAGTTACATAAATGATAAGGCGTGGGCTTAAATGCTTCATTCAGCTTGTTAATTACTTGCTTTGTGGTCCGAGCCAACATTCTGAAACAGGTTCACCCAATATTGTGTTGCTTCCTCTTCATTTTCAGTTAGCGTATGAAGCTGAAGTGCTGGGAACGATTTGTTGCAGTACGTCGGGAGAGTTTCTTTTCTTTTCTAGCAATTCACAGAACAAACTTACTCAAACTCATCCACAGATGCTCTTTAAATGTCTTCCTTATTTCGGAGAATGATGAGATTTACATCTTGGAACATTCCTTTTAAACGGGGGAATTGCTGGCTCCCATGAGCATATCTTTATAATTGACATTTTATGTTTCAGTAGTTTCTTCTTTGTACCCTTTTTAAGCACGAGGAAATGAATGGCAGCCCATTAGAGAACTCTGACACACATACTCACCGTATCTCTGGCAGAAACGTTGTAGAAGCTCTGTCTTAATAGTAGATGGAAATAAATACTTCCATCTTCAGTTCAGTGAGCCGAGACACCAGCTTGGTCGATGCCATGGGGAGAGCAATTGGTCAGAGCCAAACGGCCGATCCAAAGAAAGGCAGACCACCACTTATTTCATTATGTGCAGGCAGAAACCAGAGATGCAGAATTCCGTATCTCCGTGGCAATAAACCATACTGCATCTGGAGCAAACAGTAATTATGCCACAAGGCATCTCATCAAGGTTGTACCTGGGAACTGCATCTAAGATTTACTTCAAACAACAGGTCTGTTTTAAGAGCGGAACTGTGTAACTTGCCTTGATTTCATCAGGGTATGTTTGCAGACATCTCAATTTCCTACTCAGAATGTTGGATGTTACATGAACATGAATATGTTTTAACAGCTACAATGAAGTGGAAGCAAATATTGTGGAAGTTTTTCACTCCCAACCTTTTAAGAGACGCTAACTCACATCCTTTAAACCTCACCTTCTTATTTCTACATGAAGGCAGCATCTTTCTCCTCTATAATAACGTTGCCAGTTAGAGATTTCTGAGTCACAAATGCAGATTAGCATTTGGATCTGAATTACAAGTCTTGAAAACTGGAGGTTGGCTGAAAGAGAAACCTCATCGAGTCAATCCTATGGACTAACTGCAAAATACAGATTGCAGCTGCAAATCTGGGCTGAAGCAATCTGGTTGTGTGCAGTGCTGCAGGAAAGGTGATGAGATGTAGCTCCTTGCCTTGCCAGTCTACATATAACCTTTCCACATCATTCTCTGGATGTTGCAGGAACGTTGCTCCCAAAGTTACTCATTCCCTTTGTTTCCACACTTCAGATTATTTTCCCTGCTGGTACTGTCCTGTTTTACTTTCCTCATTTTGTTCAGTCCTGCCCATGGGCCGTATCATATCCTCCCATCAATATTTCAGCAGAATGACTCCCAGTTGGAATCAGAATGGATTACTGCTGAAAAATTGATAGCACAATATGGCCCCGCATTTCTGTTCCTGTGCACCTGTTCCTCTTAAGCTACAGTTCCTCTGCCTTTAATACTTCCATTCTTCAGATTGCTCAGAACACCAGTGTATTCTTAGCTGTATTTAAATGATCAAATGAATACAATTTCTAAATTAGACCGCACATAAAAATGCCTTTTTTTGTCACCAAGTGAAGCTCAACTGCACAGTTTAGCAGATCTCACCATACAGATCACTTTTGTCTTCAGGCTAAACATTGTTTCTTCAAATTGAAGATGAAAACCGCAATTAAATATAGGCCACAGATGTTCAGGATGCAGAGGACAAAAATATAGGTTTCATAACTTGACAGTTATGCAACCAGTTGCTTTTCACATATTAAAACAAACATTTAATTTTATGCTCTTATTTGCCTTTAATCTAAACACACATACCAAAAAAACCCCAACAACCTGTGAACTGTCTTTAAAATGGTGAGAATTTAAAGAAAAAATGATCTTATTTTAATCATTGCTAATTACTTTTCCTCACGATCTTCATTGTTTTCTAATTTAACTTCAGATCCCCCAGTACTCAGACAGCCAGCTGTCCATCAAATCTCCGAGGTACCTCCATAATGCCAAGGATGTAAGCTCTAATCGTGCTGTAGACCTGGTCAAGGCAAGATTACTTTTAAATGCAATTCCCTTTACCTACTGAATCTCATTCTGAGCATCTATCCCAACAGCCAGAGCCCTCCATGCACCTCTCACCCAACACAGCACACCAGGTGTGCCAGAGATGCGATGCTTACAGCAGCAGGATGAAGACGATGGGATTTAATCCCTTTGCAGATAAAAACTAACGGAGGACTAAGCACATTCTGTATTTATATAAAAATCCTTTTCTTCAACTTAGCCTCCCTCTAGTAAATCACACATTAATTCTCTTATGCAAAAATAAAGAAGCAAACCAGCAGAACATTTGCTGAATGTAAATGCATAAATGAGAATTTCTTCTTACGACCACTGATACTTTATTTTGTACGTGTAGGGAGGCTTCATGTACAAAATTGCACTGCCTGTCCACCATCTCCGGTAAGTTTGGAACTGGGGGCTGGTTTTCAACCAATTTTGCAGAGATTTCTACCACCCCCTCTATATGACAGCAAACTTGCAGATTTGACTCCTCACATCCTCAGGAGACACTTGAACACTTTGGCAATAGCAGCACAGTTCACTGAATGAGAAATACAAACAGAAAAGCTTGTTAGGGATTTAGCATTTTTTTTTGTTAAACTAAAGTCAAAACCTGTTATCGTTAAAATAAAAACAATAATAACTGCAGAATAGGAAGACAACCAGTTTGCCAGAGTCAGGAAAGGCGGCCATTCCCCAGACTAGTGATGAATGAGACAGGCCATGTGGAGAGCTCAATCTGTGCTTTACATCACGGTGTGAATCTGCAGAACTGATACGCTCTGGTTTTGAAACTAAAGAAGTTTAACTCAGACACAGCCCAGGGCCTCATAATGCCATTTGACAGTTATAAAATCATAGAATAATTTCAGTTGGAAGGAACCTTTAAAATCACCTAGTTCCAACCCCCTGCTATAGGCAGCGACTCTTCCCACTGGCCTTCAATGCTTCCAGGATGGGATGGGGCATCCACAGGACCTCTGGACAACCTGTTCCAGAGTCTCACCACCCTCACAGTAAAGAATTTCTTCCTAATATCTAGTCTAAATCTACCCTCTGCCAGTTTAAAACCATTTCCCCTCCCCGGTCATTTTAGATGCAGAATTGCTCTTAGGAGAACAAGGATAAGAAGAGTTAAGAGCCTCAGATTTCTTAGAGCAAAATCCATGCCAACATCTCAAAGTGCTCTTGATTCTTATGCAAGATCTGGAAAACAGCACAAACATGACACCTAATCAATGTGTGTTACAGCTGCTAGTAGAAAAACCCAACGTGTTCATCCCACATCCCCACAGCCTTGTAAGGGCAGGATCAGATGTTCCCAACCCCTGAAGAAAATCTTCATTCATCTCCACTAAGAACTGACACAAGTTGGTTGGGTTTGTCAGGTTCAGCCAATTTGGGTCATACAAGTCAAGAGCAGTGTACTCCTAGTAATGTAGAGAGACAGACTGAGATGTGGTTGTTGGAACCCCTCTAAGACCAATTGGAATCTGGCAGGCCACTTCCTCCCCACACACAGAGCAAGCTTCTCACAGCCTCTAAATGAAGCACAACGTCCTTAATGCTAGTTACTAAATGAGAAGTGGCATCTCAGTGGGCTGCCTCAGTGGATTAATTCTAAATGCATAATTCAATATAGACCCACATAAACCTTTATGAATAGAAATAGGGGTTATGTAAGCCTGTTCTTACAGCGTTACTGCAAACTCCTCAGTGTAGCTACCATTTCCGTGCTTTAGGTATACAGCTGTCAGCCGACCAATTCAAAGAGAACCAAAAGAACAGCAGGCCTACCTCAAACCCGTAGGCCATGTGGGAGGTCAACCATTTCCAAGAAATCAATTCCTTTTGAACCAGTAAGAGCTTACTTCAGCACACTACGAATAATAATAAAAAAGTCAGATTAGTTTGATGATCCCAGAAATACAGTCATCTTTTCAGGCGGGGATTAATGCTGCCTCCAGGGTAAATCCCTTTCTCATTGAATGCCTGCAATACTGACCTGCAAAAATGATTAGCAGCTTCACTGGTTAAAAATATGGTGAAAGGGTTACTACAATTATTATTAAACATAATCATATTAATTAAAGCAAGAACGTCAGGCTCAAGCTAATGGTAGCAGTAATGATGACTGCATGTTGACAGTAACAGCCACGATGCTCCTGGGTTATAGCTTAACAGCTTAACATGGTTCATAAGAGCTAGAGAGTGGTAGGGGGTTAAGAACAAAAATAAAAACCCCTCCAAACATTCCCAAGCTTTGAGGAATCTCAAATCCAGAGCTGGACCAGAACACTGCATCTGATTCACAGCTCCACAACCCTCAGAACCCAAGCGTTGGTTTTGGTTTCATCTGGTGAGAGGTCAGTAGTAGAAAAAATGGTATCAAGGAACCCAAAGAAGCCAATAGAGATTATTTTAGAAAGAAACAGCTATTGGTTACCTGTTGAGTTTTGGAGGGGCTGCCTAGGAAGCATGGGTATATTTGTTTCAAACATTATTTCACTGTAGAGTGCCAGACAGTGTGAATCTGGGACAATTTCTCTCAAATTCAGCATACTTCTGGCATACACAGAAGATTTGACCCCAAGTTCAATGCTGAGATTTATATTTGAACAATACAGAAACAAAACAAAAAAAAAGCCCAGTTATAATCTTATTTAGACCAGACTAATTCCATTGGCTTTAGTAGATTTGTTCCTGCCTGGCAGAGTTGTTCCCGAGATTTGAAAGAAAGCCCAGAGTGCCACTTAGCATTGAAATCCTTCTTGTTATATTACATTTCCTTGGAAAATTGCATCAAGTCTGTTCTTGCTTAAGTCACTCCCAGAAAGAAAACCTCTTAGCTGCGGAACTGCTACAGACCCATACTGTTAATAAAAACAAATGCAGGAGTATAGTAAGAATACCAGTTCCGTCTGGGAAAATTGTTAGGTTCATCTGCTCAGTCAACACAAAGGAGTCTGTGAGTCCATGCTTCTAAAATTCCCACTATCAGACTGAGTGACACTGCACAAGGCGCAGAAATGGAATGTTCCAGCAGCCCTCGCTCCACACGCTGCCAGCATGCTCAACATCTTTCACATGGCAGAAGCCATGAAAAACTCATTTTAAGGACCAGGCTATTATGCAATGGCCTTGGTTGCATCAGCACAGCAAGGAAAGCACTGGGGGAAAGGGGACTAAAAGCTGAGGCTCTGTGCCTGCAAGGCAGTGGCAGGGCAGGAGCAGAGCCACTGACTTCGGGTGGGAGAGCTGTGGGCTCAGGGCAGCCTGAGTTCCCTGCAGAGTGATCCACCCTGCCTCTAGCGTTCCAGGGACACAAGCTGTCTTTTAAAAGGAATGGCAGACTCTAAAAATGAATTGGTCCTGGCAATATGGCTGTATTGTCTCATTTTCAACTCTGCCTCCAAAGGATAAATCCAAATGAAAAAGGGCAGAAAAAAATACAAAGCAGTATTACGAATGTCCTTTCCACTGTCTGCTTCAGTGACTACAGTAGAGTTGCAAACATGACGACTGTTACATGTGAACTGCTGCAACTGGCCAAATCAGTGCATGCAGTCGTGTGGCCACCTCTGCTGTAGGAAAACCACCACACCGTGTTAATTGAACGTACCATGAAGGACAGCAGGGATCACGTTTGGACAATTCCTGGCAGCAGCTCACTCAGATGTTTGTGCTGAAGCTGCATAAACACTCCTCTTGCAGCACTGCAGCAGGAAGCTTCTGTCTGGAAGAAAAGCAAAAGGTCCTGCAGAGCTGAGTGACTGCTGGAGCAGAGGCAAGCACACTGCATGGAGCAGCTACTCCTTGTTTGGGTTGTAAAGGCTCCCAGAAGCAACTTATCAAACCCGGGTTTAGAGAAAGTGCATTTTCTTGGAGCTTCTGATTGACACCATAAGATCCTTCAGATCACGCTGTTTGGTGGTGCTATGTTGCCTATTGGGGAGCGAGGCCCTCCAGGCCCTGCCATATGAGCCAAAGCTGTCTCCAAGAGGTCAGAGGCTGATCACAGCTCCAGAGTCATGCTGACCTGGTTTCCAGCCCTGGGTTCCCAGTTGGTAACACCCACCTTCCCACCATCCAGCGATGGCTGGGCTCGAGATGGCAACACCGTCCTTTGTCACAGCAGCCCCTGTCACTTTACACCCTGAGTTGCATTGCTGGAGTCTGCATGATGTGGGAAGGGCCATGTGCAGCACATGGACGTGCCCTTCCTGAGGTCCCTGGGAACGATACGGAGCAAAGCTCTATGCTACAGGATCACATTTAACCCAGAGGCTTGGAGGAGATAGCAGGAAATTTGTCATTTGCTACTTTGAAGGAAAGTCAATGAGCAGGGCCACAAAGCTTACTGCTTCCAGCTGATACATGCAGGAATTAAAGGACATTTCTAGTCAGGTCAGCAGGTAGAATATACAAGTGGAAGGAGAGATGAGAAACATATCTTCATTTTTATGAAGGAACGTACCAATGTCTTGCTCTACTGCAGACTCATATAAAGTTGTCATTAAAAAATTCCTCTTTAATGCATCATTCCCAGCAGTGGTTTTAATATGATAGTCAAAAAACACACTTTTCTGATCCTTGCCAGAGTGCTTTGCAAAATGTGGGCTTTGGCAATAAGTTATGCTCTGAAACTATTAGGCAAGCAGCAAGTGAAAAATGATGTCAATATGCCTAGCACTTAATATGCAATGCAAATATTCCTGTTGATTGTTCTCTCTCTGTATGTAGCACATCTTCACAGTCAGAGCTCTTTTTTTATAAACAAAGTGAAGCAAAGAGACACTTGTTTTCATAAGGGATCATAACACTAAGAGTGCTTATGTAATAAATTGTTCTGTCAAACACAGATGGAAAACACAAAATGGAAAAAACACAGAAAATGAAGCTCTGTTTTCAAGCACCTCTGGTTTCCTTCCATGCAAATACAGATCAGGTCACTGATCTTTGAGCAGAACTCTGTTGGCCTATGATATGCTGTAGTAGAAATGCTAAGTCACATCCTGAAGCAGTGATTGAGCACCTGGTGGGAAGGCAGGGCCAACCCAGGGGAGCTCAGGTGCATGCAGTGCAGCTGAGTGACCAGAATGTGTGGAGCCAGGATCCACCCCTTCCCAGGCCTCATTTAAAGGTTGGCAGTGGATGTGAAGGGGGTCCTTTTGGAGCTCCCTGCGTACCTGAGGCCTTCTGAGGATAAGCAGCTTCTTTCCTTTATTTGTGTGCCCACGGCTGTTCATTTGGGTGAATTCTCACTTGCTCCAGCCTAGGACCTTGCTGCTTTGCTTTCCATCATGTTACAAACGTTCTTCTAAAATAGATCATATGTTTTCCTCTCCTTTGCAATATGTATGATTCAGGCTCCACGCTGAGTAAGTGCCTGTTTTGTTTAAAATGCAGTTCTGGTTTTATGTAGATATATCCTAATTTGTGCATCTACTTAAGACAGAGAAGTCACTTTATTGACTCCCATATGAATAAAACACGCTTTCAGAGCTTACAAAGCCCAGAAAAGTTGTTTCCTCCTGCATGTGCAACTGATAACACGTTGACCCTCTGGGGGGCACATCTCCCCTCTGTTTGCTTCTCAATGACTGTTGCTTTTCTTCACTTGCCCACGTCACTAGCGATGTACAGCCAGTACTTAGGCCAGCAGGAGTGACGCATTCATAGAAGGCAGCCAGCAACATCTCCTGCTTGCTAGCTCTGCCAGTGCCAATGGCACCGTTAAGGAAGGCTGCTGCAAGGAGCTCTATGGAAACACAACACAGCCCCAGGACTTCGACCCTTTCCCATACATTGCTGCCATTGCTACAATGGCCTTATTGTGTAATTTGGGAAAAAGTTACCTCAGTGCCATAGAAACGTATTCCAGAGAAGTGTGGCAAGCTTCTAATTTAGGAACACTCAACCTCACCCTGCTGTGTTGGGAAAAATACCTGTAAGTGAAAACTAATTTAGAGGCCAGAATAGGACAGTAGGGAAAATATAATGGAATATCAACTATAATTGCTTAACAAAATAGGTTAAGGAGATTTCTAAGCAGAGCAGAGTTGCCAATACTGACAGGTATGCAATCTTGGATTGTTAGCTTTTCACTGGATTCCTGTAAAACATGGCTAGCTAGAAAACAAGTGAAGGAAAAAGTAGGTTTGATCCCAATCATGAAAAGGTAAAAAGTTTAGAGAAAGAAACCCTCTGTATTTTTTAAAGGAGCTATTCTGAGGCAGAGAGAAGAAAAGATGAGAGTTCCAGGTATGGAACAGCCTTCTGTATTGGAATGTTTGTACCAGTCCCTTCTTCCTGCTTTTTTATTTCTATTTCAGACAAAATTATATTAATGAAATACTCCATGACTTCAGTGGCTTTCATACCTACTTGTAGTTTTGGAACCAGGTTGGCTCATAGATCGGAGTAGGAATTGGTGGTCAATAATCCTGTTTACATAAGCAGCCTGTAGGTTTTTCTGAACTGCCTCTAAAGAAAATAGCTATTAAAAGACTTTATTTTTAAATCTCTCCTCACACAATAGGAACAATAATAGCATCTCACTATTTCCACAATCAATAATCTGCCCCTCAAGTTGGGAGAAGCTGCAGAACTTTGGCTCTGTTCCACTCTTAGAAGCACAGCACTGCTATTTCAAGTGCTGCACTACAGCATCCCACTGTGAGCCTTTTGTTTCTTGAGTTGTACCATCATTCTTCCAGATTCACCTTCATCCAACCATACCCCTTCATTCATCCAGCTGGAAATACCTGAGCAACTTTTCTCATCTGTGAAGATGCATGGTTTTGTGTTCCAAGTTTGGAATTTGCAGTTTATCCCACCTGCTTATTTCTATAAAATGTTTAAAAAAAAAAAAAAAAAAAAAAGTTGCACTCAACCTCTGCAACAAGAACTAACTCAGGCTGTAAGAACAGCAATACCCCATAATGAATAAAGCCAAAATGTGCATAGAATGCAAGTTTACCAAGCAAGAAACCAAGGCCAGAATCCTAAACAGATATCAGGATTTCCGAAATGTGAGAGGAGGTTCCACACCATAATTGCCACCGAAGATGTTTGTCAAACCAGGGGAAGCTCAATGTAAATGCAGGTAGGGTAGCACACGCTAGAGGAAAAGACAAAGTGGAACAAGTGTCTGACTTTGTAGGCAGCTAATTGCCTCTGTGGTTACTAGAATCCTTCCAGTAACAGCTCTGAAGGACAAAGTATCATCACAGCCTAATGTCTTTTCTGTATTGATCTGCAAAGCACTTAACTGAGCAAACGGGACAAGCTCAACCCTTCCAAGCTGAGAAGTTCTACTGTAATATTAAATCTATATGTATATATAGATTAAATTTGAGCAATTAAAAAAAAAAAAAAAAGTCTATTGCTGCTTAGGGGACTCTCTCTGTCCAAGCATGACACAGGAAATAGGACAGTAGAGTTTTCAGAATGGTCAGTCATTCCTCACTATTCTAAGACCTTCTTCTAAACCACGGTAATCGAAATGAGGACTGGTTATATCTGAAGTTTAGAGTTTTTGATTCTTTGAGTATATTTAAGGAGATGTTATGCCATGTTCTGGTAATGAAAATGTTTTGGAGTGCTGATAGTAGTGCGTAGCTTTGGAGGTCTTTGAATTATTTGCTTATTTCTTTGTTCAAATGGATTAATTCCTACTTGCCTGCAAACCCAGTTAATTTTAAGTTGATTCACAGCTGGATGACAACATAGCAGTCTGTTTTATCCCGATTCATTATAGATCACTGTTACAGTAAGAAGAACCTCTATAATCTCCAGCTAGGTGCATGCCAAGTTGCTGTTTGTAACTCTGATCTCTCCCATAAAATCATCAGATCCTGTACCTGGATGAAAATCAACCTTCAGCCAGGCAGCAGGTGTTCTGAGCAGCAGAATAAAATTCTAAACTGTGACTCCCTGTTGGACACAGTCATGTATCTTCCTGCATGGCTCCTCACACAACTGAACTCACCACTTTTCCCTATCAGTGGCACCAGTTTTCAGTGACTCCTTGCAATGAGATAAAGCATTTTTTCCACACTTCATAGCTCCAAAACCTCCATCGTATCACAAACAGCAATACGTCTCACTCTGTCTCCTCCACTTGCACAAAACCTTCCAGTCTCCCTGCTGTGATGCTGCATAGTGAGTTGCATGTGGAAATCTGCTTTCTGGAACACCCAGAAGCCCTGTTCTCCTTGGGGATGGCACTAGCACCCTCTGCTGTTGTACAGGAGCATCAAAGCCAGCTGAAACCCAGTGCCAGCCCTGAGTGCAGGGCATCTCAGGGACAGCCCTCAAGATCCCTTGCTGAAGGCCCTGAGCCACAGAACCTCACAGTTACACTCTTGGCAATGTGACTTTGCAGTGACTTTGATTCAGCTTATTTCCAAAAGCAGTGACTGTGTAAATAATCATGTTGGTTTGGTGTTGTTGTTGTTGTTTTTTAAACCATGCAGAATGAGCTTACTATGGTAGTTATCTACGCTCATCCATCACCTACAACCTACAAGTGGGCAATGGGAAGTCAGAGCCTCACGAATGCCACAGTCAGCTTTTATAAATGTATCAACAAATCACCAGTGATTCAATGTTGATTTTAAAACCTCATCTTGTGGTTACATGAGTCTAGTTCTGATTTCTTCCTCTTCATACTTTTTGTCCTCTTGGCAGAAACTGGAATAAAATAACTTCAGAAACCCAGAAGGCAAGTAAATATCAAATGCAGCATCACATGATTCTCATGTTCCTTTCTTCTTTCCTAAAGCAACCCCAAGAAGTCTTCCAGTGGCTGGTGAGTAACTCTGAAACCCAAATGAGTATTCACAAAGTTTCTTGTGATCACAGCAGTGCAAGCTGACCACGATCTACAGGAGCTGCAGCAGCCCAGAACAAAAGGAGCCATCAGCCCTCTGATGATGTTTTACATTTTTAAATAGATTTAGGAAACCTTATTAGTATGATCACCTGTGCTGATCAGTGCCAGACCACACAAAATCATCCCAAGACAAGATCTATGCAGTATATCCATACAGAGAGTATGTATTAAGCAAATACCTCTTTTTAATTTTTTCCTTACAATTTCCTTTCCTTCCTTTCCAAATGAGGGCCATCTATTGCTCACTGTTTCCAAGGAATTGCATCATCACCACTGACAACCACATTTAATAGTAAAATAAAAAATGAGAATGGAATACAAAAGGGGTTCCTTCAAGGCAAGGATTACAAAAGCATATGTACATACCAAACATAATGGAAACAAGATTAAAAGTGAAAACAGGGACAGAGAGATTCTAGTAACATTTGCAGTATTTCCCTTTAGGGAAAGGACCACAATCCACACTAACCAGAAGATAAGAGTTTGCTGAATAAGGAAATACATGTATTTTACACAGGGTCAGTAAGTGTCTGATGGGATGGCAGCTGGACAGAACTTCAGGAATCAAAGCTGAGTGTGTCCATTTACATTACACTCAAAAGCTTCAGAGGAATGCAGATACTTCAGATCTTTGCAAAAGAAGAAATTACTGTTAAAATAAAGAAAAAAGTAGTAAAATAGGTCTGGATTAACAAACCAGCAGTGAAACTCTTAGTCTTTTTTGTGTTAGTACGAAACAAACAGAATCTACAGTTTCAGTGTGCTCTCTTGGGTAAGTTTTCACCTATATACAAGAGTCCACAATCTAGCTCCTAATTAATACTGTTTTCAATTATTGTGATCTATATATTTAAATTCGGGCCAAGACTGGAAGATTGAAGTCTTCCTACGTGATGCCTATTTTTTTTTTGCAGTTAACCCTATAACTTTTTCCTCAAAAATACCTACCACCTATCCAACTAAAAACTGCCCATCGGCCAAGTCAGCCTTCAAAGTTTGCAATGACTGTAAACAAGAATTGTAAATGTGCAATGCTGCAAAAAAAGACAAGAAGGACCACTAGGTGCTGTTGGCTTTTAAGCCACTAACATCATTTTATAAAGCTTTTCTTTCAATAGTCTGCTCCCTTCAATGATGGCATTTTTAGACTGATGTTGGGTTACCAGTTAAGGATAGATGACACATGGGGGAAAGTAGCCACTTTATCACACAAGAATGTGAAAAATGGAGTGGCCTTTGTTGAACATATGCTGTGAATTTCCAGGTAGCAACAAGTTTCCATCCGCTGCCACTCTTTAAGAGAGAGGTTTTGCTGATGAATCTCACAAAAAAGAAATTACTCTTTGCCATAATTAAAGGAAGTTTTTTGGGGGTTTGATTTGTTTTGGGGGTTTTTTGGTAGATTATTCCAGATTTCCAAACAGACAGCCAAAAACAGAGAGGATGCTAGAGCACGATGGCTTTCTAGGATGTGGCAGAGAAAAGGAGGCATGTGTCTCTGGGTCATCCCACCTGGCATCACTGAGCAAAGCACAAGACCTACAGCACTGTGATTTCAAATTATCCAAAAAGGCAAAATTACTCCAACTCACAGTGCTGTTTGGATCCTGCAGCTATCACAAAATAGGTCCATTAGCAATCAGAAGCAAATGCAGACCATTACACACAAGTGTGATGACATCAATGCCCATGAGTCACAATGATGCATCAGTGTACAGCATCATATCTATTTTATAGCATACATTAATTCCTTAGCCAAAACCACATTGCACAAAACACTACATCGTTCATGGAAACTTTAAAAACATATTTAGCAAGGGAAACATTTCAAAAGCCTGAAGCACGTCTTCTTAGAACATCAGTGTCTTTTAGTCAAATACGTAAGTGTATGACATAATGATCAAGTTTTCCTAGTAGTTGGTAGTAGAAAATGCTCTGCTTGCTAATACTTCAAAATTGAGCCCCAGATGGCATTTCTTCACTGTATATTTACATACAGCAGTCTGAGCAAAAGTTCTAAGGCTCTAATTTCTCCAAAAAAATGATCACAGTGAAGAAGGATTTAAATGGAGTTAATGCAGCTATAGACGGTACAAAGGATGTCCATGTCATTTGCTATTGTACAATCTGGGGCATTTCACTCCATGCTTTGGCTTTCTTCTTGGCCAGGGATAGCCAGGGTGGTTCAGCAGGACTGCACGGTGTCACTGGCAGGTTAGAAGAGTGTCTTGTTTCCTTTTCAACAGCAGGAATCACAGATGCTTCCTGAGCAATAGGTCCAACTTTACCTGCCAACAAGAAGAATAGCCATCACTCATCAGAAGTCTACACAGCTAAAAACTCAGTTTCTGCCAATAATATTTTCTTCTCTGGAAAGAAAATCATTTTACAGCCCAGAATGTCTGTGACTCAAGAATAAAAGTCAGAGAAATTACTAAACTGGGTATCATTGGCACTATCTGGTTGAGCTACAATGAAGGCTAGGACTAGCTATTGCAATGGAAAAAACTGTATCAAGCTTTTAGTTGACAAAGCTGTCTGCAAAAGAATCTTCTCCTCGGTACTAACAGCAAGTGATGTAGCCCCTGACATATGAAGATGTTCTTCAAAATTCTTCAAACCTGAAAACTATAGCCCCATGTATTTTTATAACACGTCTTCAGGGCTAACTCATTTCTTTATCTTTTCAAACTCTTAATTGCCATGACAGTGCCAAGCAAGGAGCTCTTCTGCTCTGTGACTGGCAAGAATATCTGGGAATAAGACTACTGAGTATGAAGGAAAATGGAAGCAAAATACTTGCAGGGCAAGGATCACCCCAGGCTCACTGAAGGCTTAAAAGAAACTGGTATATGGTTTTCAATTCTGCTCCAGCAATATTGTTAAATACTAGGTAAAGGTCAAATGCAAGAAGGTAGGATTCTGGAGGAGCTAGGTGCTCCTTTTAACTGCAGCCTAACACAAGCCTGTCATCCTCACAAAGGGCAGAAGATAGGACTCCTTGTATGGCTTTGAGTTACTGTTTAGAAAAGGCATCCTCCCTCCATCTTCTTAGAGAATTTTCAAGATTGATGACTTCAGACAGCCTGGCATGGGGCATGACAGGTACAGCTCACATTTCTCAAGATATGATTCACAAGTCTTTCAACATTGTGCTCTCTCCATCCCTTTCAACCCATACAGGACGTATGGGTCCAGTCAAGCTGGGAAAACTCAAACCTCAGTACCCCACTAGCCTGTGTGTGGCACATAGCTGGCAAGATGAGGCTGCTGTGCTCCAGCACAAGAACAAAGGCCACACAGGGACTTGAGCAATACCAAGTACAAGAAGCTTGATCTTGCACTCACTTAAATCGATGAAAAATGTCAATCAGCTCCATCAGCCACACTCCAGATCAAAGCCAATGAAGTTCCATATCTCCATGCAGGAGGTCTCTTTTCACAGCCCCAGCTCACTGCTATCCTTGCAGGAGGCAAGCTATACTAAGGAATAATAGAGGAAGTGTACTATCCACTAAAAAGAGGCTGCAGCTCTACATGCACAGTGCATTTTTTTGGAAGCATCTAGGAGGATATCGAAATTTAAGTGTACTGAAATCTTGAAAATGGGTTTTCACTTTTCAGGAGACAAACCTCACCATGCTTAGAGTAAAGTGAAAGAGAGAAGAAGCAAGCTAGGTAATCTTCCCATGGTTATGGGAACACGTGAGCACGGGCTGTCACACAGCAAAAACAAACCAAACGCACTCAGTTACATAAGTATCTGATTTCTTGGAATTTGTTTCCAAACTTAGCTGACACTGAGCTGCCCTGGCTTTTGCTGCTGCGTACAGAATGTGCAGAACTGTATACAAGGCCTCAGCCATCTATTATGGGAGAAGAAAACTGCTCAAGTTAACATAAGCCAAAAAGCAAAATCCAAATAAGTATCTCCTTTGGATACTGAATCTATATCCCCTCCACCAACAGCACCTTCAGCTGGGCAAACTGCTGGCTATGCTAATGGGAACTGCATAGGAAGAGGAGAGTTTACATTTGGGGTTCCTAACTTCCTGCTCACGTGCTGATTGTGCTGAGTGTTTCCAAAAAGTGTGGTTTTCTGAGTAGTTAAGGAGCGATGTTTTCCTTAAACATCAGCACTGTAAGAGTTCTCTGTGACATTCCAAGAGTGGAAGACTATCCCAAAAATGCTGTCCCTGGAGGGGAGAAATAGCCCTCGGTTATCAGGAAACTAGGTCAGTTCTTGGGAAGAGGTGATGCAGAAAAATTCTGCTGCAAGGCCCACAGGCGGGATGAGTTCTACTAGATGAGCAGCAACACACTTTGTGTAGTTCTGGGCTTCTGCTGAAGGGTGCATGGCTTCCAAGACATGGATAATTCAGTACAGAAATCCAGCTTGTTTGGGACAGCCTTTCAAAGGAAGACTGCCATTTAATCTGAGCAAAATTCTCACTTTGCAACTAAAACCATGAGATCAAGTTGGCCAGTAACAGAATTCTTTCTAAAAAAGATGGTATTTTCATCCTCTGCCCGTAGTAGACTAGCAAGTACATAGAGTCTCCCTGCAGGTGCACATCCTCAGCTGGTCAGCTGCCTGGAGTAAGAGAGAAAGCTCATTTTGTAGCACTTGTAAACTCAGAAAGGGATAAATGGTCTATAAACAGCTACCATGGGGAAGAGGCAGGGATGTAACCCCTTAGTATCTCTAATAACAAGAATTCTGGGTGCTGTGGATTGTAAGGGGAAAGTGGCCTTGTAGTGAGTGTCAGCAACAGGAATCTGGATCAGAGCCACTCCTCTGACACACCGAGGCATTTCTTATCTTCTTAGGCAGCATCTGAAATCAATAGTTTCCAGCTCACATAAGATGCTTGTACAGAGGAAGAGCTGGCTTATCTGTACCTAGCTGGAGCGTGCTTGGCACCACACTGAGTGAGCAGGGAGGTATAAGCTGCAGCCCAGCAGTAGCCCTGGAAAAGGCATGTGAGTCACAATGTCTGAGTCACACTCTTCCCTTGCGTTTCTCGTACAGAGAATCAGAGTTAATAAGGCAGGAGAGGGGCCTTTCAACCTCTGCTCTCCCAGGGGTGGAACTGATTCTTACCATTCCTGATGGGTGTTTATCTAACCTCTTCTTAAACACATCCGGCAATGGAAACTGCAGACTATCTAGAAGACCTCATCCTGTTCCGTATATCAGTACTCTTTATTGTTAGGAAGTTTTTCAGCCTCCCCAGTGCATTCTAAGCTCATGCAGGGCATGAGCTTCCTCTCTGCAGCAAATTAAGTCCTTCTGTAGACTAAACAACTCCACTCCCATCAGTATTTCCTGGCTGACTGGAGGTGTAGAAGACCTGACCTTTTTGCTGCGCTGTTCTGGACACTATCCAACTTCAACTGCTCCCTGGAAAATATTTTTTAGTATTGATCTTTGCCAGTAATAAATCACCATTCTGTTTAAATGCCACTCCATGAACTGGCAGTGGAGATGAAAGCGCATCACTTGCTTTCTCTGCTGAAAAACCAGAGCATATAAAACTTAAACACATGACCTAACACATATACGACTTATATGCAAACTACAGTCTGAACAGGCCTCATAAAAAGTATGCTGATTATTCAAAAGAATAGAATCATGGAATCATTAAGGTTGGAAAAGACTTCTAAGATCACGTAGCCCAATCATCCACCTACCACCAATACTGCCCACTAACCCATGTTCCTTAGAACCACATCTACACAGTTTTTGAACACCTCCAGGGATGGTGACTCAACCACCTCCTTGCACAGCCTGTTCCAATGCATCACACTCTCCATTCCCTACCACTCTTACTGGTGTAAATTATATCCATTATGTAAAGATGTGAGCTGAAAGAGAATACCTGCTGCAGCACACACACTGGTCTTCATTTGTGGTTTCTTCTCCTGAGTCCTCAAGCTAGAAGGCATGTTCTTCTGTAGGTTCTCACTACCACAGATGACTTGCTAGAAAAGGAGGAAGAGAAAAAGAGAATGCAAATAAGAAGCCTGCCAGACAGCTGTGTTCCCAAAGCTTGCCATTAGAGCTCTGGTAGCATCTCCAAATCTAACTATGGAAATGCAGAAAAAGCCAGACAGGAATAGTTAGGGAGCGAGAGGGCAAGAAGTAAGATAGTTGTTATAAATAAGGGTCACTGCACATGCAAGCAAGTTACCCTCTCTTTCTCACTGAGCAGGAATTTAAGGCTTGCACAGGAAACATATGCAAGAGTCAGTGGAGAAGCAGACCTTCAGTACAGTTTCTGCAGTGAAAGAGAAGCACTGGAGCAGATCAGTGAATGCTGTCTGTAAGGCACCAATAGTGAGAAAGGGGCTGCACTGCACAGCAGCTCTTGGTGAAGGATTCACCCCCAGGTAACTTTACTTGGTACTCTACCTCCTCGTGATCAACTTTGCTCGAGGTTTGCTCTTCAGCCTTCTGTTCTTTGGCAAGAGGGTGGTCCTGGAAACCCTTCTGTTTTAGTTTTGCCATGGAGATCCAAGCCGGCTCAGAGGAAGCAGTTTCCAAATGTAGAGAAAATACTTTTTCTAAAAAAGAAATATTTTTGAAATAAAGAAGGGATTTAGGTCAAGTCAGCCAAAAGCTAGAGTGTTTTCTGTTTTAAATCCTTCTGCTTCTGTAATACCCTCTGAACACCGGGGGGATAAAATTACCTTCCCTGATGATCCTGTCCTTGGCAATAACCATTTTTCTGTTTATTCTACAGTTTTTTACCCAACTCTGCTTCCGTTTAAGTCAATGGCAGAACTCCCACTGAGACCATTGTGAACCGGATTTTGCCTCTGAAACAACATCCTTACATGGCAGATTACAGTAAGATAACCATTACTTTTTCATGTCAGCTGTAAAACACAGGCTACCATTTTGCCTTTTGAGTATTTTAAATTAAGTGCCTGCAGGAAAAAAAACATGCCAGTGCAACTCCTAGCTAAGGTTTGAACTTCTGCAGTCTGGAAAATTAACTACAGAACAGCAGCAACTTTTACAAAGCTGTGTTAAAACTCCAACTACATGCAGAAATGAGTTGCACCAGAAATGTTCCAGATGCCCTTAAGCTGTTATTCTGACATTATTCTTGCTGGAACACACCCCTCATTAAGATAAGCCAAGAATTCTCTTGACCGGCTAAATCATCAAGCTATGAAATGATGGTAATAACAAGCTCAAGGCTGAGTCTGGTCCTCTTCAAGAGGATTTTATCTTTTGTTTGCCATTTTTTCAAAGGTCACTGCTTTCTACAACATTTGAGTAAAAGCACAGCATAAATACCTGAAGGTTTAGTACCATTTTGCTTCTTTGTCCCTTCTTCTGATCTTGTCTTGGGAGGACTTTTGTCTTCTACATCGGCTTGTTTTAAGAATGATGTTGTGCTGGCAGGAAGGCTTGGAGGTGGCTTCGCAGCGCCCGCTGGCTTCTGATCCTCCTTGACTGCAGCAGAAGCAGTGGGAGCACCTGAGGGGAGCAGCTTTGGAGACTCAGCACGGCTTTCACTCTGGTACTTCAGTAAAGAAGATGTTCTCCTTAATTTGACCCCAAAAGGATTTTCAACATTTTTTGCCTCCCGGTCAGCCCACTCCAGAGAAGAATTCAAAAGCAAATCACTGTCCCTACAATCAAATCTGCTGGAGTTGTTTTTCATAGAATCCTGGATGACTGCATGTTCTTTTGTTATTCCTTCAAACAACTCTGGTCTTATAGGGGAGGTTGGGGAACTTCTGCTATAGGAATCTTCCTTTGAATTTGAACCCCCTGAGAGAGATCTTTGCCATGCAGGTGCAATGGTAAACCTCACTGGCTTCGCAGCAGCAGTTTTTAGCACACTTTGTGTATTTTCTTCTGAGGACTGACTGTCTTTCTCTGGTTTCCTGTGAGAAGCTGTACTGCTTACTTGGTACTCCTTACAGTCATCGTTAGAAGCGACATGACATGTCAGTCCAGCCAAACTTGAAGAGGCCGGACTTTCAATGGAAAGCTTTTCAGAAGCATGCGATGTGCAGGTTTGCTGACTGACATGGTTATCCTTTGAAACGGGACAAGGTATTTCTGCTGTAAAGCATACTTCCAATTTGCTGGGAGGTAGCACGCAACCTGCTTCTAGCGCAGACGCAGCAGTGTCTATTTTTTTTCCTGCACTGCCTTCGGATGGCTGAAATTCCATTTTTTCACAAGTTTCGTTGTCATTTCTTGTTGCTGAGCTGCTCTCAGGCTTCAAAACATCCACTGTCTTGACGTCAGAAGACTGTGAATCAGCTACTGTAACCTGTGAAGTGCTCAGAGCGGTATCTAAGACAGACTGGTTGGAACAGCTCTCATTAGTACCCAGAGAAGCTTCTACTTTGCCAATAAATAGTGTACCCACCTTTTCCTCGTCTTTGACATTTTGGTCCACAGATTTTGCTGGGCAGTTTTGTGCAACATATGTCAATACAGTTATACTCTCCATTTCAGTGCCACTGCCAAACGAGTTAGCTGCTAGTGCACCTGGAAGCACAACAGCTCCTGCTTCAATTTGTTGAGATTTTGGAAGTACAGATACTTCCATATTGGTATTTTGCTGATGTAATTTCAGTTCCCCAGAGTTGTCATCTGAACAGTGTGGCACCGCAGCACTGTGCTGTTCCCCCAGGCTCACTGGAGGAGACTCAGGTCTCAGAAGGGATGTGGCTGCATTACAGTGATGGTCCACATCTGGAAGGCATGCATCTTCTTGCAGCAGAGTACAAGGGTCTTCTGCCACAAGTCTGGAACTGTAGGAGTCAGGGTCAGCATCAGCAGGACATTGTACACTTGGTGTCTCCTTAGAACCACCTGCCTCTGCACCACATTCCACATGGGCTGATAAGCCTATATTAAACAAAAGAGAAGAGTGTGCACTTCAAGGTTCAAGCACCATCTATATTAGTAATTCATACCAGAAAAATGGCTGTTAAAAGCATATTTTAAAATATGCTTAAGGTGTACCTTATCACTGGCTGTTCAGTTCTTTTCTGTGTGCATCCCTATTTGTAAAGCTAACATACAGATTTCTGGATATCTGGATTTCCCTAGATATTTCTTCGTGTGTATACCTAAAATAGTTGTCTAGGTTGATCTGGAGGATTTTTTTGTGTTTGAACAGAGGATCTCAGCATCAGGTAGCACAGCCTCCTGGAGCTGCAGCAGGGCTGCTGAGTGCCTGCATGGCAGAGAGATGTCTGCACATGGAGTAACTCTTGATGTGTCTCTTTGTGAAGCTCAAGGGACAGGTAATACATGTACCCTGAGATAAGCAGCTCACCTGGGGCTGATGTTACCCTTTATCAACTCTAGAGTGTACAATAAATCCAATCCTCCCTGAGCACCTGAGACCCACCAACCTGCGCTGATATCTGGGAAATCTGGGATAGAAATACACCAGCAAGACACATCACAGCTGACACCTTCAAGTGCAGACTCAGACTCTTCTCCGGCAGGTCAGCCCCTAACCTGTACTGATGCGTGCGGTTACAGCTCCCCAGCTGCAAGACTAAAACACAATTTGTGTACACCAGACTCAAATTAAAGCCCAGCTAGCAGGCAGGTGATATCTGTGTGCTCCATTTGATGCTCGCTCCTGTGCAACAGCAGGAATCCTCAGTGCTTTTCATGCAAATGACAGACACTACTTTCTTGAGCTAGCAACACTTAACATCCCACAGGGTCAGGCCCTGAGTCTGCCCTGAAAACAAGATGCCAACGTTCCCACCACACTATAGCATTACCATCAGTCAGTGCACTTTGAATATAGTGCTGAGTAAAAATGTATGCGTTATTCTGCAGAAATTTCAGCTGTTTTTACAAGTTAGATTACAGCTGTTTTACCACGGGTAACTAGCTGTTATTCAAATGATAAGAGGGGAGGCAGGAGAGGAAGGTCTAGTAAACAAGCCAATTAACACCACCTTACACTGTGTAACATACAATTACAGAATCACAGAATCATAGGATCACAGAATGGCTTGGGTTGGAGCAATGTTGTTTTCTTCTGAGTTTCAGGAAACTCATCCCCAGCCAATGTGAACCAGCCAGCTGTGTAGCACTGGTACTTCTGAACCTGCTACGTTCACCTCACTTATTTTTTCATGCTGTCCTCAAAGATCACCATTTCAGCACCACAGTTTGACTGAGGATATGATGCCACCATCACACTTTAGCAGCCAGGTCTGGTTTTAAAGTATAAAACCGAACCTGGTTTGAAAGGACTCTCAGCCCAAATAGGTCACGTAGGCCTACTGTAGGAGAGTTCAATCCACTATTTTGGAAAGTCACAAGTTTACATTACCTTCCCAATCGCTTTTATGCTGGTCACTCTCAAGTAATTCTGTTGGATTTCCCTTCTTTTCTGGAGTTCCACAAAAACATGTTTCTTTTTCTGTGTGTTCCACCTAATGAAGTGCAGAAAGATATTTTAATTAAAGAATAATGCACAAAAATTGTATTTTATACATGCACATAAATGTTTTTGAATACACAAAACATTTAGAAACAAAACCTGTCTTCTGTAATTTACCAACACTGTGGGTAATGTACTATCCCAGTTAAGAAGCTCAAAATCATTCCTGTTTTAAACCATCAAAGGTCTCTGGGACACTCTGAGATTCGTGTACTCTGAGAGAATGAACATGTTTTGAAGAGATCACCAAGCCACCTGATGACAGAACAGAGCAAGGCAGAGACATCACCACCACTTCTGGTACCTCTGACCACCATTCCAATCAGCTTTTCTCCTCCAGCACTACAGCTACACCAGCTGCAGCACAAAGAACATCCAGCAAAGATGCTACAGGGCCCAAGTTTCCAAGCAAACCTCATTCTATATTCCAGTCTTTCTGAGTGTCCAGCACTCCCTCCCTTCCTCAGAGTGGGGCACTTCTAACTCCAGAACAGATTGCCATTCATGGGTCTCTAATGGAGGGGGCAACATGCACTACAGAAGGGTTATTCCTTATTCCTTCATCCTCCAGCTTGACTGTTGCCTTTCCTTGTGGCAAACGTCACCTCCACGTTTCCTGAAGGGAAGGAGGACAAGCCTCTCATCCTAATTTCTCTTTTCCAGAAGGTCTCTCATCCCATTATCACTCAAGTATACTTTCTCAGGCCCCAGAGACAGCTCAAGAGTTTCTGTATTTTTTTGTCTTCATGCATCTCAACAACAGATTCTCACAAGCAAAGGCACAACTCTTCCAAAGACCCTTCCTTTGGCATACGAAGAATTACACCAAAGATAATCTGAAATTGTTTGTAGAAATAGGCCTGGGCTCCTTTAAAACTGAAAACAAGCTTTTCAAACAACAGGGATGTTTCTACAAATGAAGTATAACATGACATTTTTTTGACTGAATAATGAAAAAAAAATTAAGTTGCACTTTTATTCAGCACCAGTAATGGGTTGGTAAAAAATTATGTGGCTTGTCACCTATTTCCAGAAGGGAAAAAGTAAAGGAAGGTGAGCATGTTCTTTCTGCACAGGAATTCTTTTCCAGAGGAGGCTCACCTGGCTTTGCTGGCTCTTGCTGGTAAAGCCCTTCTGTCTCCGGGGGTTGATGGCAATGCGGTGCCGGGCAGCAGAGGTGTCCAGGCAGCCCAGGGGGCTGGCAGGGATGGTAAAGTCAATGGGAAGGGAGCTGCTGCCCTGTGAGCCTGCAGCCCCCAGAGCAGCAGAGGCTGAAGGACTGATGGGCCTGGAGGAAGCTCCAGAAAGTATCTGTAAAACACAGACATGTCACTGTATGTCTTGCCCACCTTCCCACAGCTCTGAAACATCATTCCTTTGCTAGCTTACTCTGTTTCAGAAGCCTGAAATGGACATAAATCATTACTTTTATGTCTAATGCACGTCTAATGTTTTTTTTCCACAGAGATTCCTCAGATCTGCGTGTTCACAACTGTATATTACACAGAAGTGAGAAATGCCCACTGCAAGTGCCTCAGCTGCCCCTTCCCATTTACTGTCTGAGAAGCCATCTGCAATATATTTATGCACCAGCAGGAGACACTGGTGCAGTTTTTATAGCTGCCTTTTCTTCCAGATAATGAGACACGATGCAGGAATGTATTATTAAAAAGCCACAACAGTATGGGTATTTTCTCCTCATTCCTTCTAAGAAAGTTACCGCAACCACTCTGCTCTTAATATCACCCTCCCAGAATAAAAACCAATGCTTCCCTCCAACACATCTCCCAGAACCATCTCCCAGACAGTGATGTGGATCTCATCCTCATACCAGCGCTGCTCTGGGGAACTAAACAGCAGCAATCTTAGATTAAATGATCAAAATACAGCATTTCCAGAAGTGCTTGTAGGGAAACCCCTAAACGTGCAGTGGGACTGGCACTGTTACTGATTTGAAATGCAGTCCTGCAAAACGTCACACATGCCCAATAAGTTTGATTCAGTCTAACGCACTCACTACTTTGGCTTTGGCCACAAAGGCAGGTGAAACAGCCATGGCTTGGCATTTGGCTTGGTTTAAGCCTGATATACTGCATGGAATGTAAAGCATATGTGTGCTGATAAAGTTCTAAAGATAATGAGAGCATCTCACCAACTGAGCTACAAAAACTGTCTAAGTATGCTGTTTTGTGTTTAAAGCAACTCAAGCTCATTTCCTTATTCTGAATTCCATCGTAGGTCTGAAACAAATTACAACAGAATGTCTGAGATTCTGCTCACAAAACTTTTATACATTGTGAAAAGACAAAGAATACATCTAGTAAATAGTTATTACTATAATTCTATAAGATTAATGTTATGCTAAGCTCAAAAGGATCACATTCAAGTTCTTCTGCCTTTCAATTATGTAACCACAATTCTGCTTATTTAATACACAAACCACCTGAAACTAGCATCTGAGCCACTGCTGTTATAAATGGTAAATGTACATAGCCTATTCCACTGAGGATATTCAGGATATTTTTTTCCTGTGAGCACTGACTGATGATTGGTATCTTCTCTCACCGACAGCGGAGCAGAGACAGGCTTTGTGCACCAGTATTGGAGTGTAAGGTAGATTTGGTACTGGTTCTCATGCAGTGATGGAACCCTGTGCTGTGAGACACATTTCCTACAGAGTGTTTGTGCCAAAACATTGTTCCCAGCCACAGAAGTGGAGGCCCTGTTTTGATTTTATTCGCCCTAGGCTGAAGTTAGATTTCCATAAAGGCTCTCTGGCAAAGCAGTGTCAGTGCTGGTCAACGTCTCTGCAAAGTCACCTGATGCTGGCTTTAACAGTCTCAGATTTATCCCCACTTAACCAGAAAGTTGGCACCTATAAATGCAGAAGTCTCCAAGAACTGACACCAGTGATGTATCAGGGTTTTTCACAGCATGAAGGTCCTGGAAAGCCCAGGAACACAACAGAGGGCAAAGATGTTCAGTAACTATCCTCTGCATCAAAATCAAGAAGAATGTAAACCACCACACTGTGTGTAGATTCACATTGCTCAGGATCAAATTCTCTTTTTCCTTTGATAAATACAAACATGTTATTAAATGGAACAACTGTTGTTGAGTTCTCGGTGCTCTTCAACATTTCTCTCATCTTTGGGATGAGGTCATTCCCTGTAGCAACTCGTTCTACCAGTTCAAATCCTGGCATTACACAAAGACCTACAAATGCTACTGAAAAAAGCACCTGATGATTGCTTTGGAATTACGACTTCTAGTTTTAATAAACATATCAGGAAGATTTCTGCTTAGCCAAATTGCTCACCAAAAAAAATACTGGGGTAAAGAAACAGATGCTGCACTGTAGAAATTAGCCAGATTCCTAGGGAACTGGTGAGAAAAAGAAGGAAGCTTTCAGCAGGGGAATTCTGTAAAATATGGAAGAGGGGAAAAAACTTTTGTTCTGTTCCTGCCTTTCTTTCTCATAAGGGAGGAGGATGAAAGACAGACAAAGCTGTGAAACATCACATTGTAAGGAATAAACAGCAGAGAGGCTTACAAAACAAAGTATTTTAGTAAAAGTGTAAAACAGGAGCTGCATTAATGAAAAGATACATGCAAGTAACAATAAAATAGGTAATTTATTAGAAAGTAATGGCAATCTAAGTTACTTAGATCAGTTTGGGCTCTTAGAGGTGTCTAACCAGAAGTGAGAATCAGTACTTTATCTTTCCATTCTAAAGGAAAGGATCTAGGGATGACTATGCAGAAAAGCACCTGGTCTCAACCAGGGAAGCTGAGCTGGTTTCTCTCTCCTTTTTCAAAGGCTGGAGAAGGAGAGAATGGAGTTTCCTCAGCAATGGGCTGAGGACGAAGCATTTGAGAGCGTGGGGTGGGCAGGAACTCCACTCAGCTCCAACCAGCAGGGACAGTCAAGGAGAAAACAACAAGGCACCTTGCAAAAACATGACCTCGATATTGTGCCAGGCTGGTCAAGGAATAGAATGTGTTGTCCTGACAGCAGAACTTGGTGCTTGTGATAGTCACTTGTCATCCAGAGTAAATGGCAAATCAATGCAGACCTTTTCCTGAGGAACACGTGGTGTAAAAAGGACGGATCCTGCATTTACCACCAGTGATGAGAAGCAGGCCATTGCTTGCAAGCCACTGGTCGACAGGTGTTGTTAAGCTGTAAGTGCTGCTGGGTATTTGGGCACTGGGTCTTGGAAGAGGAGATGAAATGCTTCTATTCCTCCTATCTTGTCTGGTTTTCTGCTGTGTAACTTTAAAACTTATACTCTGTTACAGAGCTGACTACACTGTTCACACAAACTCCTTACTAGTAGATTTCTTTATTTGGTTCTTACTGAAAACTCTGTGAGAGATATGATTTCAATACCACTGGCACCATTCTGGACTGTTCATGAGCAGTTTGCTACAACATACTCTAACCCAGGATAGAGTGAGTAGTGTAATGGCTCCATACAGACAGCACATATGCTAGTTTATTAGCAGGAAGAGTAGCTATTTACCTGTTCATCTTCACTGTCTGTCCCACCTAAACTCAAAGAGCTATGACGTTGAACAGGGTTGGAGGACTGTGGGATAAAATACAGAAGAGGGTAAGTCAAGGGAAGGATCACAACAAATCACCTGGGACTGGGTGTGCAGCATTAAAATTATGACAAAATACAAGAGGAAAGTTATGGGAAGGGTGACTGCAAAGTCCCTGCCTCACAAAATACCTCTCATTTGTTCACTGGAGACCAGACATGAGGTAGGGAACTTTATCCTGCTACAACATATGCCTTAAAGGTTGACCTCAAAGAACCATAATGCTCTGCTGGGTGTACATGCAACAGGGCAACGTGCACTTTAATGAGGAACTGAACCAACACATTTTTAAAAGTTATTTTAGTTTTTGGCTTATTGTTTTAAGAACTTTGAATTGACAAATGCTTGCATACTCACTGAAATCCAAAATCATGCACCTGCTGTAGAAAGACTATTCATAAGAAAGATAACTCCAAGACTCTCTTAGAGTCCCATCAACACCTGTTCTCATCATACTCATGAGATTCTAACTTACCAGTCAATTCAATTAACATTGCCCTGATTCTGAACTATTTCATTCTAAAATCAGTAATTGTTTCAGATTCTTCTGCAGTCCCATTACTTTTGTTTTCTCTATTAGCTTTAAAGCACCATAAATATCTTCCTCTTTCATATGTGCAGGAAACTGCCAATCTGTCCAGCTCTTTGGTGCTCAGAGACATGGGAAGTCTGCACAGCGTGTGTATCTCAGCTTGTTCTCAGGTTTGGAGTGGGACAGCCACACTAACACAACGCTCACCCATGAATACTTCACTTTCTATGCTTTCTGCCCTGTGGACCTGCCTTTCCCAAAGGCATTCAGAGATGTCCTATCAGCTGACATACTCTCCTCTTTCCTTTATGATATAGGTCACAACTGCCCCAGATGAAGTCTACATAAAGCCCAGAAAACTACTTGTATCCTTCACAGTGACGAGTCCCCCATACTTGTAGATAACTCATTCTAGCTGTGGCTGATGGGTACCATCACAAGACGCCTGGCAGCAGAAAGAGCTCTAAACCACCAGGCAGTTCATTAACGCAATCAGACTTTAATGAACCAAAGAATTACACTTGTTCCTCATTCACAAATGTGTGCCTGAAATGGATGACTCCAGTGGTGTTTTACACAAGCATCGTGTCTAAATACCATAGGATTGCATAAACAGAACAAAAAATGGCATCAAAACACATATTTGTGTGTACGGAGGTTTAATCACAAGTGAACAAAAAGGCCTTTCCCTTTCTCAAACAGATTTTATTTTTTTCAGTGCAGAAGGTCACTAAAGTGATATAACAATTGTACCTTGCTTGGTGAATCGGTCAGAACTTCATGAAGGGTTGAAATGTCAGGAGGGCTTCGAGGTAATCCATCATCCTCCGAAACTGTGCCCGCATCTTCCGTTTTCTTTCCAGTGATAACAAGTGGAGGAGATCCAAGCCTGATGTTTTGCTGCAGCTGAAGCTGTGGTTAAAGAGCAATTTAGACTTTCAATGGCATAATCTACATTTTGGAAACTTTTATCCCAGTTGCTCCTATTAGACATGAGGAGTTTTTTTATTTAACAAAAATATCTGAAGCAACAAGCTATTCACAGAAGAAAAAAAAAAAAAAAGAAACATTGAATAAATTTAATTATATCCATCAAGGATATATCCATCCATAGTCAGAACAGACTTCCATGCAAAACTAACTTAAAAATCACTTTTATTCAGTAAGTTATCCGAGACAAATTTCACCAGGCAAGAAAATTCATAGCAGTATAATTAAGTTTAGATTTAAGCTTAGGTTTAAAAATTCTCTAAATGATTACATGTGCCAGGACACCCAAATAGTCTCACAAAGTACTGTGAGCCAGCAGTCCCCAGCCCCAGGCTTATGAGGACAACTCTTCTTCCCAAAGCCATTCCAAATCCCATCAGGTTGTCACCATCCTCTGCCACACAGATCAGTAAGACCCACTTCCTACAGAAGGAGAACTTTACTCAATTTCTGGTCCACCCTAACGAGCTGCTTGTTTGTTTGCCTCAGCATCACATCCCGGCTCTGTCTACAGCAAGAATGATAACAACGGTTGTTCCTGACCAACTTTGTTTGTAAAGGAGTTTGGAGATTCTTTTCCAAGCCTGCACAAAAGAACGCCCTGGCAGGCCCTGACCCTTGAAAAGAAAACAAAGTCTGTAGCCTCACAAGGAGCCAGATGTTCCCTCAAACTAAAAAAGCTCCACACTCAGGAAACACCATTACCTGAACTCCTGGCTTAAGTATTTTGACTGTGTCAAATCTGGAATACAGACAAGGTCTGAGCAGCATTTTTGTGCTTCAACTAAGAAGCACCTCAGATCCCCAGGATAAACATTTTTTTCTGGTTCTTTGCTTATTGAACTAACTTTGGAAATCCTACACCTAAATTTTATGCTGTTCTCAAAGCTATGCATTCACTTCTATCCCTTTAAAACAGATTTAAGCAGCTGTCATTCAGTGGGATTCATTTGTCATTCATCCAATAGCTAAAGCAGTTACACAGGGTAGCACAATGCCATCCTCAACCTCCAGGCCCCCAATTTAAATGGCTTTCCTTCCCCCTTACCCTGATCAGTCAAATAAGTATCACCAGTACAGTCTGCACAATCAAGACTGATGACAAACTGCACAAAGATTGCATTACAAGGGCAAAAAAATATGACAACAACATATATGTGCATTTAATGGGAAGGAACACACAGTCAATTTTATTCTCCTCTCTCTTCACAACTTCCCATCTCTGACTTACTAAATTTATTGCATGCAGACAGTAAAGTGGTAGGTGAGAAAATCTGAATTTGCAGTTTTTCTTCTACCAGTAGAAGTTAATCTACGCTGCTAAGAAAATATCTGCTTTTGTTAGTGCTTGGCTTTTAATCTGCCTACAGTCAAACACAAAACCAAGCTGTCTTTTATGGCTATGAAAGTAGTGCTCACAGTATTAAGTTACCATGCAGGATGACACATGGATGAGGAGAGAGCACAGGGAGCTGGAGATAGAATGAAAAGAGCTTTTTTTCCTCAGTGAAGTTCTATCATACGCAAACATGACCTCCCCTGCTGCTCCTGTTGTTGTGCAAAAAATACCCTGAATTGAAGGCTGGCTTACTTTGCAGTCTCATGGAGGAACAAGTCTCTGTGTGCATCTTCTGTTTCTTAACATGTGATGAAATTGTGCTTTGCAACACGAAGCTCACGCTGGGCCAAGGAAGAATTTCAATGGCCTTTGGCTGCCTTATCAACAGTTTGTTTTGGTCTCTGGAAAAACCTTAAACTTTTATCTCAGTGCTCTGAGCTGGGTAACTATTTGAACGCAATTAACGTGGCCAACAGTTGATAAGGGAGCTGTCAAGGAGGGATCGGTATGTGCTTTGGAAGAAGGAAATGACCTAGCAGAATACAGTATCCTCTGCTGGCAGAGAACGGAAGAATAATGATATAAATAAAGCTGTCGTTAATAATGACCTGACATATCCATCATCCCACACACTTGCACAGACCCTGGTGCTAACGTGTACTGTGGAAAAAAAATGCAGCCAGAATTGGAAAAAAAAAAACAAAACAACCAAACCAACAACTCCAAAAAACACAGTACAGATAAGTGGCCTTAACCCAAAAGCAGCAGCTATGAAGTAAAGAATGGGAATTCCATTGGAAGAAGACTTACTTACTAAGGAAAGATTCAGTTCACAGACTCTTGGACACACGTCAATTGCACAGTATGGGACCTGGACAAGGCTGAAAACACCACAACTGTTCAAAGACGCAGCTTCCAGCAAGCAGAACAGATCCAAGAGTAGCAATTCTGCTTTGGATGCTTCAGTCAACAAAGATATGCAGCAGAGGCAACAAGCAACAGAGTTTCCTGGGAGACAACTAATAGAAGGCAGCACCACGAATGAGAAAAAGATGTTCTCACCTGCAAAGTTTTCACTCTTCCAGGTATGCATTCCTGAGATGACGTGTCACCTGCTGCACTTCCTGATGCAGACTCAAAAATGAAGACACTGTCATGGGACAAGGCTTTGTTTCCCATGTTTCCTTTGGGCCTAGAAGGAAGGAGGAGCAGTTAATGCCATAGGTGCAGCTCTCCAATACTTTTCCTTGCATGGTGATCTTAAAGAAAAGGGGGTGAGGTGCATCTCATTCAACAGCAAGCTAACTGACTGAGGTCATTGCTAGATGCTTCTACACCCAGGAGGGAAGAGGAAGAACTTTTTAGGATGCTAATTGAATGGAAGTGTCTATTTGAGGAGGTGAGCAGCATCAGCCTTGAACACACAGCCTAGTCTTTGTGGGCTAGAGAGGGAGTCCAGGGTGATATGTCAGGTGATGATGGCATTTAGTTCTTTCTCTCTGTATATATATCATAACAATTGTTTGGATCATCTTGAAGGTCTTTTCCAACCTAGATGATACATTGACTCTACTTGCATTTGCAAGAGAATTTCTGTATTTCTGTCTGGTAGCAGCAAAAAGAGCATCGGATGAAATACACATAGAATTAACTATAGATTTCACACAGATGACTCTTTTATGTGCAAACATTTGTGTGTGTGGCTCCAGGCAGTGTATTTTTATTTGCACTGAAGTAAAAGACACACTTTTAGTTAAGCCCCTAGATGTTTTAGCTGCTTTATTTCCAGCACTGCTTTCCCTGTGCAAAAGCTCAACTCATTCACGTGCAGCAGCCCTGAAGCTGCTGTGCCTAAGGACACGATGGGGCTTTCAACCCAGTGCCTTCACATTGCCATCAGGGAAGCTTTTCTGTTTCCATTCAAAACTCACACCTCTCAGAAAACTAAGAGGTAGTGGCACATTATGCCCACTTCTCCTTCACAGACGACCAACCTCACTGATTCCCTGCAGCACCATGGCATTTGGTACATCTGGGCTTCAGTCTCTGGATATTATTCAAAAAAGACTGCATGTTAAATGAAAACAAAAAGGAGGAGGAATGGGAAGAGTAGGAGAAGGAGGAAAAAGAAGCAAAACAATACTTCTGTCTTAAGAACAATAAACACCAAGACTGTTTTAGGATTGGCTTTGGTATTCAGCATGCCAGGAATTGCAAGGCTCAGGACCTGACTACAGACCCTTCAAAGCTGTACTTCCACTGGCTTTCAAGATCAGGTTTTCCAAACGATTTGTTCAATCAGCCTCTCTTGGTATCTATAAAGTGTGCTCATGTCATGCAGAGTCTGGACAGGACAGAGTTGTCAAATAGCACAAACATACTTTTTTTTTTTTTTTTTTTTATATAGTCCAACCAATCCTATGCCTAAGGGAAAAAAAAAATGGAGAGGTTTTACTCACTTCTTGATCTCTGGTCTTATGAGACAGTTTTAAATCACTGGAGAGCAGGGAGAAGAGGACTGAGGAAAAGAGCAACTGGACTTGGAGAAGGGCAAGAGAAACGTGTTCTCACTTACACAGTCTCTGAAGCAGACAGTTGACTTTAAGCCAGATCCCCCCTAAGGGCTGATGGGGTAAGCTCAGCCATTCCTAAACCTTTGGGACCAGGTTAGCTGAGTCACTACAATTACCTTTACCCTAAGGAGGGGTTGTGTAGCCAGTTACTTACTCCGTTAATATTACACTAACAAATGAAAAAAATAAATCATTGTTTCCTTAAACCCAAACTGTTTTTATGATGCAGTTGTATAATTACAACAGAGAGAGTGGAGAATGGTAGCACAAGGAGGCACAGGAGCCCTTAAGAAAGTAATATCCATAAGTTACTCCACCAGGAGAAACCAGTAACGTCCAGCTGCACCTAATATCTTTTTCAATGACACAGTGCACTTGGCAGCAATGCTGATTTCATGAGTCTCACACTCATGGCTTCTGCCAGTGTCTCATGCATCCAATGTCCCCTCCAACAACACACTGCAAACCCTGGGAGGTGATCGATGCACTGTCACACCTGGTCCATCCAGTCTGTAGCTCCACAATCCAAGGCCTAAGATACTCAAAGAGAGGCCTGAGTGGTTCACATGGAAGGAGGGTAAGGCTGGAAAGCAACCAAGTTACAGGCTGCAAGATACTGACCTGTGACACCCCTGGTGAGAGATATAACCTTGTTCAGAGGGCTGCCCTATTCCAGAAATAGAGCCAAGCAATCTAAGTGTTGTTGCAGCCTATGATACATCTCATAGATGGTCTATGGTTATAGGTGAAGCACTATTACCAGTGCAAGTTAATAGTTTCCATTTAACTAAGCGAAAAAAGGACAATTTTCTGAACTGACACCATTCCGGGACCAGAGAATTGTTCTGGGCACAAACTTCACTCATATGCACAGCCCTTCATTGTGGCTGACACAAAACTAGAGGCCTTCTATTGCTCCCTGTACCTAAATGGTTGTGCAAGAAAGTTAAACTAAGCAGCATTTTCATACCGAGAACACATAACTCTTTCTTTTCCCTGATCCCAACCAGAGGGCACAATTTATGCTAAAAAATAGCAGCTCAGCTTGGCATGTATTCCCTGCGCTGCAGTATTCAATCATTCTCCTCTTGTAAAGCTGATGATTATCAGACCTTCCAGGACAGATTTCAAAGACTAAAACAGATCAGAACAATCTGGGCTGTATTCAGTTTTACAGTCTACAGGGTTGGATCACCCCCACCCCTGGCTGCCCTCCCCCTCTCCTCCATGTTGGCTTTTGAAGCAAGTAGCAAAGAAAGAGGAAATTCCTGGAATTCCTTCATCAGCATTAGGGCTTGTTTTGCTCAGACTTGGACGGAGGCTGCTCCTAAGGGGCCAACTTGTGCTTTCATACTATTGCAGCAAGAGGTCTGCTTTTATTTATTTATTTTCCTTCCCCGCCAGCTTACCCAGCCTCCTTCGGTGAATGAAGTGTGTTAGCATCGAGCACGTAGATGCTGACATCCCTGATGGACTGGCTAGGTTTTAAGTTACCCTCCCCCTTGGGAGGTGAAGGTTCTTTCCTTTTCTTCTTGGCAAAGAAGTTCTTGAAAGTCTGAAATCTGGATTTTTTCTTTCCTGCAACATGAGAGAAATGAAAATTTACGGAAGTTGGAGGTATTGCTTAGCGTGGAGAATGTTTGTTCTTAAATTCTGGAGGAAGCCTGTGGAGAGCCATGAGCAGGAGCAGCCCATTCAGTTCTAATCAGCTGCTTTGTAAATAATTCAGTGCTGGAGTCCTGTGAAAGGTGAAGCTGCAGTTCTTAGACAGGCTGCCTATAAAAGAAACGCTGGCCTTCAGCTGACAATGGTGCTGCCTACTTAGGTTCCAGTTTATGAAAAATGCACCTTATGTAGAGAACACCTCCATCTACAACTGAACAGTGGTAACACAAATCATACTCAGTATAGTTTCGATAAAAAAAATTTTAAAATCTTTCACTCTGAATGTCTTTAGTTTGCTTTGTTTATTTCTGCTTTTTCTTTACTCAGTGCTGTAAGGACACAAAGAGATTAAAACTGGCAAGCGAATTTAAAAACCCTAAAACAAAAATATCTGTATTGCTCCAAATTAAAATCAGCTCCTCCAAGATCTATGGAGCAAGCTGAAATAAAGATGCTCACCTGCAGGATGTGAAACCCCCAAACACAGCAGCTCTAAGAACATAGTTACGAAACTGTTGAGTTGATTTCAGATTTTCTACTGTTGTTGAAGTGAAAAGAAATACAAAAAGAACAGCACAGACTGTAAGAGACATAATTGACGTCTTTCATTTCGAATAAACTAAGATATTTTATCATTATTATTTACATTTTCTTTCAGTGCACAAGAGCTGCATTTTATTTGTCAGTGACTCTTACACTGAAGGGTTGGTTTGGAGTGGTCTGGGCCAAGCTATTGTACCAAGACCCTTGTGGTGGACATAAATGCATATGCAGAGCAATAACATCACTGCTTATCGGAGCCAAGGTCATTGTTCAATTAATACTTTACAGCAGTTGGCATAATGAATGTTCACAGCTGGAAGATTCCTGAATAAGCAAGGCATTCTTTCCACAGTTATTGTCTTCTCCCAGTGAAGATTTAGTCAGCAATGCTCCGTCTCAACGTGTGCCCTGTACGTGTAGGGATTTCTGCCAACAAGCCTTATCAGGGCTGAAACTGTGCCACCACACAGCTGCATCACACACCACACAGTAGCCACTTTGAGAAGGAAACAACGATGCTGAGATCTGCTCCCCCATCTCCTCGTGGCTCTCAGGCCCAGTGCCAGCAACATGCATCGTGACATACAAGAATGCAGCTGCCAAGGAAGACCTGCACTTTACTTTTCCACTGCTTTGGGCTGCCTCTGGCTCTGAGCTGTCTTTCAAACAGTACAGTGTAAAACTGCCAATGGATTCCTGCTCACCTAATGAGGAGATGTGGAGCTCCCATGGAGGGTTTATCAGCAGAAGATCTCAAAAGCTGCTTCTCAGACAGTAAGTGAACGAGGTAGTCATGGAAAACAAACAGGATAAATTGACTCCCTCGTACTCCGGAGCTGAGCACAAAGCTTTTGGATTTAAGACCCTCATGGAGCTCAATGAGTTTCATGCTGGGCTCAGAGAGAGATGGTAAGAGAAGACAGATGACACAGCAATCAGAAGAGCATCGTGCCCACAGAGAACACAACTGTGTTGATCGAGACTTTAGAGTCTTCAGAAACACCTCTCCATCATTACTGCCATTCAAGCAGCAGTGACACAACCCACATGGCATTCTCCCAGCAAATCTGACAAAGGGGAATTGGTTTACACTACATGAGCAAAACAAAGATTAAACTCTTTCATAAAGCAGTGTCCCAAAATTACCAGTCCAGCAATGCCTGCAAGCGCAATCTGAAGCCTCAAAGAGCAGAAAAGCAAACTTGGCTGCATATGGAGAGCTGTCCTACACCAGGCAGCCATCAGTGCTATGGACAGTGTGAGTATTACTGATGAGTGCAATTAGAGGCTAGTATTTCCAGAAGCAGCAGGTGAATGTTTGGAATACAAACAAAAAAACCACCACTACTAACAACAAAAAAAGTGATCCTAAAAACATCTAAGGGAAAGATACAAGAGAAACAGATATTAAGACCTACCACAGAAGAGAACATTGTCAGGGTACTACTCCAAACACTTCTTTAGGTCAGAAATGATGCTAGCTTTGGAAGAGAGACTATGGAAAGGATTTGAGACCACCGCCACTTAATAAACCTCAGCTGGCATGGGACAATACCTGGGTACTGGTGCACAACATGGAGTCCTCCAGTGCAGACACACTTGTTACTTCCGTGCCTCCTCTAGACTCCAGTGCACTACTGATGTCAGGGCACACTCCTCCAGCAATAACTCCTCTTCAGCTGCATTCTGCTCAGCTGCATATCTTCAGCTGCTTCAGAGTGAGAAACGCCACGTTCCTCTCAGCTCCAAAGGATGGGCAATTGCCATATTATGGCATGAGAAAGATGACTTTGCTGTGCAAAGATGGAAACCATGGGACTGCTCTGCACTGGAGCATTTGATAAAGAAGACACCATTCAGAAGGATCATATCAATGTCCTGCTGCAAACACTTGTGTATTTGTTCTGCACGCTGTTGATGGCAGCGGTACATTTCCTTTATAGGTATCTACATTTAAGTGCCCTGTGATAAGGCCAATATATCATTAAATTGGTAGAGTGCTCTATGACAACTCAACTAATGATACACACAAAGATCTTACTGCTTAAAATGGAAGAAAGTTGTTGTATAACAAACATCTAGTCAAAACAGGGTGAAAAAACCCAAGCTCAGACAACTGCCTATTCCCCACTCACCCACTGAGAGATATTGACTCATCATTTCCAAACGCTTGCAGTTGCCAAAATTCCATTTTAAGGCATTAAAAATAAAATACTATATTTAAAGGCTACTGTCCTAACAAGCAAAAGCCTTCCTAAAAATGAATTGCTTATTCTAACTGATTGAGCTCATTAGCTTATGATAAGAAAAAAGGAGCAGGGATAATCACCTGCTTTCTCTATAAAGTTTATTCTTTTGTTGCTTTTGTTGTTGCTTTTTTTTCCGTTTGTCCATTGCCTCTTTCATTGCTTCTCCAATGCACTGAAAGAATCAACACTCTCTCTGCTCACTGCATGCTTCTTTTCCATAACAACACAGAAAATAAGAAGCAGCTTTTTCCAGTGTAAAATTGAGACTGTAAAAAGCAGAGGGAGTATCTGACTTGGGAGCTCAATGATCATATTTAAATGAAACAGTTCATACAGAGATACTCCCTTCTCTCTGACTTCCTAAGGTGTGATCAGGGCACGCTTTCCTTTTTTTTTTCTCCAAATCTAGTAGATATTTTCACCAATAAAAGTGCAGGATTAAAGACAGAGAAACCAACCAACAAAACAGGCAAGATCCTCATAAGATGCCATTATTCTAGCTTCATTTCAAGCACTCAGCATTGCCAGACAGGCAATAAAATCACGGAATTCAGCAAAGCTAGCACTGGATGCTGGTAGTTTGTAGACAGCTATGCTCTGCTTGAAAGGAGCAGCACGCACTAAAAGCCCTGTAAAACCAGTCAGACAACCAGGGAAAGCCCAACAAATTAATCCAATTGACTTGACTGTGAAGGCTGGGAATTTCAGCCCCCAAAGCCTTTGGGTCACTGAAAGCTATGAAGAGGAAGAGGTGAGACAACTCTACACGGGATGTAAACAGGATATTTTGAAAAAGCAAGGTAGGATTTTTCAGGTCCAGTCAAGTGTCCCTTGAATAATTCTGTAATAGTGCAGCAAGTTTTAACTTTCTTGAGGTTTGGTTCAGTTGGAGACAGAAATGTCACTGTTTTTCTTAGAGCCAACACTCAGGACAGCAAGGCATTTCCTGCCTTCCTTGTCACCAGGGTCAAAATTTGATCTGTTTCCTGAACACTAGCAAACTAGCACAAAATCTGCATATGTGGGTTTTCTCACAAGGTCACCAGTGTATCACGAACAACAGCGGCCAATGTGGTAAACTAGATTACAAATTTAGGAAACTGGCTGCTACTGAGCATCCAACATCACACTACCTTCACCCTTATCCATCTGCCATGTAAGGTTCAACTACCAGTCCCTTTGCCATTTGCTTCTCTTCTACCAATATTCTTCAGGCAGCAGATGTATTTCTAAAGAAAGAAGCAAGATGATTTTTGAAGCACTGAAACACTGAAGAAGATCGTGAAATGTTAGTCAAGGGAAAAAAAAACCTATCAAGTGGTATGATAGTCACTGCTGAATGCCTCAGCTTTCGTGGTATTCTTTGTATTTGCTTAGCTTCCCAACACCAGACTGAACATTAGCACAGGGGACTTGCTTTAATTAAGGCAACTCTGGTGTAAGGTATTTCCTCTTCCTTCAGATTATTCCATTCCCTCATGGCTGTTTGCATCAGCCCATGCCACTAGTTGACAAGATAAGCAACAAATGGCTGTCTGTGCCAGGCTGCAGCAGGGCACTCACAGCTCCCACAGACAGCCCCAACACAGCAGAGCTGGTTCATAGCATCCGTCATCACAGCAGACACAACAGCCAGCTCTTCAAGCTCCAGTGTCCTGTCTTCTGAAAATCCAAGGCAGAACCAGAAAATAACCAGAAAACAAGTCTCCAGTAGGGCACATTAAATGCCTTTCCTATAATATTGCCAGCTGACAAAGCCACACAGAAAAACAGTCAAAACAGAACTGCAAACCAGGTCCGTATAGATGGCCCTCTAACCTGAAGAAAACAAGCCTTGGCTTCCAAATCAGCTATACAAGCAGAGAACTCCTGCTTACCTGTGTACTCTTCGGCTGTCTCCCCTGGTTCAGGTGACTGTATGACATCTGTTGGCCCCGTAGCCATGATATAGTCACTGAAATGGAGATTAAAGTATTAGTGAAATTTTAGTCCACCTTCCCTGCAGACTGTGATCCCACCTCACTTGAAGAAAGAGTGTGGCTGGATCCTTTCTAAAGCTGCAAATGCTCATCACAAACAGGGCTCACACACTTATTTTGTTTCTCAGCCACAGAACTCTTTTTCATTAGCACTTATTTCTCCGGTCAGAACTAATAGAGCAGCCTCACGTCATGCCAGCACCTCTCTCTTCTTGAGAATCCAGGATCAAAGTTTGCATCTAAAGAAAATGCCAGCAAGGTCTGTCACGCTCCCCAGTGCCTGAATCACGAATCTTTATGCATGCTGTTTGCTACAGACTGACAGCTCCATGCACAGTTCCACGTACAAAGCATCTCAAGTAAGAGCTCTGCCGCCAGGGTTGGCGTATTACAGTGCCCTCACAGCAGGCAGCCTGTCAGCATTATTAAAATTAGTTAAGCATCAGCACTGAACCATCATCCTGGGCTATGCTACATTTGTGGAAACCAATAGATCAAATTTATTTTGGATCCAGTGCAATCAGCTTTTAGCCACAAGCTTTGAAACCTTATCGCAAGCTGGGCTATTGATCAACCACATTAGCTGATGGCATCATCTTCCTCTCTGATGAAAACAAAAGTTCAGCCTAGTTTTAAGATCATTCAATGTTAACTGGCTCCACTTTGTATTTTCCAAGGCTCCTAAAAGGGCGTCTGTCAGAAACAAAGGAACGAAGCAGCAGACCGCAAGAGTGACAGTACAAATGTCAAGCAACAATGGCAACGTGACAGTCCTGCACAGCAGCTCATAAATACTGTCCTTTGTTGGGGAAGATCCCTGAGTGATACCCTTACACAGCAAGCAATTCCGACCTGCTGTGGCAGGACTTTCAGAGGAAGAAATCTTTACAAAGGAAAATACCCACACACAAATCCTGCCCACTTTTCTGCGTGGTCGGACAATTTTCCACTTCAAAGCGGTACACTGCTGCCAACTTAAGTTGCTTAGGTGTCTGCTTGGCCAGTTAGGAAACTATTGGATTTTTTTCTCTACCAGTCACACCTCCAATCTGTCACACCGGAAAGCACCAGCGCTTCTCACAGCCCACGGACAGCCCAGCACTTCAGACAACCTCAGATAAAACGAGGAGTGCAAAGGCGATGGGACTGGCGATGGGCTGCGGCTTTCTTCTGCTTCAGTTCATCTTTAGCAGTGGCCACAGGAGTGCATTAATCCAAACAATCTCATCTCACCTTGCAAAAATACGATGAAAGTCACTGCAGGACCAGGATTGGTTATACCTTTTCTAAATAAGATGCACTGAAGAGAGTTTTGAAACAACTGTTAAATAGTATTCAGAAGCAACCATAAGTAAGACTTCTAAGATTTTTGCTGTTGGATAATGATAATCACCCAGCACTTCTCCGTTTTACCCTCAGGTTTCATCAGCTATCCTTGGAAATGTCTGCATCTCCTGTGCATTTCAACCTTCTCATGCAGACTCTGTGTTAAGAAGAAATTCTGATCCATTTTTTCCCCTTGATTTACACGTATGCAGATTGATGTTCTGATTTTTCTTTATGGAAAGGAATTTGAAATAAAGCATCAAGGAAGCACTCAGTGAATGCACAAGGACAAACAGGCAAGTCCCCACTCTTGGGCTTATTTTCACAGAACACGAGTGGCTCTGACATTTGGCTCATCTGCACCCTAACTTCTGATTTGCCCACCTTTAATACAATGAAAACGTTTGAGATCCAGGTTTGTTTTTGCTGGCTCTACATTTATTTAAATCACTCCATCATCGTAGCTGCTCCCATCAGTCCATGAAGACACTTTGACTGCCACACGTATTACAAGTGCAAGCATTTATTTCCATTCGGTGCACCTTTTATAGCAGTAGAACTATAAGTGCAGGGCAGTTCGGCTCCGAGGCAATCTCTTCACAGGCAAATCAGCTCCTGCACTAACTCAATTTTACAGCTGAGTTCTCTGGGGCATATGGAGGTCAAGTGTCAATTGCAAGGGTACATTGCCTGTCTGCAGAAGTGCCCTCACTGAGGACCCAATGGAGCCTTTGTAGACCTGATCACTGCATCATCATTCCAGCGAACCAAACAGTGACTTGAGGTGAGGGAAACATCACAGGTTTTTCCATGTGGTTAGTGTGACAAGCACTTAGATGACAAAAAAATTACAGTATTTACAGAGGAAGTGTAAGTTCCATCATTAAAAGCTTGATGATGCAGCTGAAGGAAAGTTAGCATTTAGATGGTATTTAGATGTCAAATTCTGGTGGCAGTGTGTTTTATTTTACAAGAGAAAAGCCAGCAACATTTCTGGGCAACAAATCCTAGCCTAGGGATTAATGTCATGGAGAGAAAGAGGACAAAAACTCATCAATACCGATCCATGTGAGTGCACAGGCATTAACTGGTTGAACCCTCAGACATTGACCACTGCCAGCCCTTAATGACAGCTGCCAGACGCAGTGCTGCATGTGGCCAGGATGTATTGATACTGCATGTCCATTTCAATCAGCTGCACTAACCACATGCACCCTGCACGCTCCCCCAGAGCATCACACCATGAGACAACGTTTTAAACAAATACCATACACTCACTGACTTTTAGTGAGAGAAGTATTGGGTGAAATGAATGGCCCTTTGGAGCAGCATTTTTGGTGCTTGTGTGGCGAGATGCAAAGGGACAGCTGGGAGAAGGAGTCCACCAGAAGGCAAAGCAAAGGAAGCAATACAACCCCCACAAGGTTGCAGGGCTTGCTTTATTTCAAAGCAGGCAGCAGGAGCTAGCTGGTAATCACTGCTATGCTCACCTGGTTTGGTGATTTGGATCTGGGCTCCTTTCTGTCCTATACCCAGCTTCCATCCATCACTCTACTGCAGTGCATTCACCGGGAGCTCTTCAACTCATGAGAAGAACTTATCAGTCTGCAGAGAAAGCTCTGCCCATGAACAGGAGAAGCAGCCTTGCCTCTCTTTCACCAACTGGCAGATACTTGGAATGCTCTGCAGTGACTGGGCGCAAGAAATGCAACCCCAGGAGAGTTCTCTGAACGTTCCCTTTTCCTCAGCTAAGTACATCACCTGAATGTGTGTATCACATGGGGGGAAAATGCAAAAAGAAAAGACAACTCCCTTCCATTCCTTGGTTTGTGTACTTAAGCAAGCGGCTCCTGGGAAATCAGCCCTGTACAGCACCCAGGTTTCCTGCACTTAACAAAAACCCAAGACAAAGAGAAGATCTCTGCTCAGCCCCAGAGAGGGACACTTTGTGCAGCGAGATGGCTCAGCACAGGGGAACACATGCCCCCATACAGACCTCCAGGCAGCAGCCATGGCCAGCATCCCCCAGCGCACGGCTCTCCCCTGAGCGCTAGGCCTCACAAAAGAGTGGGATGTAAGACAGGTATGCGTTCAGGTTACGTTCTTCAGTGAAAGGTGACCGGTTAAATTTTTACTCTTCTAATTAAAGCACGTTGGAGGACTTTGTTCTGACAAAATGGGGTTGATTGCTTCTTCCCTGGGAACCCTACAAGCCAACTATCAATGGACTCGCTTAACACACTGATAGTAGGCGCAGCAAAATTCTGTCTTCAGTGTCATCTCTGTAGCCCCCCTAAAGGGGATTTCAGGGGATTCACAAAGCAGAACCAGAGCCCATGAGATTTCTGTTCCATTTGCACATCCCTTGAGTCTATCAAAAACAAGGTTTTGTTGGTCTCTGTACCCAGAGCCAGAACCTGGCCCATCAGGGACACATTGAGCAGCGTGGGACCCACAGACAACTCTGTTAAAAGAGAGCACTGACCTCACACAGCTCATCCCACTAGATGTACTCTTCCAGAGCTCAGTGTTTCTAGAACAAACTGCCCATCTCTGACCCACAAGATGGTTTTGCCAGGCCACAGCTGGCATCACCGCAGCCTGACTGTGGCTACTTTATGTAGGCACAAGAGAATGTAGGCACAAATGGAAGCTGACTCAAGGACTCTTGCTTCTGTCTCCGCTGATGATAGTGAGAGCTAGGAGTTTACAAAGTTAATGAATACTGCATAATTCTACAGAGAGAAGAAGAGCTTAACAAAGGTTAAGGCCCTTTTCAAAGGATCACAAGTAATACAATAATAGTAGTCTTTAGGAAGTCTAGATAAGTAGCTTATCAATACAGCATCAATAAAAACGCTCTCCCAGGGGTCATAATTCTTCACAGCATCAGAAAAGAGCCAGCTGCTCTCCTCAAAGAGATACCCAGAGCAAACAACGTTCACATAAAGAGATGCATTCACAGCTTTCACCCTGCACTCAGCCAACACCCGCTCCCCCTGCCCCATCCTCACACCTCAGCTTCCCAGCGAAGGCTTGCCAGAAGACAGCTCCCAGCGGGCTGGACTCACTGTACCTATAGTCTGCTTTGAGAAGCCTCTGTCTGACTGATTCTGAAGGATTTCTGCTGTTCAGCAGCGCCTGAAGCAATATGTGCTGCCCTCCCGGCGAGTGTGTGTGTAACACTAATGGAAAGCAGCTGGTGGGCTGAAGCCGACTTCAAAAAAAAAAAAAAAAAAAGTAGCAGGAGGAAATGCCTTTCATACAGTCACACAGGCTCAGACTGTAATTGTGTGAGAAGCCAAAAGGATAGGAAGGGGGAAGGGCAAATGACAAAAACTATTTATAAGCTACGAGAGAAAACACGGCGGCAATGCGCTGTCAGCAGCCTTGAACCGAGGGGCTCAGTGCTCTGCCCTGCCCTGCTCCCCAAGATGCCCTCACTCTCAGCACTAAACCACTGCAGCGTGGCCTCCATGCAAACAGGGACACGGCTGCAGTGTACGGATGTGGACCTGTGTTAGCTTAAACCAGAGCAGTACCAGCAGCTGAGCAGCTACCGATCTGCTCTTAGCTCAGAGGTCCCACTGATGTCGAGCTTTGTGACAGCTGGCATCTGTACCAGCCATGTCAAGCGGCTGCCCTTGTGCCCCTAATTACTCTGCAATGCTCATTAGCAGGACACTGTGCTGCCGCTGTCGGTGTGGGGATCCCTATGGCATGCTTGCATCAGCACAGACAGCAGCACTAATATCCACCTGCTTACCAGGAGCTAAGCCAAGAGCTGCTTTTCTGACAGTGATTTATAGCACCATTTTTCCAGTGCACTTTCTGGTCTGTACAAATCAGGAGAAACATAAGAGAAATTTGTTCCAGTCAAGGCCAGCACTCACCCAGTCACTCACTAAGCACACGCAGGGCTCAGCCAGCACTTTGGACCCAGATGGACTCTCCAGAAGAGGATCATGCATCAATTGCCCCAGCTGAACTGCACCATTTGGCATCAGCGTAGCAGTAAGTCAGTGCCTTTCCCATGTAGTAATTCTTCTTTACACTGCAGAACAGCTGGAACAAGGATCTTCCACTTTTCCTAGCAAGAAGCAACAGAGGCAGCAGGCAGCCAGCAACGGCTAAAGGAATGCAGAGGCTGCAGGCAGCAGGAGCTCCCTCAGATCTGCTGCCATGGGTACAGCCGGTGAGCTTGGGAAAGGGGGGGGACATGCATTGAACACAGAATCATACAATCAGTTGAGTTGGAAGGGACCTTTAAAGGCCATCCAGTCCAACTTCCTGCACTGAACAGGGACACTGACAGCTCCACCAGGTGCTCAGAGCCTGTCCAGTCTGACCTGCAGTGTCTCCTGGGATGGGGCACCATCTCCTCTCCAGGCAACCTGTTCCAGTGCCTCATTACCCTTATTGTGAAAAAACTTCCTTACATCCACTCTAAATCTCCGCTCTCCTAGTTTGAAACCGCTTCCCCTTGTCCTGTCAACACAGACCCTGCTCAAGAGTCTGTCCCCTTCCTTCTTACAACCCCTCTGGATACTGACAGCCCGCTCTCAGGTGTCCCTGGAGCCTTCCCTTCTCCATGCTGCACAGCCCCAGACCTCAGCCTGTTCTCACAGGGAGGTGTTTCATCCGTCAGATCATTTTTGTGGCCCTGCACCAGCAAGGATGCAACAAGAGATAGCTATGGAGCTGCTCCAGTAAGAACCACTGCCTCTGGAAGTGTCCCCAAGCAGAGCAGCAGGAAGCCATGTCACCACCCCATGCCTGCAGCCTCTCGGTGCAGGAGTCAGATCCACAGACAGGCCAGGCTGTGCACCTCTGCACTGCTGCATTCAAACCAAATCCACATGGGGGTGGGCATCTTTGGCCACTGCTTTCTAGTTAGCACTTTGTAAGAGTGCTACGCTCCTGTCTTTGGATCCCTGCTTATTCTCACAAAATGTGAGGCATCATTACATCCTAGGCCTGGAAGAGGCTGGGGACGTTTTTAACAAATTAAGTTGTCTGAGCGTTGCAGGAAAAATGGGGCTGAAACAATAGCCAACGGAAGGCCAGAACTGAAACACAGGACTTCAGGCTATGACTGAAGCTCTACTTTTTTTCCAAAACAGTCCCTTATCCCTCACTTTGTGGGCTGAAGAACAGCTTAAGGATAGGAAAAAAAACATCAGATAGCTCACACTGTGCAGGGCACACTGCTTTCAGGATGAGTTAATGAAGACATTACATGCCCAGGAATTTAAAATGCACTTAAAGAACAACAACAAAGAAAGGAGTGACTAACAGAAATGTCCCGGAGTCACTGTGTCACAACACTCACTCTGTGGATCCAACTCCCCAAACAATGCAGCCAGCTCTAGGCTAGAAGAGCAAAAATCAAACCAGGCTCTGCGGACTCGGACTGCCTTTGGCAGGAAGCTCAGGAAATCGCTCCATGTGAAGTCCCAGACCCAGCAGGGCAACATCTATTGGCTGTGCACATGTGAAAATAAAGAAGGCCAGTTCCGTTTTGTGTTGAAACACACTGTCTGGCTAAACCTCATGGCCTTCCACTGCTTCTGGAATTCAGACCCCATTTTGGCTGCTGACCTTAATCAGAGCCAAAGGAAGCCCTGGGACAGCATCCACACCTGTGAGAGGAGAAATTCTGCAGCTCTGTGTGACTCCAAGGGTTTCCAGGGAAGCTCCCACTGCTCCTTCCAGCCCCAGAGGAGCACCCTGTGCAGCACAGGAGAGCTACCAGAGCCAAGGGAGGTCACCCATGTGCTTCATAGATTCATAGAACCACAGAATCATTCAGGTTGGAAAGACCACTGAGATCATCTAGTCCAACCACCAATTCATATGTGAGACTGCTCTAGGCCATGTCACTCCGTGCAACATCCACCTCTTTCCTGAGCATCCCCAGGGACGGTGACTCCACCACCTCTCTGGGCAGCTTGTTCCAATAACCCACCACTCTGAGAAGTTTTTCCTAATATCCAACCTGAACATATGCTGGTATAACTTTGAGCAGTCCCCAAGTCACTTCTGTCCCCATGCTGCTGGGTGCCTGTTCTCTTTAGAGCAGCCACTACAAAGGGGACATACTCTGAGAGTCCATTCACACACACTCCTCTAAAATCAGAGCATCTCAGCCAGTGCTGGTGTGCACCAATAGAACAGCAAGTTGCATTTAGCTTGAGGAAGACATCAGGGAGCAGAGAGGGTATCCAAAATGGTTGAAATCCAGTAGGGTGACACCAAAGAGGGCAAGGACCACAAGAGGGTACTGACAAGAGGATATTTTGGCAGAAGAGCAGATAGGGCCAGGCATTCTGTAAGATCTTAAGTGGCCAAGCGCTGCAAGAAAGGAAGCAATTAGACAATTTGCATTTTATGAAGGAAAACAATGAAATTTCAACTACTGCAATATTCTTTTCACTCAGCTGAGAGAAGGAGAAGCAATTTGCTAGAGTGACTCAGCAAACAACTCCTCTACACCTCGGTCAGGCTGTATTTTCCCCAGGTGCAGGGACAGCTTGAGGATTAACACGATGTCTGCAGCACGGTGCTGAGCCAGGCTCTCACATACACCCCCTCATGCCTGAACCTCTGCAGGGATCAGAGCTGTGCTGTTAGGTGAGATACTTACAAAGCCTGGCAGAAGCACACAGTAACATATTTCTTAGAATGAATAAGCACAAATGAATTCATCGCGAATAAAAGTCAAACATTCAGTTCTCTAATTAGCACCAGATCCTTGAAACTCTGAGGCCAAAAGAAACAACCACAACAAAAAATTGGAGCTGGAACACTGCCTTAGCTCTGGCTGAACGGTCAGAAAGTAGAACCTCTGTCTGCATGGCAACGTTCCCCTGCTCCAGCTGAGCATGCTGTTGTCCCTCCAGCCATGATGCGACCACCAAGGTGCTACAGAATGGTGACAGGCCATGTGAGACCCTGGTACTCGTGCACCCATATGAGTGCAGTAGCACGCATCGGTGCAACACAGTTAAAGGATGAGCAAGGATACATGTGGCCCAGCCTCTGCTTCTTCGTGTACCTTGCACTGGAAGCACTGCACTGCTAGCACAGCGCTGACTGCTCACAGCATGATGAGCAGCGACAGCACAGCATCTGCACGCAAAATCAGACAGGATATGAACTGACTGGCTTTAATTTGTATAAACAGTGACGCCCACAATGAAACCTTGGAGGGCCACCTGCTACCTCAGTACAAATGATTGTTATTACTGCTACTACAGCATACGAACGAATCAGAAAGCCTGCAGTTAATGTTTCCTGTATTCAAAACACTTCTTAAAACCCCTTGATGTATAACAGTTGAAACAAAAACAACTTAACTCAGAAATACACGCTTTGATAACTTTCAAGTGGGGCTTTTGGAAAGAATCGAGGCATTTCATGCTCAAGTGTATTCTTACAGCAGCAACCTGTAAGAAAAGAAAAGCAATAACAACCCAACCTTGAAATTCCCTTGAATTTTCACCCATCTCCCCATCTCAGCACTGCCCAGGTCTGGTTGGCAATCAGCTCTCGCTGTCCTACATCGCTCAGGTAAGTTATCTACTGGAAGCATAGCTTGAAGCTAGTTCCTTTTTGTCTGAAGTATCTGTAGCCAGATTTCAGCTTCTAAGGCCAACTCTAAGCCTTTGCATCACAGCTATTACATTTTCCAGACCTCTGTACAGGAAGAAAACAACAAATCAATCTCTCTCTTTTGCTGAAAGGGTACAAAGCCAGACACTCTGAGTGGCATAAGGAGAGAATATGAGGTAAAAGTATGGCAAGATGTTTTTAGGGTTCAATCTGGCAAAATAAAGTAGACAAAAACTCCAGCCAAATGGTGCAGAAGAGTGAAAAACACATTCAGCAGATTGTCCCAAGCCAAGAAGCTTCTACTCCAGTGGAATAGGAGCAGGACAGGCAGCGTTAGGGGTGCACCTCCAGCAGACACTTGGTATTGTAGTGACAGAGAGGGGGCTTCTGTGCTGAAACCAACCATAGGGGCACAGCTGCCTGGAATTCCTCTGCCTGCAGCCAGCAGATGCACCACATCATGATGGCTGCTTAGCCACCAGACACCATGCAGAGAGAAGTGTGAGCAGCAGGAGGACTGGCAGGGTGGAGTAATTCACTGGCCATAGTAAGACACAAGTGAACTTCTTTGCACAGGGATGAGTCAAAAAGAATGAATCAACAATTAGAAATAGTTGTTCTTTCTGTTAATAATATAGCACCACTGTACTAACTGTGCTCAACCGCCTGTGGTGCCATGGCTCTGCCACCTCCTGGCTGCTTTTGTTCACCCTCTCTATTATTCTTGTGTAAGAAAACAGGGCTTAAGTCTGAATGCTTTTAGTATTAAGCACTGAGCTGAGCAACCCTTGTGAGCTGAAGACAAAATGCTCACCAGTGTCCAAATGCTGGTAAATTGCCACGGACAGGAACAAGCTCATAGGTTGCACATTGAAAGATTCCCAAGGGATTATAATGCCTGGGGAGTCTTCTGTTCCATTCACCCTGTCTGATTTGGCCCCAGTGAAGAGAGCTCCCCACTTTCCAAAAAGTACATCCCTTCTCCAGTTCTTTCCCTCCTCTACCCTCCACACACCATTTCCTGAAACCAGGCACTGTCACCTCTGTCTGGAAATGAACAGCCTGAGAAGTGCTCCACATCTCAGTGTGTGCCAAGGAGCAGAGTGTGATGGGCAGTCTCCTGCCATAGCCCCTCTGCAGCGCTGTGGCTCCCAAAAACAAGATGCTGCAGGAAGCAAATGAGCTGCTGACAGTTTGGAACTGCCCTGCTCCCCACTTCAGTAGCATTTGATGGAGCTCTAAAGCACACCCAGTTCACTTGCAACAATGCAGCAGCACCTAAGCTGAAAATAAACTTCACTTGATGGAATGGTCATATCAGTCTACACTGACAATGACTTTCACCTCAAACTACAAATATATTGACCATTTTCCAATGCATCCCCTGATCGAGAGCCCTTCTCAAATGCTGAACGTGTCTTCAAGACAAGAGTGCACATTTTTCAGAATACATTTTTGTGACAGTTTTGGACCAAAAGAAAGAAATGAACTATCCCACTGGAAGTGCAGAGCTTGGTGTGGCAGAACACACTCAAATTGAAGTATGTCCGTAATTCTGGGATTGCTTGTGAAAGGCACCATGAAATCTTCAGTGACCACCTTAACTACAGACCAATTAAATATGTTTCCTTGGCGTCTGTTATAGAAACTGGCTCTGAGCAGGCAGGCAAAGCCTTCAGCCACACACTTTATATAGCTTCTAACATGCTATATTCGTCTTTGGAAATTAGCAGTTTGCATTGACCATCAGTGAATCTTACTGTTCAAGCAACCACATTTTTTCAGCTCATAATTATGTATCTGGCTAGTACCAATAACAGAAAGGCACATATTAACAGATTCTTCTGTGGGCCTTAGAAAACTGCATCGTATCTGCTTAAAGCTGATAGACTTCTCCAACAGCAGACAGGACCAAGCACAACATAGCTCTGCAACAGGGATGAGCTACAAGAGCAACAGATTTACTGCAGGAACAGTTTAAGATTACTGGTTGCCAGTGCTGGCTAAAGAGAAATAAGAAAACAATCTGCAGTTTTTATTCATCTGATTAAGATTGGTGCTGTTACATTAGGATTTTTTATTTTAGGATGACATCTCATCCAAGAGCACTAACAAAGCACAGGGGTGGGACTCAACACAGAATGATTGGCTCAGTCGCACATCACTGTTGTGCACAAAGGCAAAACGTGGGGCACTGAAGGCTGATGTGACAGCAGCGCAGGAGACAGGGACTCAAAGCAGCTCTTAGAACAGCCCACGAGCCCCTGCTGGGTGCAGCAGCTCAGAGGGAGCTCTTTCCCAGTGTCAGTGCTGGGTTTTAGTGCTGGAGCTCTGGGCTGCTTTGGCTAAATCGTTACTTGTGAGTAAGCCAATTGCTTAAAACACAAAATGCATTTCATTCACAAAGCAAACTAACTCCCACAGGTCCAACAACCACATGAGGATTTGGGGAAGCTTCTCCTTGGCACATCTGATGCTGTCCAGAAGGACAAATGTTTTGGGTGAAACTCAAAAGGAACTTAATCCAAAATTAATCTCAGGCTCCAAACATCATTGTTGCTGAAATTAATGTCTGAGACTCATTTCAACAGCCAATAACCACTGCCAAAGTTGCATGTAAATTTGTAACGAGTACAAAGTATTAATAGTCACTAATCCACTTGGGAACACATCATAGGGCTGAGACAACAGGATGAGGAACATAATCTGCACACATATCCAGTGTCAAAACCAAACTGACGAATAACAAGAAAGAAGAGTTCGTTTAGAAAAAAATGCTGCCCTTTATGCACCAGGTGGATTTCCACAAGGAAGAAAGTGATCTTATATCATATGAAAGAAGCTTCATCTGCTGCCCACCTTTTATAGCCTCTCCCTGCCTTCCACAACTGCATTCCCCCTCATTCCTAACGTAGACTTACATCCCTTCTTGTAGGCATTGTCACAAGTTTCAAAGGAGGAAAAGAGTCAGCATAGGATGGGAATGCTAACTGAAACCCAGAAAGAACTGGGAGACTTTGAAAATCCATAGTTCAGCAGAGTAAAGTGAGACACCTGGCATAAGGGGTGCAGCCTTCAGCACAGGTACGAAGAGGAGGAAGAACCTGCAAGCTTTACTTTTGAGCTGCTATCCAAGCCTACGTCCTTACCTTTAACTATCAACATTCATATCTTAAGCCTCAAGATACAATTTTGCTTGCTTTTCACTTTAATTTTCACTTTCTGTAATTCTATATGTATGCAAAAGTAGAGCCCTCTACAGTCTGCTGATGCAAATAATCATCAGATCCCACTCAGTTTTTGCAGCAGAAAATTTTCTTCCACTCCTTAGCAGGGAGAATGTGAAAGGAAAAAGAAAGCTGTCTTCATGGTGATTTAAAGCACCAACACTAACGTACATTGTCCCATCCACTTCCCCCTGCAGCCCGCACTGCAATCAAAAGAATTTCTTGCAAATCAAATCTCTCGGCAGGGTGGAATTACAGAACAAACCTCAGGTTAGATATACAAAAACATTTAATATCGGATTTCTAGCTGAGTATTTTTTAAAGCCAATGTGCATTTCTGTATTTCCTGTTATTTGTTAATACATGAGCAGTGCAGCTCATTAATAAAGAAGAGAACTTTCCCATCACTACAACTGGACTGCAAAAGGTTCATTCCCTTTTCTGTTTGCTGCTGGACACGTATATCTGTGAAGGGAAAAGAAACAACTAATTCTCATCAAATTGGCATTTCAGTCACGACTTTTTCCATACTGACTTTTTGCACTTTGGTGCTCAGAAAGGCACTTCGGTCCCAGGGCAGGAGCACACAGTGCAGTGCTGCTGCAGTACCAGAGGAGCAGAGCATACCGTACCACCGTGGTGCAGGGGAGGGCTCCGCATGGCACTTACTTCTCACTTCTCAGGCAACTGTAGAATCCAGCCATGGTCCTTCGCAGAGGTGTGCAAGGCATTTAATTCATCCTTGTGCACAGATGCTGACACAAAGACTCGGCAGCTCTGTGCCCTGCTCACTGCCCACACGAGAAAGGCAGCGTGCCGATGCAATTTCTAGCCAGATAAAGTTCCTGATCTGAGGCCCTCAGCCTCTGCTGAACCGGGTCCAAGGAGGGCTGTGCCTGCTCCATACATGGTTATGAATTGTTAACTCCCCCTTTCCCTGCCTCCCTCCAGCTCATGGTGAGACGGCATCCTAAGTGTCAAATACCATATGGCAGTTGGTTCCGTCTTCCTGCGGGACTAATGAGGGGATTGACTGTAATTAGGATATAAAGAAGCCCCTAAGAGATTATATCGTTTTTGTTATTTTTTAAACAGGCTACGGAAAACACTCACACCATCGCCACACAAACCTGCAGCCACTCTCCAGCATACAAAGGGTGCACAGGACCTTCCAGCACAGGCATCAGCCCAACTCACTGTAAATCACAAGCGATTCTAACGTGCTGCTCCACACATGCAAAAACTGCATCCCTGCAGTACCGCGAGGCCAGGCGAGAAGCTCTAGAGTTTCAAACAGCCACCACGTCTGTATGAGAAAAACCCTGCCTGGCAATGCCCACTGATGACACACACAGCAGCCGTGCCTCACTGCTGCTAGGAGACCCTCGTGGGTGCAGAAGAAGGAAAACAGCTCTGGTTTAATGCTGGCCATAGCAGCTCTGTTCAGACGATGACCCAAGCCCAGGGTCAGCAGGGCTGCCCACACATCAGCATTACACTGCATTAAGTCCATGCAGCACAGTTTGCCCAACATTTCGGTTCGCCTGGGCAGCATTGAGTGAACAGAAATTGCCTTGGGCCACATACACAAAGGTCACTCCGAAAGTAATGCCCCCCTATTTATTTCCATGGAAACTACAACTGATACAAAGAGCGCAATCACACCTTTTCATAGGGCAAATTCTCAGCTACAAAACACTGTTTTTTCAGTAAAGCCACCACTACTAGCTCTGCATTTTTGCCAGTGATGAACAAGAGCCTGGATGCTGTGCTTGTAAAAACCTGCACCAGTGGAGATGCCTTAACTGTCACTGTCACACTGCTGAAACGCACCCTCGATGGATGTCAGTGTCTAATGTGGATCATTTCTTCTAGAATATTAAGAGAAATAAGTTAACACCTTTCCTGCAAGGGAGACACGAAGTTTGAGAAATGTCCCCAGGTGCATGGTCCCAGAACTGACTGTTGCAGCAGCTTCATAACAGTGCAGAACTGTGTAACCTATGAATTATGAACCTTTGAACACCATTTATTTTGTATAAAATCCCATACATAAAGGAAAGCTGTGACACAAATAATTAATGATGTCAAGGGCAAGAGCTATCACTAACAAACCAAATCATATTCTCATCTAGCTTCACAGCAAGAGAGAAAACTCACAATGCCATCCACAGAAAAACTGCAAATCCAACCTGACCTGAAGAAGACGTGCTTTCTATTTGCAAAAGATGCAAAAAATGCACTAGCACAAGTTGATATTAGTTTTACTGCTGTCCTGAATTACTGTGTCACAATGATTCCAGACCAAACTCTTCATCCTAATTACGAACCAGCTACGAGCCTTAGCCTCCACCCATTGAGAAGCCCACAGAAAAAAAAAGTCAAACCCAAGACTTTGGTTGTAGGTTATCAACCACTGAGAAAGAATTCAGGGAGATTACTGGGGAAACATTCTCACTGGCTGAGTGTACAGAACCTTGGACGTGGGGCTGCATTTGAAATCTGCCCAGCATTTGGCTCAGAAAATGCTGCCAAAATAAACATTTCTAGCAAAAAATGAAGGAAACCTCATCAGAAGTTCACATTTGTATTTAAAAGCAAGAAAGATCAAATGGCTTTCTAGTGGGAAGGCTCAATCCTAAAGGCAGTGGAAGGGCGTAATTCTGATGGCTTTGGACGAATTTCGTAGTTTTAACTAGAATAGAGTAAGACCCTCAAGATTCAAAAGACCGTATTTTTTTATTAACACAAAGCAGATTCCCTGTCTCCCAACTACCTGAGAGGGTTTGCCTTCAGAATGTTTCCTGTCATTGTTCTTTTGCCTTTCATGTGTTTGGTTTTTGTCTTGAAGTTACTTGAATGTGCAAATCTTGGTGCTCATTTAGGTCGAATGTAGTCTTGTTCCCAGGAACTGGCAGATTTACCCACACACATTGCACCACTTAGAAAGACCCTTTACTTTCCAAGAAGCACAGACTGGTAAACAGTCATTAAAAATAATTACCTCACCTTGGGATTTACTCCTTTTTATTCTCTATCTCCATATCAGTCTCCAAGCCACTTCATGGCAGCGTTTCCTATTCATGGCTCTGATTCTTCATCTCTTGCACAGCTCCAAATAGCTACACATTGAGCTTTCTGGGTAGAGATCCAAAATCTTTGATGCTGATAAATATCCTGGCTCCAAGTCCGCAGTGCAAGTAAGCAGTTATGTGATGCTTGTACAGGTCATGCAGTCAAACAGGAGCCAAGCTGACATTAGCTCGTTCCTTGACAAGTGCTAAATGAGTGGGCTTCTCTGCTGCCAGTTAATTAATAAAAGCAGTTTTCAGCTTGGTAAGTAGATGAGCACCAAATAACCACAGAATACAGACTTTGGCAAACTAAAGATTGTTCTTTAAAGATAGGGAAGAGAGCAAGTTTAGACACCTGGAAGCTGAATCAGATCTGAATTTCCTCTAAAGTCTGTGGTTTGGCCTGACTGAAAAAAAACCATTCTAGCCCATTTCTGTTTGAAACAAGCATTCCCCTTGACTTCTCCCAACTCACTGCCATTGCTCCCCCCCACACACACAGCCCAATAACCTTACTACTCCCTGCGATCACTGCACATCCTAATCTGCTTCATCCTCTCTGTCTGTCTGCAGGTGGAACGAGTGCTCCAGATGGCAAGGTGCCCTTCCTTGGGGTGATGCAGAGGTAGCGCCAGTGCCTGTGAAGATTCCCAAGTTTCTTAATTTTTCCAAAGGGAAGAAGGAAGGCAAGTCTGAGCAAGGCCAGCAACTCAATCATTGAGAAAGGCTGCACTAAGATATAATTCACAGAATCAGAGACTAAGCTGTTTCATGGGCAATTTCAACAAGAAAGACCTCTTCAAAGTAAGTAACCAACAGCAACTGGTAATCCAATACGGGGAACTCAAAATAAGCTGAAAACACTGGCCCGTTTCCACAGCCACTTCCTACACACACACACGTACACAGGGTACACACCAGCAGCCCGACAGCAGAGGTGTTAGGAGCTACACACACAACAAGCAATGCAAAATATGTTTCGTGTCCAACAGATCTACTGCTTTTCTCGCAGCCTCTTGCAGCTAAATCTCCAAGGGCTAAGCGTGTCCTTACCTTCTGGGCTCTGAGACAGCAAACACTTCATGCTTCTCAAAAAGCCCACTCAAAGCTGGCTTGAGCAGCATCAGGACACGTGCACGGTGCAACACAGCAGGGAGGACCAGATGTCACGCAGTTTTGACACCTCACAATTCACCAACCGTGTTTAAACATGGCTGTTAGACCATTTCTTAACCAATTTTCAGGAGACAAAAGTTTTCGGTGAATTTTTCAGCATGCAAGTGTAAGGGTAGGAAGAGAAATCCTATGGTAAACTGATAGATGGTAAACTGGTAGACCATAGCAAATTCCCAGGGTATGTTGGTGTCTCTGCCTTGACTTCCTGTTCACAAGGCACACGTTGGTCTCTCACTTCTAGCCCTCAGCCCCTACCAAAACACAGCCTGCTTCCCTCTCTCCCAGTCCCTAACAAGGTCATGCTTTGGCTGGTTGGCTTTGCTGCTGTGAAAAGCACAATACCTGGCAAGTGAGAATTCAATGAAAAAGTAACACAGTCAATGTCTGGACATGAAACAAGGTGTGTGGGGCAAATCCACAGGCCAGAGTCTAGCTCCCAGCTCTCCAGCTGCTATCATCAAGCACTGAAACATAGGGTCATAGAAAAGAATCATAGAGCCATACAACCAGAAGGGTTGGAAAAGTCCTCCGAGATCATCGAGTCCAACCATCCACCTACCACCAAGACTTCCCTGCTAAACCATGTCCCTTAGTACCATAGTTTCTCCCATTACTTCTCTCGTGTAACTGGTGATAGGACTAGAGGGAATGGTTTCAAGCTTCGCCAGGGAAGATTCAGGCTGGATATTAGGAAATACTACTTCTCTGAAAGGGTGGTCAGGCACTGGAATGGGCTGCCCAGGGAGGTGGTGGAGTCACCGACCCTGGAGGTGTTCAAAGAACGTTTGGATGTTGTGTTGAGGGATATGGTTTAATGAGAACCATTGGTGACAGGTGGATGGTTGGACTGGATGATCTTATAGGTCTTTTCCAACCTTAGTGATTCTGTGATTCTGTGATTCTGTGATTCTAACATACTATCTTCAATTCTGAGCAAGGAGCAAAGATAAACCTCAGTATGGTATATCCAGTATTGCTGGATTTAAAATATGGCAAAAAAGATGCCAGTACACTACATCTGTCTTCCCTAGTCTGTGCCTCTTTTGTGTCCATACAGTCAAACACGATCTCTTCTTGGAATATCTAGAGATGAAGGTCGGACCATGTGTCATTTAAAGGGTAATTTCCCCTAGATTTGCAGCAGGATCACAGACATCTCCTCAGACTTCAGTGTCAGAAAAGATCAATTGCCAAACAAACAACACAGATGGAGGGAAGAGTGGTTGAGGTACATTTTACTAATTTGCAATTGATTTGCATGTAAAAATGCATTACTTATAGAGAAATTAAGGAGGCCCCTGTGTACGTAGACAATATAGCAGGAAGTGCTGCCTCTCATATCTCTGCTTATTTTCCATCCAAGACCATAAATCTAAAATTTAACATTATAATGAGTTCGAATGAAAAGCAGATTTTTGTTATTTTTATTTTTTGACACAGAAAAAGAGCTTGGTATTTCCTGTGAAAATACCAGCATGGTCAACATTTTCTATACTGGAAAACTGTGGTTCTTTTGTCTAAGTTTGGGTAGTGTGGAAGCTGAACAAAGGAGCTCTATTTCTACACGTTCTGACTTAGGAAAATACTGTGTTAAAAAACATTACGTTCCAACAACACAACTTTTCCTCCTTTTCCAGGCAGGCACCAATATGCAAGACCATCTGGAAAGAAATGTGAGAACACGGTACGTAGCTTCAGGCACATGGATCCCTGCCTAGTCTACATGTCAAACATCAGAGGTAAGAGCCACTGAGTCTAAACAAATATCCCGAGACGCCTTGAATAATGATCGGAGCTCTCTACACCCCATTCTTCCCAAACTGCCCTCTAGGGATAGATCCAGTCAATGTTCCTGCAACACACCGTGCACCCTTCAAGACGGATCAGACCTACACTGCCAGTAACGCCTGTGCTGTGAATAAGCAATCAAGTTTAATGACTTCCCATGCATATTGGCTTCGTGCTAATGTAGGCCCACCTCTTCGACATAATTACTCCTGATTTGTTTGCACAGGTATAATTAGGGACTTGCACATCTGGAAAAAATGTTCCGAAGGCCATCAGCATCCTGAATTTCTACTGCCTCTGAAATAAAAATTCAAAGCGAAGGTCATCTCAGATACCATCTCATGGGCTGAAGTAATAATACGGGAAATCACAGAAGCACAGCTCTGAGGAAGAGGCTGTCTGACTCCAGTGCCTGCAAACACAAGGCTAAAGATAAAGTGACCATTAACTTTCAGAGAAGGGCAGTGAGGTCCCAGAACGTCCTGCCTGCAGGCTTTATTGCTCCAAAGGGAAATGAACAGAAAAATACGAGTTAGAACTGCATACTGCTGACATTTAACTCAAATTTTAGGCAATGGTAACGTCTCTTTTCCTTTGTTAGCTTTCCTCTGCTTAAAGGCAGGCATACAGTATCTGTTTCATTTCACAAACTGCAAAATAAGTAGAATGCACTGAGTAATAATAAATTTACTCCCACCACTTGGTATCTGCAAGATTAATCACAAGCGCCAGACCTGTGTCCCTCTGCACACAATGCAGTCTTACGCCATGCTGCGGATGCAGATGGGGAACTGAGGCAGAGTAATCCAGTGACTCTTCCAAAAACCACAAACCGAGACTGAACCCAAAGCTCCTGGTGCCTGGAACTGTGTTTTAGAGTCTTTTCCCGTCCTCCCTCTCTCTGTAACGACAGTCAGAAGAACCCTACAAGAATAGGCACCCTATAAATATCTAAGATAACTTTAAGTTCACTAGCCAGGCTTCAGCTGTGGGAACTCCTACAGAACCACTGGCATCAAAAGGCTGAGTTAAATTAGAAATCAATGACTCCATCTCACAACTTGGTCCAGCCTGCCCAGAGTTTTAAAATCATCACATAATAAAACATACCCCATACTGAGCCAATTTTGCCAGAACAGTTCCATACCCCAGCAGAGTCCTGACACAGCAGCTTCACATATTTCTCAGATTCAAGTTCTGGGAATCTTTAAATATCCGGTTTGTTCTCAACTGTCTCTTACATGTGCTGGCACTGCTCCCATCGTAATGGGAAGGGAAAAATATCTAATAATTAAATATCTACAAGCAGGAAATATGCTAATTGCAAAAGAATTTTACCTAAAACTGTTGAATAAATTACAGTTCTGAGTCACCAAGTCACTTAAACACATGCTTGAACTGGATCTCAGCTTGGTCCATCCCATTTCAAAGGGTACAACTACAGAGCTTGAGCAAGTGCTGAGCTGATGGGTCCACCTACTGCCACAGGACCAGCAGTATCTGAAAAAGCTACTTGAGAGGCACGACAAATTGAAGTCCATTGTCCTCCTTCTGCTCTACCAAGTGGTTTAGGAGATAAGTACAGCTCTACCAGGACAAATGCCACTATCCAGCCCCACTACTCTGGCCCGTCTTGCTGGCCCAGACACAACACACCTGAGATCCGACAGTGTTGGCTTTGAGTACTGACTTCTTGCTTCCATCTTGGTAGTTTCCATCCAACCAGCCAACACTGCAAATCCCAATGGGACAAGGAGCACTTGTCACCCTGTGCCATGAGCTGGAAAGTCACCCATCTCTTCTATTGGTTTTAGCAGCACCTATGTGGGAAGGCAAACACAGACCAGGTCATGAAATAGCTCCTCTGAGTACAGCACAGAGGCTAATGCACCAATGCTGCCTGCAATGGGACAAACTGAGGCACTGCCTGGAGATAAGCCAGTGTGCAGCCTAAGGACAAGGCACACTTGCTCTGTGCTCAGCTACCTTTGGACACAGATGCTAAGCAAGATCTCCATTTATTATGGAATATTTATATATGATGTGAATTACGGACTAGGTTGTCTTTGAAAGCAATGAAAGGTTGCTAAGAGAAGTTACAGGATGGATTTGAGTTGCTTTCTTGATTGCAGAACACCAATACTGCATTATTTTCTCACAGTGGATGAGTTCTGCTCTTTCACTAAGGCAACTGTAACCAAGTACGAACACTGCTGAGATTCTGGATATTTCCCCTAGGTTACAGAAAGTTTTTCCACCATAAATTCATACATAATTGCTACATATAATGAGATATTAGTAAAATAATAATAATAAATCCCAAGGGAATATCATTGAGCACTGCAGAGTGACTACTAGTCATCAGTAAAACTGTTGACATGATGAAGCTTTTCCTCTGCTCAGAGGCTGCTACAAAACCACTGAATACATCATCTCTGGAGAGTCCCACATACGCTACACATGCAAAATCCCCTTCACCAGGGAAAGGGACTTTCACCACTCTTTGGGTGCTGCTTTGCTCTGCTTTTTCTCTTTCCACTTAACACAATTTTACCCTGCTTCTCATTAAAACCACACCATAAAACCTTTAGCATACTCTAGGAGCTCAACAAATCAACTAACGTAAGAACTTCAGCGATAAATGATAGACTTTCCTTGACTCTGATTTCTTGCTTTAAGCTGATTTATTTTAAGAACCTTAACATTTTAATATATTTTAATATATTTAATATATTAATATATTTTCTTCCACAATAAAATATCACAGCATTAGGAGTTTAACACTCATTAAATCTTCTCTTCAGACATCACTGTGGCAACAAAGCGATAATGCACAAAGGCTACATCCCCCCCCAAAAGAAAAGGACTTTAAAAAATCAGTGCTTGAAGAAGTCCATGCTGGCAGTTAACATTATACAAGTAGGCTGTTCACTGTGCTTCTGCTCACTCTGTCATTACTGCTCCTGAACTCTTAAGAGTAAGCAAATCCACCACACTGTGGTTTTGAAACACACTCTGAAGGGGAACGGCTGCAAGCTATGTCTCTTCCAAAGGATCAACATCTTTAAAACTGTACAGCTTTACACATCTGTAAATATGGTCTTTCCTCATGTATCTGCAAAGAAAGACCAAAGAATTCTGGAAAGAACTTCCACACAGCAGTTCTGAAATAGCATCTCCAGATGACTTTACTCTCCCAGTGCACAGGAGGTTTTCTATGCCCCATTCTCTTAACATCATCTTCCTATCTCCCCTTTTTTAACCAAGATTTAAAGAGTCAGTTATATAAACCCACGAGCTGCCTGTGAGGTGCTAAATCATTTCCTGGCAGACTTAAATGAAACGCATAGCTTGAAACAGCAACAAAGTCAAGGAAGCATGCTAATACATATTCCCAGCTTGTAGCATATTCCTGGATAAATACACTGTATATATGGGACTGCAGTTTAAATTTATAGAGAAGCTCTTGGCCCATTTCTCGAATACCACATAAACCACACAGCCAGGCTGCCCCGCTTTCTCTCCCTCACCCTTTCGCTTCTCCCAGCTGAGCAGTGAAATCTATCACAGAAAACAGAAGGTAAATTCAGAACTCAGAAATCCTGGCACCACTTTGACAGAAAACAGGTTGAGACAATGCGTCTTTTCTAAGCCTTCCCCTGCCCATCACTACCAGTACACCGGAAAATATGAATGGTTTTTTGAGCCACAGAGACAAGATTTATCCTGAGGTGTGACGAGCCTCAGGTCCCTGTTACCTGGCTGCAGTCACGTGCAGCGAGTCAGCAACGAGCCTGGGAACAGTGCTGCTTTGCCTTGTACTGTGGGCCAGGGTGAAGCATATGTCCCCAGATGGCGTGGGATGGGCTGCAACTCCGAGTCTCTTAAGCTAGAAATGATTATGAATGGTTATTTTTAAAAAGAGCATTGGCTCTCAAAAGATCAAAGATTCAGCCAGCGTGCAGCAGCCTGAGCCATTGTGTGGTATCCCTCCCACACAACCCCATGGAATACAAAGGTGATCTTACCAAGTGTAAACTGGGAGAAAGCCCAAGGCACGGTCAACTGCAAACTACTGCAACGTTTTCTGACAAATTATAGCAATTCTGTTTAACAGATATTCATATTTAATGGTGACAGCCTCTTCACGTCAGCAAATGTCACTGGAATTAAAGAGCTGCTTGTTCTGCAGGAAGAGGAAAGGGCTGGAACAGCAGGTGACAATCCAAAGCACAGCAGAGAAAGCAAGAGAAGCTGTGTAACTCCTTGGCATACCATTTGGCTGAGGTTAGCCCAACTTCTAAGCAAAGCACAAGTAAAATCATGAGCACTAACCTCTGTTTTACCCTACAGACTTTTAAGGAACAATTTACAGTGAAGCTGTGAAATCAGATCCTCATTACTTCCTACAGTCTTAAGTGCCTTAAGTAGTGCACTCACCCGAATTCAACACCCCTGAGTCAGCAAAACTATGCAACAAGTGGGTATTTTGGAAATAACATTTGGCACTCTCTTCTTGTTCGGTTTCTGAAGCACTGCAGGTCCTGTTCCAAGTTTTGGGGCTGTGTATTTGGGCTTTTTTGCCTGGCTTTGCTTTGTTGGTTGGTCAGAAGATTTAGCATCTTGCATGACCATTTCTCTGTGTGAGCTATGACCTGAAGAGATCGCATGAGATTATGGGGAAACTGCAGTAGTTGGCAACAGTGAGGGAGGAATATAAGTTGAAATGATCCTTGTTAACACCATCAGCTGCAAATCTTAGCATCTGCTGCTCGCCAAAGAGGTGGTTTCAAGTTCTGACCTGCAGCACTCCTTCCATTGCACATGCAAGCTGTCAACCAGAGATATGGAGATAAGCCCCTCCAGATGGAGAGAAATGCACATAGCTTTATGCTTAAGCAATAGACTGAGCTTAAATGGGCTGAAGAATAGGCAACCTTCCTGAAACTTATCTGAGGGAATGATCGGGGACAGGACTGCATTTCCACTAAAACAATGTCAAAGTAACAAAGTCTCATGATGTTACTGAATTAATTTAGAAGAAACTGATGAAATTCAAATGGCATCTATGCTTGTGGCGTTGGCATGGCTTTTGAAAGCTATTTTAGACTTTCCTAGGATGTGTATGTATCTGCGTGCGCATGACTCAACATGATTCTGGTGGCATTCCAGTAAAGTCAAGCTACTGCAGCTCAAGACTGGGCCACATCCAGAGCTCATTAAAAACAGTGAGAGTCCTTGCACTGAGACCAGCTCCCCAGATCATCACCTGTCGTTGCAGACTGCAGCAGGGATGGCAGTCACAGGGCTCTGTCCTCTGCCTGACTTATTACACAGCTGGGTGCTTACGTTACGTAACTAAAGATATTGAGAACAACCACACCACATTCACTGCCCGCAATACAAACACAAGGATTACTGCAAATCCTCAGGGGGGGGAAAATAATTCAACTCCCTAGTTGGCCACACCAACGTGTGCTTTCTTTTCACTTATACAGAGATTTCATACAAATAAATACATATATAGGAACAGATCTCTAACATACTTCAGCAGTATCGAATACAATAAGCTTTCTGGTCACAGTCGTAGTGGATTTTAGCAGAGATCAGGCAGTAAGGATTAAAGACGTGTTTGCTGGCATTAAACATTTTAGAATCTCTCCCATGTACACAAAGTTTTGTTTGCCGAGTGCTCATTTTCCCAGCTGTTAAAAAACAAGGGACACCTCAACCCTTCCTCAGTGCTTACCCACGATCCCAGTATCTGCATGTGCAGATAGGGCTTTCTTGTGAAACATTCTAAATAACCAATGGACTCTACACACATTTATTTGGATTTTAAATAAATGGTCCTCTACTAAGCGGGTGCTTGGACCAAGCTGAACTTCTCACTTCTTCTCTGACCACCATACAGCTTCTTCTGTGAAAATAAAATGTAGCTGTGCTGCCGTCTGCAGCACTGGGACTGGTAAATTAAACCAGGCTTCCAGTGGAGACAAACATTAACTCTGAAACAGGACACTTTGTAAGACATAAAACTTAACTTTTTGGTTGAGTTTGTGCTTATCGGACTGAAGAAAAGTCTACAGAAGTAACTGCTTCCCAAATGTCCAGCTACAGCCAAAACCTGTGCTGTGGGTTCCAAGGGGCAAACAGTTTCAAGCCATCAGATCTGCACTGGGCATATCTCCATCTCGTTGGTCACAGCAATCCGAGACATTCTGGTTTCAGAAAGCTCCCATCAAATCACAAGCAAGGAACTTAAGTAAAACAAGTATTCTAATTCCAGTGTTTTTTAGGAAACTCAGAAATTTGATTTTGGTTCATACAAGTTGGCTTTGCATAGTAGTGAAAGCACATAGTATAGATACAGAGCTGAATAAAATGTTTTATAGCAGCAAGACACGTAAGTATTTGTATTTCTCATAAAAAATCTAGAGGTGCTGGAGTCCTAATTGTCATTAAATATATTGTGTGAGAGCAAAACAAATAGAAAACTCACATGAAGCTGTTAAGAACACAGTGCCCTTACACTTGGATTTCGACGGCTGTTTTAAGTTGTATTCTTTAAGCCACCTCCATCAAATCCCCCAAAGTATCAAAAGGACGAGGCAAAGCAGAAAAAGCAGCAATAACAGTAACCCCAAGGGAACGGGAACACGTGCACTCTTTCCAAACCCCGACTGTAAGGCTGAAGTCAATAGAAGCCCATCTCGGCCTGCGGAGGGCTCTGACGGGTGCCGGGAGTTGCGGGAGGGCTGCCGCGGCTCAGCATCCCGCAGGACGTGGCCCGTGGTCAGGCACGGCTCTGGGAGGCGCTGCCCAGGCAGGAGCTGAGCGGAGCGGAGAGCCCGCCGGCCGTTCGATGGGCTCGGTGACGCTCCGCTCGCACCGCCCGCGGCTCGGTAGCTCGACGGGAGCGCTTGCCCTGACTCGAGCCCCTCCTACCGGCACAAGAGCTGTATCACAGCAAATTCGGCACAGATGCGCGATTGAGCTTTCGCTCCCGACACGCGGCTGTCTGCGAGTTCATGTTGTAACAGCAAAAGGACCATCAAGGACCCAGCGGCTGCCCGCGCATCCTTCGGCTGCTCCCTTCGCTGCTCTCACCGCGTCCCCGCCGCGGCCCGGCTCCCGCACAGCGCGGCTCCCGCTCCCCCAGCCCCGGGGCGGCACGCGTGCGGGGCACGGCCGGCAGCGCCGGAGCGACGCAGGGGGCAAAACCGAAGCCCCGTTCGCACCGATCACTGCGGCGAGTCCGGCGAACCCACCTAAGTCAGACAGGTTCTTGGAGGCATCAGACGCAGAGGTCCGATCCCGGAGGGCTGCGGGTTCACGCGGACGCCGGTCCCCGCGCTCCAGGGGTGGCGCGGCGGCAGCGACGCGTACCCAGCCCTCCTCGGGAACGCGCCCGGCCCCGCCACGAGCACCCGCCCCGCCGCTCCGCAGCCCCGCGGCGGCCCCTCCCCGCGTTGCCGGGCTCCGAGCGCGCTCCTCGGCGACGGGACGGGACGGGGTGCCGCCCCCGGTGCGGTGCGGCGTTGTGCTGCGGGCTGCCCCCGCGGCCCCGGCCCCGCCCGCAGCTCTTCCCGCACGTGTGCCGGGTTTGGGTGCCGCCGGGTGCTCGTCGGCAGCCCGAGCTGCGGTCAGAGCGAGCGAAGATGTAAGTAACCAGCTCTGCAACAGGTAGAAATGTGGCTTGTGTTTGGGAGGGTACCGAATGAAACTGAGCGCCTGGACGATTTGGGGAAAAAGCAAGTGGGACTCCTTCCACAGGTCCGTTTTCCTACTGCTGCTTTCTTTTTCAGCCACCCTGCCCTCACCTGTGCCACTTTGGATTTGGCCACTGAACCAAAGGCAGTGAAAGCTCTGTCATGTGAAAGCAACGAGCACTGTTTGAAGCAGAAATGTCATTCACGCTGAGATGAGAATCTGTACCAATCTTGTGTTTCTGTAACTAACACACTCCATGAAAGCTCTGCCATCCTACTTCATTGCTGCATCCCTTCTTCTGAAGTTGACCCTACTAACGCTGGAGCTGATTGTCGGTGCACATTGACAGAGACTGCCCTGCTCTGTGGCAAACTTGGCACTCCAGCAGAGAGAACTGGTCCAATGTCAGTGATACAGAGCTGGGAACAGGCAGCTCGTGCCCCAGAAATGCCAAGTGACCATATCCAGTGGGAGTGACAGCCTTGTAGAGGCCACGTGCACACAGCACTTCTCTACCCAACATCGGTGGAGCAGAGAGAATATTTCCTGCTCCCCCTGAGAAACAACAGCAAGATTGATTTGTCTCAGTCTGTGAATGGGATGTTTTTTTCATGTCATCCAGCTGTTTTCCATGCAGAAAGTCTTCCTGGCTCATCTGAGCTCTAAGCAAATCCAAGGAGTTACTTTCAGGAAGTCAGGGATTGTATTTACTCCTTCACTGTCTTGCACTGTGCTTTCTAGGGATACCAAGACTGTTACATTGCAAGAATCACACCGACCCACATTTTCCTTTTTCCCTCCCTCTTCCAAAGCACACACAGCTGTCAGGCTGCCCAGCATTGTTTTTGACGCTGGCTGCCTTTCAAAACAGGGAGCCCACACTGAGAATTCACACCTAAACCTTTTCCTATGGTTCAAAGACAATGAGTCTCCAAACCCTCACGCAGTCACAGCAGACACCCATCCCTCCCCTCCCAGTCACCACGAGCCCTGTTTGGCACAATGGAATGGAAAGCCACCATCCTGGCAGCAAACACAGAGGGGAGAGGTTGGAGTGGCAAGCTCCAGCATGCTTTTCCTTCTGAGCGGTCTCTATCTATCCGATGCCCCTTCCTGACACATTTTCTAAAATTCGGTTACAAGAAGTAAATAAATAAATCCCATCCGGAGCTGTTTTATGCTGCAGATATTTAGACACGTATCTCCAGGAATGATGGGATTTTGAGAGCTTTCAGCCTGCTGTCAACTTCATGGAGCAGAGTTCTTTCTTGCAGCACAGAGCTGGATGACAGTTAGAAAAATAAACTGTAACGTGATGGAGATTTTTTAAATGTCCATCAGGAAGATGGTGTGTGCTTTTGAGCTGAGAGCTAGACACAACTCAGGGCATTCTTAGGCCAGGTGCCAGCTCTCTGCACCTGGAACAGACCTGCTTAATCTAAAGTCTGCAGCCAACATTGAGAGCATGGCACAGGTTGGTACCAGTCAGTAAGAGAAGAGTGAGATTACAGCTCCTCGTCATTCTTTTCTTTTTCCTTGTCAAAAAGGTTTTATAAAGATTTATACTGCGTATTAAAAAAAAGAAAAGAAAAGAAGAAAGAAAAAAGCAGGAATACTTAGAAACAGTTTGACCCACTTTGACTTGTAAGGATATGAAATCTATCTGAGTTCCAATGCCATTTTCTTCAATTCATTCTCTTCTTCAACAAGGAGAACTGCTTCATCAGCCCTTCTCATGGATTCTGCTGTTAACCATGGTTTCAAGAAGGAAAAGATTGTTGTCTATAGAATGGCAAGAAGAAAGTGTGGGAGCACAGCTAAAGCCTGTGATATTTAGCTGGTGCTGCCTCAGTTCTGCCCAGAACCTCCATTCCATTTAAATGCACTGCCAAACAAGTGTGCTACTGACAAATGTGTAACGAGGGACTCGTCGTAGGTAATTCCAAGTGATGTATCATCATCTTTTTTAATGTGCATTTGTTTCTAAGTATCTGTTTTCACTTTTTCTCCAAATAAGACACATCTCAATACATTTGGGGATGACAGAAGGTTAAGAAGAAAAAAAAAAAAGGAGTGTAAAGTTAAGTAACTTGTGGTGCCAGTGTTTATGTGGGAGATAACTTGAGATTTTATCAATCTTGGCAACATTTCCCAGTCCTCCTTTATCTAAGAATGAACTGCCCTTGCATGGTTTCTCTGGGATACTGGGCACAAACAGAGCTTATTTTCCCTCCCTTCAGTGTCTTAGTTCATGGTCAAATTCCAGGCTGGGTTATTTTGGTGTTTGGGTTTCTCTTGAACAAAATGAAAGCAATGAAAGAAAGGTATCCCAATAGTTTTCTCTTTTTCCATCTAGTTCTCTAACACGTAATATCAGCACAACAAAATCTAATATCATCTCAATACCTGCATTGAGCAGAATTAAGCACCATCAAGGCAATACAGCTCCTCATTTCAATAATTCTAAAGCTCAGAAGATTTATCCAGTGTCCCTAACAGGATCGAAACCCAAACCTGCCTCATCACCAACCACAGATCTCAGTACTGGATCGATGAAACAACGAGCTTTCTTCTCCCAGCAGATGGGAACAAAAGCCAGCACCCACCGACGAAGACCAGTGTGCTAATCGATAGGGCCTGGTATTTCCCGAGCCAGGCAGCAGGTGGAACCAAACCCCACACCTTGAGGGGCAGAGCCAACTGCTGAACACCTCGGTGCTGTGTACCCGAAAGACAGAACTCCTAAATACCTCCAAGCAGCTGGAAGAGAAGAAGGTTATCAGGAGTAGTCAACGTGGATTGACCAAGGGAAAATCGTGTTTGAGCACACTGGTAGCCTTCTATGATGTCATCACTGGCTGGGAAGATGGAGGCAGAGCAGTGGATGCTGCATACCTTGACTTCAGCAAGGTGTTTGACACTGTCTCCCACAGCATCCCTGTAATGCAGCTCATGAAGTGCAAGATAGAGGAGCAGACAGTGAAGTGGGTTGAGAACTTGCTGACTGGCAGAGCTCAGAGAATCATGATCAGCAGCACAGAGTCTTGTTGGAGGCCTGTTTTTAGAGGCGTTCCCCAGGGGTTGATGCATTTATTTCTAAATATCTGGGTCCGGTCTTGTTCAACATCTCCATCAGTGACCTGGAGGAAGGGATGGAGTCCACCCTCAGCAAATTTGCTGATGATACAAAGCTGGGAGGAGTGGCTGACACACCTGAGGGCTGTGCTGCCATTCAGTGAGACCTGGACGGGCTGGAGAGTTGGGCAGGGAGGAACCTGATGAGGTTCAACAGGAGCAAGCGTAGAGTCTCACACGTGGGGAGGAATAACCACACATCAGCATAAACCAGGGCGTGATCTGCTGGAAAGGTGGTGCAGACTCCTTCTGTAGAGATATTCTAGCCACATCTGGATGCCCACCTGTGCGACCTGCTGCTTTAGCAGGGGGTTGGACCGACGATCTCTAGAAGTCCCTGCCGTTCTGTGATGCTGTGTGAACAACAGCCCCGGTGGGTCACAGAGCTGCAGTTCCTTCTGACAGTGAGAAATAGGCACCCAGTGCCCCACGGACATCGGGCTCCGACCTGCTGAGGGCATAAGGACACTGAGCGGGCAGGAATGTATCTTCTTTTTGACTGGTGGTGAGGACACCACTTACACAAGCGCTCAGCCCAAGGCAGCCCACAGAGGGGCAGCTGACAGCACCGTGCTGCTCTGCCGTGCGTGAGCCCCGTATTAAACACACGAAGACGTCAGTACTTCCTTACCTTTCATTTTATTCGGCTGTAATCTCCGGTGACAAGAAGAGCAGCCGACAAATGGCACATTATAAAACGATACCATTATGACACCGCAGCCGCCGTTCTGTGGTTTTACCGCCGGAGGACCCGAGGCTCCCCTCAGCTCAGCCGCCGCGCGGGGCGCAGGATGGCGGCGCTCCCTTCGCGCCATCGCCGCGCTCGCAGCGCCCCCTGCCGGCCGGAGCGCCGCCACCGCCCCCCGCCCCTCGGCCGCCTCCCGCCCCGCCCCGCCCCGCCCCGCAGCTCGCCGTGCCGGAGCGCAGCCGAGCCGATGGCCGCCGAGGAGCCGGCGATGGCGGGCGAAGAGGCGGCGGTGAGCGAAGGGGGCGGCCTGCTGCTGGAGATCGTGGGCTCGCCGCTCAACCTGAGCCTGCTGGGGCTCTGCCTCTTCCTGCTCTACCAGATCCTGCGGGGCGAGCGGCCCGAGGCGCAGCCGGGAGATGCGGGTCCTGCGCCGCTGCCCAAGATGAAGCGCCGCGACTTCACGCTGGAGCAGCTGCGGCTCTACGACGGCGTGCGCGACCCGCGCATCCTCATGGCCGTCAACGGGAAGGTGTTCGACGTGACCCGCGCCAGCAAGTTCTACGGGCCGGGTGAGGGGCTGTGCTGTGCTCGGGGCTGTGCTCGGGGTTTTGCTCGGGGCTGTGCTCGCAGATGTCGCAACCGCTGCCCCTGGGAGCTCCTCCGCACCCCGCGCTGCTCCGAGCCGGGCGCACTGCCGGCCCCGCGCTCCCTGCGCGGACGTGGCGTCCCCGGAGCTCGCTGTGCGCTGCTCTGTTGCATAATGTTTGTCTTAAAGGAGTACGTGGCGAATTGCGTTGAGCTATCTCTGCCAGGGTGCAAAGATTGATCGCGCCGTGCTTCTAGCACGGGGCTCTGAGGGAGAAACTGCGCCGTTCCGCCGAGCTGGCGGGGTTCCACTTCTGCGTCCGTGCGAACTGAAAGCCGCGTGTTTAATGGCCGTGCCTTAGGTGTTCACTTTCTGGACAGTGTGAAATGTGAGCGGCTCGTTTCAGGGTGTGGCCGGCTGGTTTTCTTTTGTGAGGAAAGGTGATGAGGTCTTGATGAACGCAGCAAGAGGCGTGGAAGGCGGCAGGCAGTGTGGGGTTGGCAGAGTTCGCACCCTGCTCCCGTCATCTGCACTAAGAGCCCTCAGTGCCCGGTTGCAACATGTTTGTCATGCGAGCCAGTTAATCAGTAATGGTGTGTAGCAAGAGCCTGTTTGATAAGGAATCCCTGATCTGTGAACTGCGCGCTTTGGTCATCATTTAACAGGTATCTCTCCCACGTTAGTCATGTCCAGCATCTGCAGCACATTTTCAGTCAATCCTTCCAATTTTAAATCCTTCCAGCTCTTGAAGTCTGGAGCATCTCTTAGAAAGACTCCGTTTCACCTCAGATTTGCAAACCCGCCCTTTGTTCCACGCTCTGAGGACTCCGTGTGCTGATTCCCTCCCTCCTGCTGCACTCCACACGCTGTTGCCTGGTTGATGGAAGTTCCAACAGGCTCAGTATTTCTCTGCGTTGTTTTATTTCTTGTTCTTTTCCTCCTTTTTCTTTATTAGCAACTGGAATAAAGTCTGAAAACATTTCAGGAATTTGAGATCCTCAGAACAGGGCAGGAACTCATAATCTATTTGAGTTGGGGGCTGTAATCTTTGAAGATCACACAGCATCAGTTATAATATGCTGTAATAATATATATATAATGCTGTAATAATAATGCTTATGTTTTTATTTTGAAGAGGGCCCGTATGGGATTTTTGCTGGAAGAGATGCATCCCGAGGTCTTGCCACTTTCTGCCTGGATAAGGAGGCTCTGAAGGATGAGTATGATGACCTCTCTGATCTCAACGCTACGCAGCAAGAGACCTTGAGGGACTGGGAGTCACAATTCACTTGTAAGTAATTATAAACCTATTGACAAATAAGTAACTAACCAGCGTGTAATCAGGGAAGCAGCAGTGAAAGGGCTCTTGCCAATTTGAAGCACCAGTCCAGAGGCTTATTTTGAGTTAATACTTAAGTTTACCAATTAGAATTTCTGTTATCCAAAAAATGATGAGAGATGTCAGGTTCTCCCTGTGTTCTCTCTCTTTCCCTCCCTCCCTCTGTCTTACAGAACAGTGGACTGGATGGAAACACTCTTGTTATAGGACAACTATGTATGACCATCTAAAAAGTTATCAGGAATTAGAAGTAAGGAACATGCCTCTGATATAGCAAAGATACCATCTGTAAAGACAATTAACTAGCTTTGAAGCTTTGAAAAATGTTGTCCCATTCAGCTTCTCAGAAGTAACATTTGAATTACTGCTTCTTGGCATTTTTTTTGAGTTTTCAAGAGTGTTTGAACCCTTCTGAGGTTCAAACCCTTCACCCTTCTGAGCTCTTGATACAGCTTTGAACCCTAAGTAAATTATTCTGCATTGCCTTGATGGTGACTTTATTCGATTTGTGCAGAACTGTCCAGCTAACTTTCTTCTGCAGGAGATGATCAGACAAATGCTATCTCTGGCCATTACCTGGCCAGTGATAGAGCAGCAAAGGAAAAGGCAACTTGCACTCTTGGTATACTTGTTCTAAAATTAACAGAAGGAAGTCATTATTGTAGTTGCCCTGTTTCTCTGTGCTTTGGTAGTGTTAGTTCTTAAGGTGCAATTCCAACGTATTCCAACTTCCTACTCAAAAAGAACTTCCAGCCAGAGTTTTAAGGAGATTGCTGTGTTGACCTTGTACTGTGCTGGCATGGACTTTTCTTCATGTAATGCCATTAGGTCTCAGTCTTGACCTGGCACAGCCCTGCTATTTTGGCTCTGTCTTAATCAAGTCTGCTAAAGGTTGTTTTACGATGCCAACAGCAGTGTTCCAGAAAATAGAACTATGCTACCAGATTTCTAACCTAACACAGTGTTCATATCTACCATTTCAAGAGTCAAACAGTAGGATTGTCAGTAAACTGTGCCATTTGCTGTGCTTCTAGTAAATGTGACAATTAGTTGCTTTAAATTCCTATTATAATAACAATGCTAGCATGAAATACCTACTATAAAAGGTATCTTCTGCTTTGAAATTGACAGGTGGGCAACATATCATTGTTCTCAGTTCTTAGATATTTTTTTACCTGTTCAAAAAAGGGCACAGAGCAGAAGCTTATTAGCTGCATAACCAGTCAGTAGGTCCATCTTTACCTGCAGGAGAAAGGATCTCTTTGCAGCCCTGTTGGGTGCAGGCAGCATACCTGTTTAAGTTTAAGTTACCTGTACGTGTATTCTTGTATAACTAAAATATTCTAACAGCACCATTAGTTCAAAAACTAGCTTTGGCATGGCGAGAGAAATAATCCAATCCATGATTCTGCTTCTTTAGCTGGATGAGTTCTCTCATTTTACACGTCTACATTCGTCCATCTTCTGTTTCAGTCAACAGGACGACTGTATCTCATAAACCTTGCACATTTCTTTCACTTGTTAGAACACTAACAGAAGTTCAGGTACTTTATTTTGGCTTTTTTCTTTTTCTTCTCTTCACTGTTTGCAGCACGGAGTTCAGATGTGTTTCTTTGCAATTAGGCACATTTTGTTATATTGGGAAACCAATACGAGTTACAAGAAGTACATTTTCATGGCAGAATAATGACTCAATTTTTACTTTTGTTTCCAATTTTCAGTTAAGTATCACCACGTTGGTAAGCTGCTGAAGGACGGGGAGGAGCCCACTGTATACTCTGATGAAGAAGAAAAAGATGCCCAAGATGCAAAGAAAGAGTAGAATGCAGTGAGGAACAGTCTATTTTTGTATCTTAAAGGATCATTTGTAACATTCCACTTCTGTTTCACAAGTTGCAGCAGCAACCATGCTTACAAAAGGTCCAGAATTACAATGAATTATGTTTCTCCTAAACTTCCTCTTCAAATTCAGCAGTAAACTAGTACAGGTCTAATATCTGTCTTCCTCTGAAAGTGCATAATAGGAAGTATGCACCAAAAATGTCTGTGCAAAAGTAGACTGCAACTTTGGCAATAAAGGACTATTCCTGTTTTTATTCTGTCACTATTAGGGTTGAAATCCAGACCTTTTCACTAACAACCTAACACTGTAGACACAAGCATGAGAGTAAGTCACGTGTGTAACAGATTCCACTGAATTTGGTTAGTGTTGGCTTCTGCAGGATCTGGGCCTTGCATTGCAGTCCCTTTAGAAAAGGGACTCTCTTTGTCCACGAAGCATCATACTCATTTGTGGTGCAATATAATTCAACATTATGTCAAATAATTTGGATTTTTAGGAGCTAAACAAGGCCTTACAGATGAAACAATAACTGCTTTAAAAAAGCCAAGAGTTTTTGAGAAGTTACATCACTTTTAGATACTTAGAAAATAAACAAGGACTGAAGAATACTTGATGTATTCAGTCACATTAATATTCTTTGTTTACTTCTGAAGCACCTCTTAAGTGTTACTTAGATACTGACTGTAACTGAACATCCTTAAAAACTAGGTTCACTGTGAAGCATGACTTGGCAGGACTATCATTTGTTCGTTTCTCTTCTTAGAAAAGCTCTTCAAAGAATTTTAATAAAATGAAATTAAACGGGGAGAAGCAGCTAGTGATGATTTTTAGGCCTAAAAGAAGACTTGCTGGTGTGTCGTGATGAACAAGTGCTCTGTACAAGCAATTTAACTAGCAGAAAAATGTTTATGGTGAAGGTAACTTACACAAGTTCCCTGTACAAAATAAATAACGCAGTGTAAGCCATTTCCATGTCAAGGCTTTTGTTGCTTTGGAATGTTGCTGCTAAAACAAATAGCAGAATCTCATGCACAACCAGCAATAGACCTGACCACTGAATTGCTTTTATCTTGTTTGCGCTCTTAATCTGTCCATAATTACTGGGTTTGCTCCATCCTTGTCATCCAGTCTCTTACTAAAATGGACTGGATGCGTGGATTTGACCAAGGAAAAATCTGAACGTGCTTCTTCATCATCCAAAATATGTTTTCAAAATGTATCAGAAATTTTAAGGAGGTAACTGATGATTTGCTGATCTCTTATAAATGTGCTGCCTTGTCCAGGTGGTTCTGTGTGGGTGCCAAGGGGTACAGTTCCCATTAATTGGTTTTTCTGGTTTCACTCTTCTGCTGAGTTGTTTCCAATTGGAAACGTGACCAAAATGGTGAGCATAGTCCTGAGTGGGAAGGTACAAAGTAGGCAAAATTGTTCAAAAGTGGAGTGTATTGTGCAGCAGGAGCTTTCATAAACAAGTTGACACTACATGTTAAAGTGCCTGAGACCAACTGCAGTGAGAACCAATGACTCTCTGTCAGTCCTAACACTGCCATGGGGTTTTTCCCTGTCACTTACACTGGGCCTTCAAACGAGCAGTGCAGTTGTTTGAGCCAGATTGCTTGTATAGAGTTATTGTGTGAACTACCTAATGAAGGTCTAGAGACAAATAAAAGTCTTGTCATGACCTTTGTGTTGCTATTTTATTTTTAGAGACATTTATACTCTCTGCAAACTACTTCTAATGGTTTACCTCAAATCAGAAATGTGCTTTTATCTGTTTAAGGCAGAAAATAAAAGTCTTGCATAATGGTGGTGTTTCTTTTTATTTACTGCAATTGAAATCGATGGTTAATCGCCCCCAGTGTTACAAGTTTTACAGTCTTTCTCTAATGTCTTTCTTCTATTATTCCATGAGTAGACTGTTCAAGCTGAATGCCTCTAAATGCAGCTCTGTAGCATATTATTTTTTTTACAGACTATGAAACATAGAACACATTCACATATATTTTACTGTTGCAAAAAACAGAGTTAAGCACAAAAAAAGCCCAAGTAACTGCTGACACTGGGCACAAGCTGCTCTGGAAGACCACGCTGTAGTGGAGCTAGGCAGGGCTACAGCCTATCCTTCAGAGGGTCCAACACCAACTCTTATGTTAGTCAACAACCCTGAGGAACTGAACACCATTTTAAGTGCCTATCTGTACAATACAATTTGATGCATCCTAAAGAATAAACAAACAGAAAACTGGCAGTAACACAGGACAGAGCTTAATGTTAAGCACACGTGCATGAAGTAGCATGCTTCAGGGTAAGACCTCTACCTTTTCAGAGAAAACCAAAATATTCATTGTGAAAGGGGAAGGCATGTGTCATAAGAGCAGAGATTCCACAAACAGGCAGGCACGCATTTTCTGCTGAAGTGCTGGAGAAAATGGATATCTTCTCATGTTTTCTACTGTTCGTTGCAACTTGATCCCTCCAGCAATATCTGGCTGCAGTGACTAAGCAAAAAGAACCACGCCAGGTAGCTGAACAGTTTCTATATTAACCAAGGAGAGCACAATGAAAAGCTAAGTGCAGAGACTGTCATCAATCTCCCTTGTGAAGTGTTGAAATACCAGTTATTCACGTGTCATGACAGCACACTTGAGCTCGGGCACAAATCAGAGCAATCGAGCAGCATCTCATATCCAACCAGTTGTGGCAAACTGTCACCTGCTTTGTAAAATTCAGAATTTCCTTCACCTGGACACTGCTTACTCTTAATTATCTCTGCTAGCTCTTACTTCAGGTTGTATGTACATACAGGTTAGTAACGAATGCTTTTGCTGAGAGTTACATGATTTTATAGAAGGTGAAATAAATGGGGAGGCATTCCTACACTGTGTTCAATGTCCAGAATATGAAAAAGGCCATATACTATAAATGTGTTATTATTAAACATCAAGCAGGTGGACTGAAATAATAGGCGTAATGTATTTCTGCTTCAGAAACTGTCTGCAGGATCGTGACTCGGATTTTGACTTTGGAATTCAGCATGAAGTACAACTGCCCACACAGTGCAGGTAACAAAGCTCCAGATCAGGCAGCTCCCCCAGGGCTGATAGCACTAGCTCTGCTAGGGGGCATCTTCATTAGTTCTGTAGGTGAAGTTAGAGCTGATTGCAAGGCCTGCAGTCACAGGGCCCTATTTCATAGGGCTTACAAGTGTCACAGTAACAGTAAACAGTGCTTCCACAAAAATATATACATTCCAGAAAAGCAATAACCAACACGAATAAAACCCCATCACCTCTTGAAACACCATCTCACTGTAACAGCATAAACCAAGCTCCAAGATATGAAATTATACTAGGAACATTAAGTGCTCAACTATTTGAATGCTTTTTGCCTGTTAAATGCTCAAATTAAATACACATCCCTTAACTTTCCTGTCAGATAAAACATTTACTCCTGAAAGCAACTGAAATTTAATTTACTAAGCTAGAATTGTAAAGAGTTTTATGTATGTTTAAGGATTAGCCTTCAGGATAACCAACACAATTTTACTGAACAGTTCAGCATGTGGGAAGATGGGGTTTGAGTTAAGTACATAGGAAGGAAAAGTGAGGGATTAATACTAAATATCCTAGGAACAGGTTCTAAGTAAACCCAACTCATAAAGAAAAAAGAAACACAAATTATATTTTGCTACAGAAGATACAATGGTGTCTGTTTTAAGTAAGCATATTTTATTCACTAACAATGTTTCATGCTGAATGAGGACTTGGAGACAAAGATTTGCTTTATCAATTCCAATCAATACAGGTGAACACCAGAAGCAATTACAGAACTGGTGTATTTATTTGTTTATACCGACTAGTGGGAAAACACATTGATAAGACCCTAGACATTTACACTGAAGGAAATCCATAGTTCCTGCCTTACATTAACAAAAACAAATAGCTTCTCACCTCTAATTGAAAGGTGTGACATATGGGAAAAGGGCACTTAGAGTGCAGAACTGACTGACATGGGGAAATTCTGTCATCTTTTCTTTTATATCAACTCGTGCATTGAGAAAGAAACACAGCCTCGGTCCTGTTGGTGCAACTGAAACATTTCACATGGTTAACAAATACATTAGCTGATCTTTTCTGTAACTATAAAATACTAAAAAGGAAACTTAAAAGAGGCATGAATGTTCTCCACAATACAAAATTGTGGAGAACATTCTGTCAAGAATTTTCAAGAGTTGACAATTTCTGTCAAGAAAATACAGCGTTTGGGGAGGGCGGGGGGTGGTTGCTTTTTAGATAAAATAATTGGGTAACACTATTTTGAGTAGTCATTCGTGATCCTCAAAAGGCACTCAGCATCAACGTGTGAACAGAGGCAACAGGTAGAACTTGGCAGAGCGTGGCTCAGAAGTTTGTATGAATCACCAATACTGAACACTGGGAGAAAACCAATCTACCACAAACAACTACGATTTTAAAAAAATCATTATTTATTAGAGCAGAAGTTACAAATGTGGGTAATATGTTATATAAGGAAGGCAACATCATCACATTTACATACCGACACGTAATAAATTAAGCATACTAAAATGAAAATTGAAATAATTAGTGTATTGTACGTAGAACTGGTCCTCTCTGTCTCGCTAGGGGACTTTGGCCCAGAGCAACTCTGACTGCCTCCTAAATACAGCCATCTGAGTAAATGCAGATATAACTCAAGCTCCCAGACTGAGTTTTTTACTTCCATGCAGCAGAAATTCAACAACATTTGACAATTCTTCTAGAAATTTTATGTAAGCTTAATTGTACTAAATAGATATCTCACTGCACGTGCCTTCAAAAGGACAGCTTCTTGAAATCTTGTGAACTTATCACATCCTTGCCTATAAATTGGAGAGAAACAGATTTGAAGGGTGGATTATTCAGAATAAGGAATTTGTTGGATGGTCACAGCCAGAGGGTTGTGGTTAATGGCTCCCATGTCCAGGTGCAGGCCAGTGACAAGTGGTGCTCCACAGGAGTCCATCTTGGAACCCATCCTCTTCAACATTTTTATCAGTGATACAGACAGAGAGATCAGTGCACCCTCAGCGAGTTCAGTGATGACACCAAGCTGAGCAGTGCAGGGTGACATACTAGAGGGAAGGGATGCAGTCCAGACGGACCTGGACAGGCTTGAAAAGTGGATCCATGAAAACCTAACCATGTTCAACAAGGCCAAGTGCAAGGTGTTGAACTTGCAGTGGGGCAATCCCACGTATGTACGCAGAGTGGGAGAAGAACTCCTTCAGAACAGCCCTGCAGAGAAGGACCTGGGGGTCCTGGTGGGTGTAAAGCCAGACATGAGCCAGCAGTGCGTGCTCACAGCCCAGAAGGCCAACAGTGACCTGGGCTGCACCAGCAGAGGGCTGGCAGTGGGCAGGGAGGGGATTGTCTGCATCTGCTCTGCCCTCGTGAGGCCCCATCTGCAGTATTGCAACCAGGCCTGGGGCCCCTGCACAAGGAGGATGTGGGGCTGTTGGAGCGGGTACAAGAGGAAGCCACGAAGATGTTCAGAGAGCTGGAGCACCTCTCCTGTAAAGAAGGGCTGAGGGAGCTGGGCTTGTTCAGCCTGGAGAAAAGAAGGCTCCAGGGGGACCTCACTGCAGCCTCTCAGAACTTGAGGGGAGTTTATAAGCAGGAGAGGGACCAGCTTTTTACATGGTCTGATAGTGATAGGATAAGGGAAAATGGTTTTAAACTAAAAGGGGAAATACAGGTCAGATGTGAGGAGGAAATTCTTTATTCAGATGGCAATGAGGCCCTGGCAGAGGGTGTGTGCACCCATCCCTGGAGGTGCCCAAGGCTGGGCTGGGTGGGCAGCCAGCCCATGGCATGGATGGGGCTGGGGGGCTTTAAGGTCTCTTCCAACCCAAGCCACGGTGTGACTTTATGATTCTATGGTATTTTCAACCTGCATAAGTATGAGCTGTCAATATGCTGACAGACATTGCTCTTTTACTGTCCAACATTCAGAGCTGTGCTTAGAAAATCAGATTCTCAGAAGCGCTACATCTAGCAGTTATTGTGAAATCCTTCCTTCCAAAGACCAGCAGGTTTTCAGAAACGCTTTCGGAATTGTGAATAGTAAACAAGTATTTTTCCACTGTGAACACTATATATTTTTTTCTTATTTAGAAATCTATTATTCTCCACCATTACATATAAATGTCCCCCACAGCTTCCAATTCCATCATTTTAACAATCTGATTGAGAAGGCACTTCATATCCTTGCTCTATGATCTATATATCTATGTGCTTGTTGTTGTTTTTGTTTTTTTTCTAGGGACTTGATATTACTAAATACCATATCTGTAAACATAGGGAGTTGTGTAAATGTCAATCAGAGTTTATCTCTGAGATCTGAATCCATAAATCTTCAAATTCTTAGCAACTGGTCCACAAAAGCTTGTCTGGCCCTGGAGAAAATTTTGGTCCTTGCATCCAAAAGGTAAATAAAGATTCTGTTTTTGTGGCTTGCTACACCAGTTAGACAATTCTAACTGAAGGAATTGTCTAAGGAAAAAAAGCCCAAGTATTTCCAATACCTTTTAACGGCTAAAGGGCTTTCTTCTTCCACTTTTACATAGGAGCTTAAGAGCTATTATATAGTAGCTGTTCAGCATCCTCTTCTGGGCTCTGCTCCACAGAAAGTGTCTGAGCAGGGGTTTGTCTGAATTATCTCGAGAGGAAAGAGAGGGCATCCTCTTTCATCTGCATCCATCTCTCTTCTCAATATTAATTTCCTCTCATCTCCTGTAGATAAGTATACGAGAAAGTTACTTGAAATTAGTTTGTGAAGGGGGAGGGAGGGGAAGACATGGGGAGGTGGCTGTTAGGTAGCTGCCACGTGTAAACATCGTACATTGAGAAAAGGCTGTGAATAACAATATTCAGAGATGCAGCAACTGCGTATGGAAATCAGATGATCACCTAAACTGAAATCCACTGACTTGAGACCTCCCACACAGATGTACTACATATTGAGCTTCCTTACAACTCTGTAGTTGTTCTAGAGCACGTGGAGTCATTAGCATGCATGTTGTTAGTAACAGAATAACCACCTATCTACCAATATTTTACCCAGTTAAGAGACAAGTACTACTCTCCAACTGCAGCTGCTGGAAGTGTTTCTGAGCTGAACTGACAAAACCTTTAGCAGCAGTGCAATCACAGTCTTTTTGTACCATTTCCACACTCTGTTAAGCTTTTACAAACACTTACCGTCCATCACTGTAAGAACTGTGGCAATTAATCTCAGAGATTATGAGAACTATGACTATCAATTGCATTCACCTCAGCTCTGATTTACCTCTCTCTCACCTGTGCACCGGAGAGTCTCCTGAAGTGGAAAGCAATCAGAAGCAGTGATGCCTGGTGCTGCTGTGCCTGCGTGAAGTGTCTTGAATTTCACTTTGTTGTGGAACGCTTTATTACATTTTCTTTGTATCTTTCTGAGTGACTCCAGCTGTAAGCAACTCTCGGTCTCTGAAAAGTCACATTCATCAGATAAAAAATCAGAAGAAAGCTTTTTCCTCTTTTTCTTCATTTTGTAAGTGTTTCCCTCCTCTTCCCTGAAATGTCTCTCACTTTTCTGTCCTTTATGTCTTAATTTACTGCTAGACCTCTTGCATGACTTTTCAAGGTTATGATCACACTGCCTAGCCAAGCCCTCACCGGCAGAATTAGAACAGAAGTTACATTTGCTGCTTTCCTTTGTTTGACCTTCCAGAGTTACATTCTTGAAATAAACCAGTAATTTTCTCTCTTTCTCTATTGCAGGCAAGCACCCTTTATTGCAATTGCTGTAAATCTGTTCGCTCCTTTCTGTACTCTTCATTGCACCGCTGCATGCCTCACTGAAGTACTCAGAATCACTGATCTCTTCCAACACGTCCTGTAATTTGTAAGATCTACAAGTTTTGTATGGTTTGGTAACTTCATTTCTACCATCTTCTCGTTCAAATTCCTCATCACGAGCAGCAGCAGTGCAATCCAAAGAATGATTTGGTTCAGCATGTGATAAGAAATCAACAGTGAGTGTGTCATCCCTCTGTATTTGCAACTTCTTTGCGAGCCTATCTGCGCAGGTCTTATTTTTCAACACTGTGTCTGTTGATTCAAATTCCCCAGCAGTGATCACTAGTCTACAGTTATCATCACCAATGCAATTTCTGCTGTTGAGATTCTGTACAAGACTCACTTCTCTGAAATGCTGACCTTGCTTGTTACACAAGCTGATGTGAAAACCACTTTCGTCATCGCACACCACTCTCTTCCACCAGGACTTGTTTGCAGAGTTTTTTGTCCCTAGGGAAACACGTTCATAGCTTGGTGTCTGATAGTAGTTTAATAAATAATGAATGAATTCATCGGTCTCATAAACCTTTTGCTTTCTGTAACCATCTTCAGACCCTGTCTGTGCGTGAACCACGTTCAGTGTTTGGCAGTCCCTTCCATCTAGAGATTCAATGACCTTGCAGTCTTGAGTCACTGTAATCAGTAAAGATCCACAGCCAAAGGAGGAGTTGTATGCATCTCTGCCAGTCAATCTGTCAGAACTCAGAGCTGGAGCGGGGTCATTTAAAATTGTTTTGACTATATGAGAAGTAGATGCACAGAAGGCAGTCAAATCTCCGTCCTCACAACGTAAGCTGCTATTTTTTTGGGTTAACTGACACTTAAGCTCTTCCTTGTGTTCCAAGTCTTTGTGCATAAGATAACAGGAGTTAATCTGTTTCTGATGTATGGCTTTTAATGCTGCTTCAGAAAAGGAATCATCCTTCCTTACGCCCAGTGAAGGATCCACTTTCTGACTTGCCAACTGCACAAAATCCTTCAAATGAAAATTGGGAAAATGATTATGTACGTTTATTGAGCATAGAGAATTATAAAGACTGCAAGTTGCAAACTCATAAATATGCAGTTCTACATTCAGAAGAATTATAAAGGAGATAAATTTAGCTTAATTCAGAGCTCGATCACACAATCTCACTATTCCTAGGCCACAACTAAAGATACTTCTGTGTCTCAGAACAGGGCATTCTCAAGTAACTAAGACAGCTGTCCTTTCAAATAATTCATCTGCCTCACTACAACTGCTTCAGAAAGCATTTATTGTTCGATTTCTGCACCTCAACCAGTGTTGTTTACAATAGAAAAATTACTAGATTTTTGTAGATAAGAATATTTTATTTAGACTAATTATTTTACCGTACATAGTTTTGATGGGTCCAAATACAACCAATCTAATGCTTTCCATGTGTTGAAACCAAGAAAATAAACGTTTATTTAACTCATCAAATTCACATGAGGGCTGCTCCAAAAGTAATGCCTCCTATGTTATCCTGTTGGCCCACAACATCAGAGGAGGATTGTGGTAGTATGGCAATAGAGGCTGAACCTTCTCACCAAATGTCCTGCTACACTGTGTGGCCGTGTGACAGATGGCAGCATAGACAGAATAGTTCCTGACATGGGAGTGTGGATAAAGCAAAGGGGTGGAATTGAATTCCTCCACGCAGAAAAAAATGGGATCCACTGACATTCATCAAGGCTTGGTGAACATTGATGGAGACCAAACAGTGGATGTCAGTGCAGTGAGGGCTGGGTGGTGCATTTCAGCAGTGGTGACAGCGAAATGAAAGACAAACCACATTCTGGATGGCCATGCACAGCTGTCACACCACGAAATAAAGAACGTCTTGATCAGCTCATCTGCATGAATCAGTTCATGTTGAAAATTAGTGATATGCAGTGAAAATTTGCTCCATAAAAGAGTGTCATTGTGCTCCTTCTGTCTGTCGTAGCTTTCGTGGAAATAAATGGGAGACATTACTTTCTGAGCAACCTATGCCATTAATGCCAAAATCAGGTGCTGTGGAGCCCTAAAATTCACACAGAATGGCAAAGGTAGCCTCTAACTTTAACTCTTAGTGAATGGTGGACCTTTAGAAATCTTAAATATTAAGGACTGGTGAAAAACAGACTAGTTAAAAGCTGCGAGCTAATTTTTATGTAGCAAATGATGAAGACAGTGTCACGTTAGCACCCCTAAGATTTCAAACTTTTTCACCCCAAAGCACTAAAATAAGCCTCCAAACATGAATTTCTGTGCAAAACACTCCAATTTGTACCGCTCCTCTGCTGACTTTCTCAGGATACTATCTAAGTCAGTAATAAAACTTACAGCTTAGTGTTGGCCACAACACAGAAGCTATTAGAAATGAAATCAGCATAATTCATACGAACTTAGTTCTTTCACTTGCAGACCTGAGACCAAACATCAACCTTTACATTCCCACCCCTAATTTTCCTGTTTGCAATGTTGGATCAAGTCTAATAAGAGTTGATGCAGTCCCTCCAGCCCTATCTTGACATAATAATGACAAGGCTTCAAACAAGTATCAAAGTTTCTGAGTAGAATCACACTACCTTTGCTCTAAGGACAAACAGTCACAAGATTTAGATCTCAGGCCTTCTCAGTGTTCAGTCACTCCTAAGACATTCTTTCAAACAGCAATAAGACACCAAATGTCCACCAAATTATTCAAGCTCTAACAAACATCCTTCAAATTGTAAAATACGTTTTAAAGTATTCTTACTTTCACATGGTTTAACAGCACTGTAAGCAGTCTGACAGACTCCGCTCTTCTCTGAGCTAGCAGGGATTTCCTTTCTTCCCATTCAGGCACATTCTCTGGCCACTGCTGTTCTTCAGCTGGTACTTTGTGCTGCTTTTGGGGATGCTTTTCATCTCCATCTATCTGCCTCTCCTCTCTTCTTGAGCTTAGCTTTCTTTTTTCTCTCTTGAACCTTTTGTTCATCATCACGTTTTTTTCTAGGTAATTATCAATATGGGACAATTTAGATGACACTTGTTTTACACTTGGAGTCCTAGGAAACTGGATGTCAGACTTTGAACTGCTAATAATAAGCAACCTGTCACCAAGAACCCACATTAGACTAATAAGAAATGATGGTTGTTACAATAACATGTTTAAAGAAACAACACATGTTGATGACATCCATCTAACTGATGCACACATTTAGAACATAGTAGTTCTGCATTTACCTCTTCTAATGGTTTGTATTCTAGGGTTTTCTTTATACACACTGCCAAGAAGACAGACCCACATTATCTTTTGTCTCCAAGGACACAATCAGAGACTAAGTATATGGATCTAATTCTTACCTTAACAAAGCTCCCCTATAGATTAGCATGAGGGTGACATTAAGAATTACAAGACCACTTCCATTGTTATAAAAATTCAAGTTGAAGCTGCCACTGCTTTTTTGAAACCTTGTCCTGTAGAAAATAGATCTACTAAACAGCCAACATGATATAATATGGAAAACTCCAGAAAACTCAAGGAACAAAGTGTTCACACAAGTATTTAAAATTCCTAACTTTAAAGCATTTGAGTAAGAATATATTCAATTAAAAATAGAAACACAGCAATGTTTTCAGAGATCCAACATTTTATATACCATGTTGGAATCACAGAATCGTTTGAGTTAGAAGGGACCTTCAAAGGCTGTCTGGTCCAACCCCTCTGCAATGAACGGGGACACCTACAGCTTCATCAGGTGCTCAGAGCCCCATCCGACCTGACCAAGTTCTATTTGTGCTACTGCCATAACATTCTAAAATTCAGGGTGTTCTTTTGTTTTTGTTTTGTTGGTTTTCTTTTCTTTGCTTTTCTTTAGACATGAAGGTGGGTAACATGGTTAATTACCAGTGACAGTGTAGGATGCAATACAAGCAGACTACCCACAGCATCTAAGCTTTTATATACTACTGTTACTCATATACAAAATTCAAAACCACTGCTCTAAAGATAACAACAATGAAAAAAAAAAAAACCAATGTGTAAAAAAGGGTGGAAGGAAAGGCAGAAAAACAGTGCTCATTCCTAGCTTTGGACCTTACAGTCACTTGGGAGGCACCTAGAAATGTCTGTCACATTAACTTTACTTCAAAGCATAAAGACATTGATTTGTGATGCTGCAGCATAGAATAATAGAAATAAGTTTATAAACAACACAAGAAAACAACCTCATGCAGAGCCTTAAGCCTCAGTGCAATCTGAGGGCAGCAGCTCTCAGATTTCACTCCAGGTCCACAGAAGCATAGAATGGTCAAGTCTGAAAGGACCTCAGAATGTCTCTAGTCCAACCACTTTCTCATAACACAGATGCCATCTGATGCCTTACACACCGAGTTAGGTTGCTTTTCTTTCCCACAGTAACACAAATTAAAAACTATGAGGCATTGGTTCAAGTTCTTGGATTCCTGTTTCCTCAAAGCCTGGGTTCTTACAGTTGACACTCCCTTCTTGGATGCCACTTGGTATGAAATAGTGTAACAATCTGAAGGAACAGCTGATGGACATTCTCTAAAGTCCAGCCTCACCTTTCAAACCTCTTCTTTTTTTTCCCTCCCCCTTTTTAAAAATTTTCTTTCCTTTTTTTCAACTCCTGTTCTTGCAGCTTTAGTCTTTCCAGGCTTCTCTTTATGAATCCTTCCCTTAAGTGTCTGGTTGTATCAGAAGTCACCTGTCACAGAAGAAACAGAAGCAGACTTACTAGTCCAGTTTGCCATCGTTACAAACACTGACAACCGACTACACAAAGGAGACATCCTAGGTAACTACTAAATACTGCTGCACTTGAGAATTACTTTCTCTACTCTGGAAATACTAGAATGCCTTCTGAAGTTAACACCATAAGATGTCGGCCAAGCTCAAACATCTAATCCTAAATGTCCCCTGCTGAGACACCAGGTTTCACAAGCTGACAAGCTTTGGCCAAACCTGTTCTTGCAAGCTGTTTTGGAGAGTCAAAGTTCAGTATGTTCAGTGAGAAGCTCCAGCTGTACAGTTCATGCAGTTCTGACAAAATCACTTCACTTACACTTCTGAACAACATCTCTGGGATCAAATGCTTGTTTACCCAGTAAGAAAGTATGAATCCTACTGATGTGCACTGCATTTTATCAGCTTCAAATGCCCAAATGTGAGCACATTAAAAGAAAACATTCAAGCAAGCTGCATCAAGGTGTATCTATTCTAGCAAAGGAAGTGATGTGAGGTATTATTTCCAGCATAGGGACAAAGTTTAGGGTTAAAGATTCAATTTTCTGCTGGAAAAAATACCAAAACAGGCCGAACTGTGATTAGTCATGATGGACATAAGTTACTGGGCTGATGAAACGAAGCCTGCAGACTGCAAACTCTCCTATAATGTCACCCTAAGCATAGCACTTAACTAGATTTATCCCTCAAAACACTTAAGCAAAAAGGTACTAAGAAGAGAAAGGTTGGTAGCCTTTACTAGCCTTGACCCAAGCACCCAGGCTATGGCAGCTGTTGCTTTGTGCTAAACACTGAGACACTAAGCATCTTTCAGAGCATCTCTCCAGCTCCTGAGCTAATCTCCCAGTTTCAGTGCCACCCACATTGACAGTATTTACAATTTATAGCCTGCCCACAACTATTTTTCAGAGAATTGAGATTCCAGTTTTAAAGGACTTCAGTTCAGATGTGTTAAGTTCATATATCCACTGCAAATAGACCAATTTTAAGTTTTTTCCTTCACACGCTTAAGTGCCCCCGAAGTTTATGAAGAGTTTTCAGCTGGTTTGCAAAGATCTCGCAGTCCCAGCCTTAAGGAACAAAAGTTAGCAAACCAAAAATGTGTTAAGCACGAGAAATGTGTTTCCCATTGTGTAATTGTGTATGAAGCACAATTACATGTAATAGCTACCGAGGTTTTGCTGCTCTGCAGTGTGGCCTTTTGGAATCAGCCCTAACACACTAACATGCTGTTATCTTTAGGCTTTAATTCTTCCAGGTTCACAGGGAATCTGACATTCAATGTCATTACCAAATCAGTATTTCCTTTTAACAACTCTGCTGTGCTCATAACATCAGGAACACCTTTGCCCTTGCACTGCTGTTTATTACAATAACTGCAGACTCAAATGCCCCTTGCTACCTGCATGCCTTTCTTCTGTGATCATATGTTCTGATAATGTAATACTTCGAAAAAAAACCCAAACATTACTTAAATGTATTAAAAGCAACAAAGATAATGACCTGGGACTCCAAGGATCTGTGGCCAACTCTGCTGACAAATTCCTGTGAAACCCAATACACTCCTGTCCCTCAGGACCTTAAAATAATACAATACTGTAGTACAAATTCCAACTAATTGGGATTGTAATAGACCACCAGTTCACTGCATTCCACTTCAGTTGTACACAGCGACAAGCACAAAACCTGGCCATCATTGTGGACTAAAAGCACTCTTCCAGGAAGAGGCCTAGTCTTGATTTGAAAACACCAGGCTATGAAAATCTGCCACTTTCCACAGGCCATTTGTTCCATTTCTTACCCACCCACCACAGAGATGGAAGCCATTTGCAGCTGATTTTTTGTAAGCCTCTCTCCCTCTCCAAGGTATCAGCAGCTAGGTTTGTTTCATTTCTTGTTTTCTTTTCCCCTTACACAGTATAATTCAGGTGTCTGTAGATAACCTTCTATAAAAAATACTTAGAGCTCTCTAAGATCTCACAGCCTCTCACCGTGGAGCAGTTTTTCCAGCCTCTGAGCAACTCACTGTACTGTTCTACCAGTCTCCAACTTAAATTGTATCACTCCCCAAACTGCACACAATATTGATTTGGTCAGTGCCAAACACAGAGAACAATGTCAGTCCTTTCCACCTACCTGCTATCACCACTGAAATTCACCCCCCACAATACTGCAATGGAAACCCAGCTATTGCTAATATATAACAACAACCCTTTCACACCCTTAAATAAAACCACAAGGATACATCAGCAACTCAGAAACTGATTAGGTATCTAGATTGTTTTCACATTAACTTAACTACCTTTGAACACCCTAAAATGTGTCACGTAAGTTCATCCTCCAAACAAAATCAGCCTTTAGGGAAACATTAACAGCCTGGCAATATTTAATTTGAAACACTCTCGGTCTGTATGAGTGAAGTGCAAACTGTAAGAACGATTTCAGTCGAAGACAGCCCTGAGATGTGCTCAGAGGACTGCTATCCTCAGCAGCTCTTACCAGCCCGTCTCCCAGCCGGCTGCTTGCTCCGGGCCGTGGGCCATCGCAACTGTTTTTGAGACCACGCCATCAGCTGGGCAAGGGATCTAGCTTGGGGGAAAGAGAAAAGGGTGTTTGGCAGGTCGCTTTTCAGACAGCTCCTGCTCTTGTTACAGCACCACTTCGTGAGCAGTCCAGCTGAAGGAGAGCGTGAGGCAGGGGAAATACCTCAATTCTGCAAAGGCAGATAAAAACAAATCCTACCAGCAACGTGGCAAGAGGATGTGCTGATCTGTAGCAGCAGCACGGAAACGCATTTACCAGTCCCTTGGTGAAGTTTCAACACGAGACTGAAACACAGACGGCTTTTCAATAGGCACAGCCGGTTTACCCAGCTGGCCCCGCACAAAACCAAGCGAGGCGCAGGGCTGAGCAGAAGCACCGCTTGCCGCCGCGGTGCCGCACGCACTCACTGCAGAACGAGCGCTTCAAAGCGAGCGCGCCCGGCGCGCTCGATGCCGGGAGCTGGAAGGCCGGGACCAGACGAACCCGAACCGCCCCCGCGACGAACGCGCCGGCGGTAAGGCCGCAGCCCCGCCCGGCAGGACGCGCTTCACGTCCCAGCGGGCCGGCAGGCACCGCCCGCCCCAGCGCCGAGGCCGCCCGCTCCGCACCCACCTCTCCGTCCGCTCCGCCGTTCCGCGGGGCCGGAGCGGGGCGAGCCCGGCCCGTGCCGCAGCCCGGCGGCGTCGCCCCTTAGCGCGGAGCGGCCCCTCCACCCCCCCGTCGCACCGCGGCACGCTCAGCCCGGCCGGCGGGGCGCCCCGACGGCGAGCTCGGGGAACGCGCCCGGCCCCGCGGCCCCGCCGAGCCCGGGAGGCGGCGCGACGACCCGCTGCGCCCCGCCCGGCCCCCCGCACCGCGCCGCCCCCGGCCGAGATCGGGCCCGGAGGGGAGGCGCAGCCCCGCGGCCGCCGAGCCCCTCCGCGCGAACCGCGCCGCGGTCGCCCCCCGGGACTCCCCGGCGCCGCCGGTGCCCCCGAGGGAGCGGAGCCGCCGAGCGCGGCTCCTCCCGGCCGCGCCCCGCCCCGGTGCGCTCCAGCAGCGCCCCGCGCCGGGCGGGCCGTGCCGGCCGGGCTCCCCTTACCGCTCCGGCCGCCGCCGGCTCCGCGGGCTTCCCGGCGCCCTTGCCGCCACCACCCCCGGGGCGGAGCGCGGCGCACACCGGGCAGCCACGCGGCTGGGAGGGGGGACCGGAGCCGGTCCCGGCCATCCGTTCGCCCCGTGGCCGCCGCCCTGAGCAGACAGGAGGCGCGGAGCGGACCCCGCCGCTCTCCCCGCCGGTGGGCGCCGCGCGCGGTCTTACAGCGGGGGACTGGGGCGGCGGTGCTGGGTGATCGTTCGGGATTTTGGGGGCCTGTCCTCTTCAATGTCTTTATTGATGACCTGGATGAGGGCACTGAGTGCACCCTCAGTAAGTTTGCGGATGACACCACTTTGGCTGAAAGTGCCAATCTCCCTGGGGGTAGCGAGGCCCTACAGAGGAATCTGGACAGGCTGGATAGCTGGGCTGAAGCCAATGGGATGAGTTTCAACAAGGCCAAATGCTGGGTCCTGCACTTTGGCCGCAACAACCCCAGGCAACGCTACAGGCTTGGGCAGAGTGGCTGAAAGACTGTGTAGAGGAAATGGACCTGGGGGTGTTGACTGATGCTAGACTGAACATGAGCCAGCAGTGTGCCCGGGTGGGCAAGAAGGCCAATGGCATCCTGGCCTGCATCAGGAACAGTGTTACCAGCAGGAACAAGGCAGTGATTGTCCCCCTGTACTCAGCTCTAGTGAGGCCGCACCTCAAGTGCTGTGTCCAGTTTTGGGCCCCTCACTGCAAGAAAGACACAGGCCCTGAAGCGGGTTTAAAGAAGGGCAACAAAGCAGGTGAGGGGACTGGAGCACAGAGGAACAGCTGAAGGAGCTGGGATGGTTCAGGAGAAGAGGAGGCTCAGGGAGACCTTATTGCTCTCTATAACTACCTGAAGGGAGGTTGTAGTGAGATGGGGGTCGGCCTCTTCTCTCATGTAACTGGTGATAGGACTAGAGGGAATGGCTTCAAGCTGCGCCAGGGGAGATTCAGGCGGGATGTTAGGAAATATTTCTTCTCTGAAAGAGTGGTCAGGCACTGGAATGGGCTGCACAGGAAGGTGGTGGAGTCACCGACCTGGAGGTGTTTGGAACATTTGAATTTTGTGTTGAGGGACGTGGTTCAGTGGGAACTATTGGTGATGGGTGGATGGTTGGACTGGGTGATCCTGTGGGTCTTTTCCAACCCTGGAGATTCTATGATTCTATGACTATGATTTCCTGTGTGATGCTGGGGAGTGACTCGCAAAACATGGGGCTGTATTGGGCCCTGAAAGCTGTGGCTGCACAGGTCACCTGAGGGATCGTAGAATCACAGAACAGCTTGGGCTGGAAGGGGTGTTAAAGATCACTCATTCTCAGTTTCCTGCCATGAAGAGGTCACCCCCACCAGCTCAGCCTGCCCAGGGCCCACCCAGCCCAACCTTGGGCACCTCCAGGGATGGGTGCACACACCCTCTGCCAGGGCCTCACTGCCATCTGAATAAAGAATTTCCTCCTCACATCTGACCTGTATTTCCCCTTTTAGTTTAAAACCATTTTCCCTTATCCTATCACTATCAGACCATGTAAACAGTCCCATTCTGCTTAAAAACTCCCCTCAAGTTCTGGGAGGCCGCAGTGAGGTCCCCCTGGAGCCTTCTTTTCTCCAGGCTGAACAAGCCCAGCTCCCTCAGCCCTTCTTTACAGGAGAGGTGCTCCAGCTCTCTGAACATCTTCGTGGCTTCCTCTTGTACCCGCTCCAACAGCCCCACATCCTCCTTGTGCTGGGGGCCCCAGGCCTGGTTGCAATACTGCAGATGGGGCCTCACGAGGGCAGAGCAGATGCAGACAATCCCCTCCCTGCCCACTGCCAGCCCTCTGCTGGTGCAGCCCAGGTCACTGTTGGCCTTCTGGGCTCTGAGCACGCACTGCTGGCTCATGTCTGGCTTTACACCCACCAGGACCCCCAGGTCCTTCTCTGCAGGGCTGCTCTCCAGTTCTTCACCCCATCTGTGTACATGGGGACAGCCCCCCTGCAAGTTCAACACCTGGCACTGAGCCTTGTTGAACATGGTTAGGTTTTCATGGATCCACTTTCCAAGCCTGTCAGGTCCATCTGGATGGCATCCCTTCCTTTGTTGTCCCACGTGCACCACTCAGTGCCATCAGCGATCCTGCTGGAGGTGCGCCTAACCGCACAGTCTGTGCATCGCTTTGAAGACGGACCCCCCCCAAACAAACCCAACACGGCCAGGCAGCGCTTCCGGCACGCAACCGGAAGTAGACCTGAAAGAAAACCGGAAAAGGAGCCGGAAACAGAACCGAGGAAAACCGGAAGTAGGCGGGGCGGGTAGATATCTCCGGTATCGCCACGAGGCGCGGTGTGTGGAGCGCGGAGATGTTCGTTGCGGCCCGACTGCTCGCTTCACAGCGGCACTTGCCTCGGGCTGCCGGCAGCTGAGAGCGAGGCAGCTCCGAACCAAGCGATAGCTCAGAAAGCTGACGTTGGTTTATTGCAGCGCAGTTCCTGGGGCAGTGTGATGTGCATGATAAAAATAAATAGCTGTCTGGTCCCCGAGGAGCGCCCGCCTTTTGCCAGCACTCGGAACGCCTCAGCGTGCACGCAGGGTGTCCTTCCCACATCCTCCTTCCCTGCGATCAGATGGGCAATAAGGAGGGACCGAGGGTGCTCTTTGGTGGCCCTCAGGGCAGGCTCTGCACAGGAACGCCATCAGCGTTCAGGCCCTTGCAGCTTGCCTGTACAAATGGCATCTGCAGAGAGAAAACTCTGCTTCTGAACCCAGCCTGGACAGCAGATGAGACTCAGTGCAGTGATTACTTGCCCATAGGAGCCAGGGCACAGCAAAGTCCGCCCATTGCACTTGCATAGCTATGGATGCATGATTCAATTAATTTCCTTCTTTCAGGGGACTTTCAAAACACTTTATGAGCTGGACTCACGAGAAGGCTCTCAGGAGCACCTTTTTTATGAGGACAGGCTGATAGACCTGGTGCTCCTCAACTGAAGGAAGGTTTCAGGGGGACCTTACAGAAGCCTGTCCATACTTGAAGGGGACCTGCAGGAAAGCTGGCAAGGGACTTTTATACAGGTATACAGTGGCAGGACAAGATGAAATGGTTTTAAACTGGTATATTTAGACTAGATATTAGGAAGAAATTCTTTACTGTGAGGCTGATGAAGCACTGGAACAGGTTGCCCAGAGTCATCGTGGATGCCCCCTCCCCAGAAGCATTCAAGGCCAGGCTGGAGGGTTGTGAGCAGACTGCTTTAGTGGGAGGAGTCCCTGCCTATAGCAGGACAGTTGGAGCTAGGTGATCTTGAAGGTCCCTTCAAAGCCAAACCACTCTGTGATTTTATGATTTTCATCGGCCTTTGGTCAAGGCTTAATCCTTTTCAGAACCAATTTGTTTAATGAAATATGTATTCAAAAATAAAAATGGCTTTTGGCTTTGCATGGCTATTTTGTGGCCCTAAGCTCCTTTTTAGTTAGAAAGGAAATGCGTGCTTCACTGGGAGGCGAAGCTCCTCAAGCAGCACAAAGCAGGCATGGCCGTTCTTGAGTATTAGGAAAGATGCCAGCAGAGGAAGGAGCCACTTCTGGTGAACCCCAGCTTACAACAAGAGAATGCCTCGCTGTTATCATTTTTATCATTTTTTGTTAAAATCAGGGGAGTGTAACTCAATGAAGTTCAAAAAGCTGTTTCTTCTGAAAGACCAGGCTCCCCATCCACACCACACCAAGTTGGAAAGCCCACCTTGAAAAACCACTTCCTGCACTGTCATAATCAAAAACTAAATACTGACGTCCAGCCAAGGTGGTAATTAGAGATGGTACAAATCATTCTTTGGTGCCATTTTGTGTAGTTCTGATTTTAATACAATCAGTATCCTGCAGAAAATAGCCACGGGTCCCCAAAGTGATTGTTTGCTCCAGAACACTCACATTTAGACTGTTATCATCAGAGAATCCCTGTTCTGAAAACTCAAGAGCAGAAACAGGTTAAAAAAAAAAAAAAATTCAATGCTGGAATTTCTCCCAGTATGTATGCATGACAAGCTGGGACACCCAAGAACAGTGCAGACCCGTCAGATCATGTTGACATCACAGTCACAGTGAGGCACTGCCATCCTTCATCACAATGCCTGGTTGGACCCTTAGCCCCACAGGGCACCTGTGGAACCACTGCAGGTTTGTGAAGGTCAACTGCAGACACACTTTCATCCCATCCAGACCAGCTAAAATGCCAAACACTGATGCAGACAAGAAGATACTCCACAAGCTGGGCTTCACGCTGGGTGAGATCTTAGGAGAGGGTAGGTTCTCCACAGTGAGGGCAGCCACCTCCACCAAATACACGGTCCGCCTAGCTATCAAGATGGTGGACAAGCAAAGGGCCTCCCCAGAATTTGTGCAGAAGTTTCTGCTCCGGGAGCTCTCCATCCTGCGTGAGCTCGATCATCCCAACATCGTGCTCATCTTTGAGATCTTTGAGCTGACCAACAGTATGGTCTACATTGTGATGGAGTCGGCAGCCACTGACCTGCAGCAGCGGCTGCAGCAGCTGGGCAAGCTGCCCTGTGTCCCCGATGCCCGGGACATCTTTGTGCAGGTTGTGGGAGCTGTGCACTACCTCCATGACCGCAACATTGTGCATCGTGACCTCAAGTGTGAGAACATACTGCTCAGTGCTGATGGCCTCCAGGCCAAGATTGCTGACTTTAGCTTCAGCAAGGAAATGAGCAGCTACCCAGAACTGAGCACCACCTTCTGCGGAACAGAAGCCTACATGGCCCCAGAGATGTGGCTGCATTACCCTCATGATGCCAAGAAGTTGGACGTCTGGAGCCTGGGGGTGGTTCTTTTTGCTATGGTGACTGGCTACTTGCCCTTCCATGGCTGTCTCTGCAACATGATCCAGCATCAGAAGGATGGGGTCCTGCACCTGAGGGGGGTGTCTGTGCTGCCAGAGCCCTGCCAGGCCCTCATTGTCCAGCTGCTGCAGTTCTTACCATCCTCCCGGCCCAGCGTGGAGCAGGTGGCCAGCAACAGCTGGCTGAAGGGGGATATCTAAGGGGAATCCTCCCCAGAGAATGTGTCAGGACAGCCACCTTTTGGTGCAATAAATGCTGTTGAAAAAAACCTCTTGAGCAGTTTGAGTAGCAGGGTGTGGGTGGGATTAAATTTCAAGTCCTGGCAAGACTTGGTTAAGAACTTGGTCAAACCCCTTCACAAAGAAGATGCATAAACTTGCCATTGGTTAGGCTTCAGGCTCTGGTAACTGTGTTGAGTGAGGGGTCAGAGCACACCACAGAGCTGCTTGCACTAGAAGTGGCTGTCTGAGCAAATAGGGGGGCCAGGTCCAAGCTCTCCCAGTGATCAAGCTTTGGTAGCCACCAACCTGTATTGAGCTTTAGATCACACAGGAACACTCAAAAACAAACAAACAAACAAACAAAAACCCTCACAGCAGAATGTTACAAGCAATCCAACAGCATTACTGACCCAGAAGTTTTGGGGCGGCTTTCAGATCCATGCCTTAACTTCAACCACATCTTGCAGACATGGAATAATGACAGCATTTGAAATCTCTGCCAAGAGATAGCAGATGAGAAAGAAACATATTGGCCACAGAAGCAATCAGCCTAGCAATCACGGTCACCCATATGACTGTCTTTTCAGCTGCTCCTGTTGTGAAGAACAGAAGTCAGCAGTAGCCAAAATGTAATTGCCAGATGTATGCATTGCTTGCTGTCCCATGTTTTCATGGGTCTATGCTTACCCTTGCAAATTCTAACTCACTGCAAAGTCTGTGTGTCTGCAAGAGTAAAAATAGCTTGGTAGCCCAACGTTCCTTCTCCAGGCAGAACCAGCTTTGGGAGCAGACCGTGGCACTTGGGACTTGCTTGGGATTTTGCCTGGAGGACAGTTGGAAATCTCCAGGGGTGGAGCTAGCACAGCTGATGGGGGCAACCATGTCATGGGGTGTGAGTGCCCTCTTATCTGTGTTAAATGTAATTAGGCAATTTGGATCTTTTATTCAGAGCTGGGAAAGAGCCTTCTGCTTTTTATGTTCTTATGAATTCTTATGCCCAGTTCTTATGAATTTGTGAGATAAGGAGTTGGCAAGAGAATTCAAACGTCTCTCTGGGCTATTAAATGTTGGTGAATTTATTATCAAGCCAGAACTACAATCTGATTGAAGGTCTGAAAACCAGAGAAGTTTAAAAACACAGTTGTAGGATCACATAGGATTACAGAATGGCTTGGGTTGGAAGGGACCTGATGCAGATGAGGGCATATCTCACCCCCGCAGATGGAGGGAGGGGCCCAATGAAATCGACCTGCTATTGATGGAGTGGATTGTGTCCTCTAGCAAGATGGGCTCTTGTATCAGGCAATGGTCTTGGTCTCATCTTGGAGCCAGTGTCGCAGTCTCGGCATGCCTAGGCGATATCAGCTTTAGCAGCTGCCCACATTGTCTTTTGTCCAGCACACATGTAGAGATTGGTAACCAGAAACATGGTAGACAAGTATGGTCCTGTGTTTAACCGCATTCCATATGTCTAAGCAGATTTCTCTGTCCCACACTGTGAGTAGTCCATTTTTGGGTGGCCCACTGTGCCAGATATGGCATATTTCCCTTTCTGAATGGGACTTTTGCCCAGTGAAGTGACTACTGTCTCTTCTGGCACATCACTGTGATACTGTGTGCTGTCCTGCTATGTCTTGTGATGATTCCTCAGGGTGCTGCACAGTTCCTTGAGGGCCAGCGACCAGCTCTGAGAAGTCACCTGGTACTGGTGGCCTGACACTGCTACTCTTCCTGTCTTGTGATGCTGCAGCAGCAGCAGCAAACCCTGAACAGATGCTCAAGTGCCCTCCTGAGCAGATTGCGCCGTGGCCGGTGCTCACTGTGACTCCTGCCAGCAGACGGGAGAGATTCTTGTTGGCCAGGGGCTTCAGGCACAAAGACCTTTTCCCTTCCTCTGACACTGCTAGAGGCAGAGGCTGCTGCTGGCAGATCAGGCAGCTCGCAGGTGCCACTGGCAGATGTTGGTGTCTCAGCTGTGGGCACGTGCTCTGGTGCAGCTGCCTGGGCCACTGCCTGCTCTGGTGGAGGTGGCAAGGTGGGCACGCTGGCCGTGTCTTCCTGCAGGACCCCATTGCCGGACAGTGTCTCATTGTCTTCTAGCTTGTTCGTCTGCAAGAGAAGACAAGAAGAAAGAAGTTAGTTAGGACATTTTCCTGTGTTGTCCTCCATGGTCCTGCTGCAAATGCTCCTGCAACCTGTCCTTGTGGCGCAGCTGCATGGGCTGCTGCCACCCTGCTCCACAGAGCTGGCTGGGAAGAGAGCAGCTCCTCATGTGGCACCTGCTGGGCCTGGGGGCTCTCTACAGCAGCCCCCACCATGCCCCGACAGCTGACCACACTCAGTGCAGCTCAGTCTGACGGGGTCAGCCCACCTGTCTCCTCCAGCACTTCCTGACTGCTGGACTCACCATGGCCTGGGCTGTGTCCTCCAGAGAAATGGCACAGGCTGTTGGGTCATGCAGACAAGGCCCCTGGCTCTCATCCCTCGCAGCTGTTCTCTGTTTGCTCTGGAGGGATGAAGTTGGAGCATTCTCTTCTTCCACTGTTGACATGGATGCTGGCATCCCATGGCCATCATGCGCATCACCTCCAGCCTTGGCATCTGTGTGACTTGATGCAGCAGGAAGAGCTGTGCTCTGTGCCTGGCCATCTGACTCTCCCGAAACATCTGTGTCCGTGATGCTGGAAGAGCTGGGCGTTTGCTGAGGAGAATCCTGCAGGTCCCGGCAGAAGGCTTTGATCCTAGGGTTGACCCAGTGGTTTATGATCACTGGCTCTTCATCATCACCTTCTCCCAGCTCATCCTTCTCTGCCATGTCCTGTGGCTCACATGGGACTTTCTGCTCTGCTTTCTGCTTCTTTGGCTTCTTTATCTGCCTAGTTAATTCCCAGAAGCTGGCTAGGCTTTGCCCAGTACAGGCCGCACAACTTTTACCCATCTCTGTCAGCAGCTCTGTCTGCTCTGACACGATCTTTCGACATGGCCTTCGAGTCTCATGGTGCACCCACAGCCTAGCACCTATCACTTGGCACCGGATGCACGGCTTCAGGACTGCTGAGTGCCGCTCAGCCCAAGTCCCTTCCTGGTGCTCTGGCGTTTTGTAGCCCCTGCCTGAGGAAGTGGGCACAGCTTCTTTGTGGGCAGCCATTGCTGCTGTATGCACTTGGGGATCAGGCCCTGATTGAGGAGTGACTCTGTTTGTGGCTTCCTGGGCCTCGTCTGCTTTTGCTGCTCCTGCTGCTTGCTGAGCTTGTGTCAGGTCCTGCTGTCCGATGCATACAGCCACAGTTTCTGTCTGGACTTGTGGCAGGGGGGATTGCACAGTGTTCTCCACTGCTGCGTCACTGATGGCTGGGCTTGGTGGAGCACTTTTCTGTTTGCCCGATCCTGCTGCTTCATCCTGTTTGCCAAGGCTGTCCAGAGCAGTTGTGCAAAGCTCCTGATGGCCCGGGGCTTCAGGCACAAAGACCTTTTCCCTTCTTCTGCCACTAGAGACAGAGGCTGCTGCTGCTGGCAGATCAGGCAGCTCGCAGGTGCCGCTGGCAGATGTTGGTATCTCAGCTGTGGGCACGTGCTCTGGTGCAGCTGCCTGAGCCACTGCCTGCTCTGGCGGAGGTGGCAAGGTGGGCACGCTGGCCGTATCTTCCTGCAGGACCCCATTGCCAGGCAGTGTCTCATTGTCTTCCAGCTTGTTTGTCTGCAAGAGAAGGCAAGAAGAAAGAAGTTAGGACATCTTCCTGTGTTGTCCTCCATGGCCCTGCTGCAAATGCTCCTGCAACCTGTCCTTGTAGCGCAGCTGCATGGGCCTCTGCCACCCTGCTCCACAGAGCTGGCTGGGAAGAGAGCAGCTCCTCTCTCTCCTTGGCTTAGACTGACATGGAGACGGCCCGGCTGTCTCCTCTAGCATGTCCTGCCTGTTTGTCAGCTGCCTGCTTGTCAGCAGCTGGCAGGGCTGCCAGAGCTACTCCACCTGGTGTCCTTGGGGCTCCCTACCTGTCCCTGGTGGCTGCCATGTGGAGATGGCAGCGGCGGCAGCCTGTCCTCTTGGAGGGTGGATTCTGGGCTCTGGCTGCCCGCTGTCATTGTGTGAGGTGGCCTGTGGATCACCTGCAGGGAAGAGAAGGAGAGGGATTGAGGCGCCTATACTGACCCAACAGCACCCACTGTGTCACCGGACCTGGGCCCTATGTGTGGCCAGGCAGCTCCTGGCCATGGATGGCAAAGCTGAGCGTGGCTAAGCTGCTCTCTGCCCTTCATTTCCAAGCTTCCAGGGCCACGTGGGCCTTGGCTTTCCCAGGCATCATTATCTCTGTGTGGAGATGCTCCCAGGTGTCCGGAAGCACAGTGCTCAGGCTGTAAGGTGCTCAGGGCCAGCTGGCCAGCTCTCCCCAACACCATGTCCCTCCTCCTGCTGCTCTCCACACTATCCTGTCGTGCTGCTGGTCTCTCCTTCAATCTCTGAGCCTCACCTCATCTTGCTCCTGTACACTTGGCAGCCCTTTGTTGGGCTGAGAGTGAGCCTTAGGCTCCTCTTCCTTTGGCATCTCCATGTCCTCGTCCGGAGATCAGAGAAAGGCACCCAGGAGAGTTGCTGCCTCCTGACAGAGCTGCTCTCCTAGGAGTGAGCACCCCTAGGGCTCTGACCCTGCCAGGGATGTTGTTGCTGTAGTTACCATTCCATGTCACAATGGTGTGGTGCCGTCCACCCATTACAAAGCCCAGGCTATGGCTGTGGGCCCACAGAGGCCCATGTGCTAGCAGCTGCCCAAGGGATAGCAGCTCGCATGCCCACAGGAAGCACAGGGTCAGCAGGGGCCCCTGTGTTCTTCTGCCATGCCTCCCCTTACTCAGCCCGGTGGTCCTCTGTGGATTCTCCCATAAGTCCAACACTCTCATGTGCTGGGCACCCGAGACTGGGCACAGCTCTTTCAAGGCTACCCGTGCTGGTGGAGTCTTTCCACCTAAAGCATGTCCTGTATCACCAGGGTGCTGCCCTCGTCCAGCAGTGGCACTCCAGTCCTGCTTTTGGAGCTGCCGGTTCCCACTGTCCTGAGATCTGCCCCCCTGTTTGGACTAGCATTCACCTTCTGTTGTGGTTTCGTGATTTTTTTGTTGTCAGTATTCCACATCAGAACATCATGTGGACCAGTGGGAGTTAACGAGTTAATGTTCTGGTTCCGTTTACTGTTGTGGACGCTGAGCATCCTGATGGGAGGGGAGGGGGCGGCATCCCCGGAGGAGCTGGCGGGCAGAGGCAGTGGGGCGGAGCTGCGGACCCGGAGCGGCTGCCTCTCCCCGTCTGGCCCCGGCTCAGCCGTCTCAGCTCGCCGCGGAGGAAGCACGTGCTTTCCCTCGCACTGGCGTGGTTTGACTCTCATTTTTTGATACTCTTGTCTCTCTCGTTTGATTTAGTTTAGATTCAGTAAATTACCTTTCCTCCTCAGATCGCTGCTGTTGTGTTTTCTCTTTGTTAAAACTATCGCTAGCTCTCTGCCCTTCCCCCTCTCCCGGAGCGCACGTGGCCCGGGGCCGGCCAGGTCGCGGCAAACGGTTCGTACCCCCCCCTTTTTTTTCTCCTCTTCCCGGGGCTTGTGCCTCCCTGTCACAGACTTATATCTAAGGATAACTTGTGACACCTTCTCAAGCCACCTCTTGCTAAAGAATCTTAGAATGGCCTGGGTTGAAAAGGACCACAATGATCACGTAGTTCCAACCCCCTGCTATGTGCAGGTCACCAACCAGCAGACCAGGCTGCCCAGAGCCACATCCAGCCTGGCCTTGAATGCCTTCAGGGATGGGGCATCCACAGCCTCCTTGGGCAACCTGTTCCAATGCATCACCACTCTGTGAGTGAAAAACTTCCTCCTCATATCTAACCTAAACCTCCCCTGTCTCAGTTTAAAACCATTCCTTGTCCTGTTACTATCCACCCCCATAAACAGCCATTCTCCCTCCTGTTTGTACAGCTCCCTTCAGTACTGGAAAGCCACAATGAGGTCTCCGTGGATCCTTCTCCAAGCTAAACAAGCCCAGTCCCTTCAACCTTTCTTCATAGGAGAGGTGCTTCAGCCCTCTAATCATCATAGGGTCTGCCCTCCCTTTCTGTGTTCACCCTGGACATGGTATCTACAGCCTGTCTCTGGTCCTCAGTGCCCAGTTGACAGAAATACAATACCTGTGAACAGAGTGTATGGAGTTGCAATCAGGTGTTCTACTCAAAAACTTGATCAGGTCTCTTTTACCGGATAAAAACATCCCCCGCTCCACAGTCACGCCATCGTTGCTTGGCAGTACGTGCATGTGTGAGCAGCTGCTCTCAAGGATGAAGCACAGCAGGAATAAAACTTGATGTAAAATCTCTGAGCAGCACCTTGAGAGCTCCCTGAGAACTGCTGAGATGGCCATCAAGCCCGAGTGACACCTTGGTTTATGGGAAACCAAGGCAGCCCCTCTTCACTCAGAGCAACCCGGGCAAGCCAAAAGGCTGGGCACCCACAGATCAGCTGCTGTCTTCCCACTGAGGAAATACACAACCACAAATAGTGGAGTTCCTGGCAACCACTGGCATGTAGTTTAGCTCCCGTACAGACCTGGGAATTGCCGCTCCCATTAGCAGCAGAGCATTTGTGCCAAAAGCAGGCAAAGGACATCTTCTTAAACCGCTGTGTGGAAGCACAGTGAAGTTCTACCAAATGCAGCCTCATCAAGGTTTTGGTCTGTTTTGTGAGCAGCAGCTGAGCAGAGGGGCCAGTCTGAAGAAAGTCACTGCTGTTGCCCGATTGCACTGCCCTCAGGCACTGCCCTCATCTCCTCTCCCCTCCTGCTCTCTGCCTCCTGCTCCTTTCTTTTGAATCCAAGAAATCGATGCGTAGAAACTTAGCAGCAAAGTTTTGTTACCGCTCAGTCAGGTGTTCTTTATTAGCAGCACCAGGAAGCACTGGGGATATTTCCACTGCAAGTGCTTCAAACATTACACGATTCAGAGTCCATTATACTTATACAGATAGTACATACTCATCAATTACACGTGAAAAAATTAACATATACACACCTATCTGAGGTAGTGATTTATGAGGTTTCCAGTCCTCTATTCCATGGTCTCTTCCACTGCCTAGCATCCTTTTAGCATCGTGACTGTCCAACGACAGCCTTTTACTTCATGCAGTGATCTTCCTCACCTGTCTGCCACACAAACTTTCTTCACTCATGCACACTCAGTAGGAGAATGCCTATTATAAGTAATTGATAGGTACCAAAATCCTAACATTTGCTCACTCAGCACTTGGATGTTATTTCCAGACGTCTGCTCGTCCTTGGATAGAGAGGTTTGGCAACCTCTTTTAATGAGATATACTGGGGTGCAGCCTGTCTTTTAATGGTATATAATGGGGTGTCAGAAGATGAGGATAGAGGGAAGTATCTTGGTGTCTGCCTGTTGCGTCCCAACCTAATCCCAGAGTGAGACAACGCAGCCTTGTGTGGAGGCCCTGGTTTCATTACTGTGTTTCTCTTGCTGAAACCCTCTTGTCAAAACAGCCTCACAGCACGCTTTCTAGTCAACGGTGCTACATCCATAACTATTTGCAACATCTAAAAACTAAACAGTTTGCAAGCAAGAACTAATCACAAAGTACAACAATTCAACAGCCGTGTTTCTAAAAATATGCTAAAATATGCTAAAAATACTAAAGCATACGGCACATCTACTTTTTTTTCAAATCAGCTATTTCTAAAAACACGTACAAAATACAGCAAGGCCTGTTTCTTCAAACCAGTTCCCCCTTTTCCAGTCAGCTTGCGAATGCCAAAGCAGAATCTCGTGTTGCTCAGGCTTAATCACTGCTGGCACTGCCCGAGCCTTCTGGATCAGTCTCTTAAGTTGATACCAACAGGAGCACTTGTTAACGTCGGAACTATCAGCAGTAATGCTAACAATGGACGGATTAACATGTCCAATGCTTTTGACGTGGTCGGCGAACACCCTACAAAGATGTCCAGCAGCAGCGAGCCGCGTCTGCCTCAATTTACCCTGAGGTTTCTTTTAAGTTCATTTTGGGTGACTATCGTTTTCACCGGGGATTCGCGTAAGGTTTAATTACGCTTTTGGACGTATTCTTTAAACCACTTCTTCTGATTCAGAACTCGAACCTACCACTGCCGCACCGGCCGTCAGCCGCCCCGCCGCGCCCCCCCTTCTTCGCTCGGCTGCGCCCGCTCCGCTCCGCCCGGCCCAGCCGCACCGGGCGCGGCCCGCAGCACCGCCCCACGGAGGCCGCACCCGTCCGGTCGGCGGCGCCGCGCAGCCCCGCGGGGGCCATGGCCACCTGGCGGCGGGACGGGCGGCTGAGCGGCCCGCAGCGGCTGTGCTGCGCGGGGCTGGCGGGCGCGCTGAGCCTCAGCCTGACGGCGCCGCTGGAGCTGCTGACGGTGCTGGCGCAGGTGGGCAGCCGGCACTGCGGGCGGGGGCTGCTCGGCGCCGGGCGCGGCCTGTGCCGCACCGAGGGCGTGCGGGCCCTGTGGAAGGGGAACCTCACCGCCTGCCTGCGGCTCTGCCCCTACAGCGCGCTGCAGCTCGCCGCCTCCCGCCGGTAAGCGGGGAGGGGTGCCTGGGCCGGGCCGCGCTCGGAGGAAGCGGGGAGCGGGGCCGGGGTTTGCACCGCGCAGCCGCTGCTGGAGGCGTGCGGTGCGTGCCGGCGGGTCCGGCTGAGCCTTTCGAGCGGGCAGGGCCGCCCGGAGCGCAGCTGCAGCGCCGCTCGCCCCTGAGTGCAGCGCTTCGGTCATCCGCGTCAAAGAAGGGAATCGGGATTGGGATCTTCGCATCGTTCCTGAAGGTGATACGCCGCCTTACTCGCTTTAACGGCTCCGTGCCGGTGCTGACCCGGCAGCGGGTCGCGGAGCGGTTCCGGGAGCTGCGGGTTCCGCCGCTCGCAGCGCTGCGGTTCGTTTCTCGTTCCGTTGCGCTTTTGGGGGCGGCTGCGTGCAGGCGGAGCGCTGCCATCGGGGCTCCGCTCCGGGCGCGCTGCGGACGCGGGACGGGGAGGCGCAGGGATCCGGAACGCAGCGCAAAGCGCAGCGCACGTGAAACGGCGTCGGCTGGGCGAGCAGCGGCTTGTATGTTGTTGTCGGTTGTTTTGCCCTGGACGAACAAAAAAGAGCGCTTCAATGACAGAACAGCAGGGTTCTGTACTTCCAGCCAAGATTCTCAGCTCCTTTTGCTTCCTGCAGCTGCTTCCGTAACGTTTCTTCGCCGATTTCAAATGCTCCGTGTTCCCAGCAGCGTCCTCCTGTGCAGCACAGAGGTGTCAGCTGGAGGCCAGCCTCTCAGACTGCTTCCATTTCAGAATTTCCAATTCACATTTCACCCGCTGAGCGTGACAGCGCTTGGGCACAAGTTTCCCTGTGGGCCCCCTGTGCCAAGCTAAGCAGCAGAGGTGGGCACGGGCTTCTCAGAAGGTCCTGTGATGAATGCCTTCTGAGAAAAGCTGGAGACCCGTGTCTCTGTCGGACAGCTGGTGGCAGAGCTTTTCATGCAGGCTGCTTCTCCATTACAGTGATTTTCAGCCTGTAACTGACGTTCTGTGGATGAAAAGCACTTTGGAAATCTCTTGCCGAGCAAAGAAGTAAACTGGGGGAAGTGGCTCCTCGCTGTATCTTTGCAGCTGTTGTTGAATTAGTGCTCTGGTTCTCCAGAATGAGAAATTGCAACTGTGTGTGTGTTCAGTGTGTGCTGGGTACTGTGGTGCAGGTGGAGCTGTACAAGCTGCCCTCAAAGCTCATTCAGGTACTGGAAGCATCTGAGCTCATGAAGGCTGCAGGTAAAGCGAATGGCGTGTGGGGAGCTGTGTACTCCAGCCCCTTGCTGTTGACTCCTACTTTTGTGTTTCTGTGTGAGCTCCTGGGCAGGTTGTTGTTATTCTGCTTGTGTTTTCCATCCCTGTGTTCTGATTCACAGAGACTTGATGCTTGTATGGTATTAAAGAATACAGGGAGGTCTTGGATTCAGTACTTACTGAGGTTTCAACTCCTGCTACTGGAGGAATCTGTGAGCAGAACAATTACATAGGATTGTATTCTGTGATTCTAATTATATCAAGATCTTTCTTTTGCCATTAATGATATCTCTTTTATGCTTTTACTGTAGACTTGTAATACTTTTCACGGATGAGTTGGGCCATATTTCCCACTGGAGAGCTATCATAGCAGGAAGTCTGGCTGGCATGGTTGCAACTGTTGTGACTTACCCTACTGATGTAATTAAAACCCGGCTTATTGTGCAGAACCGACTGGAACCATCTTATGAAGGAATTCTTCATGCTTTCTACAAAATTTACCATCAAGAAGGACTTCTTGCACTTTACCGTGGTGTTACGCCAGCTATATTAGGTAAAATAATCATGGGGAAGATGACCTAATTGCACATTGTTTATTGTAGCTGTATCAAGCGTTTGCTTGCTCACTTGATTTCAAAACAAATGGCAATGTTGTTCCATGGAAGGCATGTGGGTTTACAAGGCACAACAGTACTGATCTTTGCTGCTGTTTTATTCCTTCAAATGATGACCCATATCGTTGCATTTATGGTTAAGCATTATCAAAATAGTTTCCTTTTGTAGATAATGCAGTTGTGCTCAGATGCAGGATTTTTCTTGTTTAACTCTTTAAAAAATGTAAGCATGCCATGTCTGTGATTCCTGTCAGGGTTTGTCTCCCTGGCTGCTTAGTGAGACCACTGTGAGCAGCATTGTGTAATCAACGTGAAGATTAGTGATGGCCTCTCTTTACATGAAATATTTAATTATTTTCTCTCAGTAACTTTAAAAAATGCCATTGGATTTCATCTGCTTTTTCATAATGTAATGTTTTAAAAAAAATCTGTAGTTATAACATAGAATTGCACTATGAAATTTAGGAGAGCTCAAAGCAAGCAGGAGAAGACAGAAGCGTTCCTCATTTGACTGACAGAAGAGGCAGCTCTGTTTACAGGTCTAGGGTTGGGTTGGACCACAGATGGAGCTTGTTGCAGAAGAGCTTACCTCGTGTGAGACTTGACAATTTTACTGTGCAAATATGTACCTCTGTCACCGTGCCTAGGTGCTAAACTGGGAGGGTTCGATGGCAAGCCGGTGGCTAGAAATAAAAATTTTTCTAAGTATTGATCTAATTTGAGCAATGTGAACAATAGGCTTGCAGCAGTTTGTACTGTCCATCTAGGCTATGTAATGAGAGCTGTTTTCTTCGTGCACAGTGTGCTAATACCAACCTCTGCGTGGTTTGCTTTCTAGGTGCCGTCCCATTTTCTGTGGGCTCATTCTTTGTTTACATCAATCTGGACAAAATCTGGCGAGAACCCATAGTTTGTTTTACTCCCCTTCAGAACTTCATAAATGGCTGTGTAGCAGCTGCTGTGGCACAGACGCTTTCTTTCCCCTTTGAGACTGTCAAGAGGAAGATGCAGGTACAAAATGCTGATGTTGCTGTGCTTTGTTAGAGGAGCCTGTTTCGGGAGCTTGGGATGAGGATAGCCATTACTGCCTTGTTTCTCGTACCACATAGGCTACAGATGCTCTGGTTTAGGTGGGTTGTGTTTGTCTTTTCTTTGTTTTTAAATATCTGAAAATTCACTGTTTTAAAACTGTTGTTACACTTTGAATGTAGGTTCAAGTACGCCATGGGATTTGTGTTTCCTTTAAGGCTCTGTCATTAGCTTTATTACTTCATATAGTTCTGTCAAATTCTTATCTGTAAGATAAGAAAATTTTCTATCAAATACAAGCATTTCATTCATTTGGTATTAGCTAGGATAAATGAGATCTGTGCCATTTCCAGTTTTGGTGTGTCTGCTGTTTATGCCTGGCATATGTACAGGTAATCACAAGAAACTTATTCAGCACATATTAATTCTGAAGGATCAGATTTAATCCTGACTCTTCTTTCTGACTCCTGTAGTTAATGGAACTTCACAGTTGCTCCCGTTATCTTCCTGCTTCTTTTTCCTGAAAGTTTAGTCATAATAGTTAAAAACCAAACCAAACAAAAACCTTCACACCCTACAGCTTCTGTCTCATTGCCATAATTCATTTGGTGTTGTCATCTTTGTTGTCTTTTCGTTAGAGCTTCACCAGTAGAGTGACAGTGAATAGCTAGCATTCTTTGGTGGCTATTTGGCTATGGCATATGAATTCCTTCTTTCAGCCCAGTTCATGGAACTGTAAACTTAACAGAAAGCTTTTGTGGTCTTATCCAAAACAATGTCATTTTGTGTGGCAGCATTTTAGAATCTCCCTTCCCCCATCCCCTGCTGGTTAAGTCACAAGCTAGCAAAAGGTCACCGAGGCTGTGAATTCCCCTCTTCTCCAGGGTTCCCTTTTTCAGACAGAGCTTAGATCCAGTACCACAGGAGCACTCAGTGCCCTCTTTCCACCTTGTAAAAAAGGACTTCAGCAGAGACCAGCTCTTGTAGTTCATGTGTGCAAAAGGTAAACTTTAAGCTGAGCCCATCGAGTATCTCATAAAACATCTCAGGTAAGAAGCAGGTTCTGGTCATGAAGATGGGTTATTTTTTCAGCTGTATAAATGGGTCTACAAAAATCAGTTCTCCTCCTGCAACTCTTACTTTTCTTTTAATCCTTGGGCTCACAGCAGTGTTGTTGCCTGAAGATTAAAGAAAACATGTAATGCACTGTTTCCCTTTTAATCTTTTTCTATTGATGTGTCAGTTACTTAAACGTTCAATTATTCGGTTTTCGTAATCAGTTCAGAAGTTCCAGGAGTGAATGGTGTGATGTTCTGTGTCCAGCCTTGTCTCCATAGGCAAGGGAGGCATCATTCATCTTGTTGCCACTAGGCTGTGCTCTTTTGCCAATAGGATGCTTAGAACGCCTGACATTTCCAGAATAAGGAATTGGATTAACTTCCTAGATATGTAGGAAATAGATATGTTAAAAATCTGTCCGAAGCAAAGAAATGCTCAGTGACAGAGTTTTCTTCTTCATAGATGTGTTGCAACAACTGAATAGTGATTTCCCAAGCGTAGAGAAGCAACACCTGTCCAGCAGTTTATTCTGACAGCATGGGAGAATGCAGCTGTCTAGATGTGACAGCCCATAACTCATCTGGTACTAGAAGTGACTCATGTAGGCCTGTCTGGAAATGAGATCCTTTGAAAATTGTGCCCAAGTTGATATAAAGCAAGGTATGGATTTCATGTAACATGATTCAAGAAGTGTTTTTCACTGTTAGCATTAGGGTGTTGCTCAACCTTGCAAGGGTCAGCTCTTCAGTGTGCGTGCTTGCTGGTCTGCTCAGCCTGAAGGGTGATGGCCAGAAGACAGGAATGATCAGAGCAGCACCAGGATGGGTATTATGCAAAGGGGCATAAGAAAGGAGAGAATAAAGCAGGGAAAAACAGGGCTTTGAGGCATTTCAGCTTTTCATAGAGAACAGGGAACACATATCTCTGAGTTCTTGTTTTCCTCAGCCATTTTAATCTGCTCAGCTTCTATTCAACAATTCCATTTTCTAGCTGATAAAAAGAGGGGTGTCCCAAAGCCTTTAGCCACTGTTGAACCTCATATGATGTCGTGCTTGGTTCTGAAGCCATGAACGCTAGTTTTGTGTATGGAGAGGAACTCTGCATGTTGTAGAGGTCCATATCAGATGAAGGCAGTATATAGCCAAAGACAACTTCCAGTGAACCCACTGGTGATGGAGAAGCAGGGAGTTACAAGGTAGTCTCAGGAGCTTCAGAAACTGGGCTGTCTTCTCTGATACTGGCACTGAACACAAGCCTGAGCCCAAAACATGCAGTTCAGATCTTTACCTGACACGCTAGGCAGTCTTTGAAGAGTTGGCTCCATCTATTTCCTCGTCTAGAAAAGCATGAATTGTTTGCAAAGATGCAAAATAAATATTACTATGAGAGGAAGTGTAAGTACTATTTCTTGTCTCTGTTGTAATCATTTTGCTTCATCCTTTTTCATTTTACGCATTTGACTCCTACAGTCCTTATGTCAGCAGCTTCTGTCATTGGCATCTGTGGGAACAGGATCAGCCTGTCAGCAAACAGTTCTCCCTCTTTGCTTTGGTGATGATTTATGATGTCAGTTTTTCGCTGTAACCATGGTTTCTTTCTTCTCTGCTGCTAGAATTATCTTTATCATGTTTGGGTTTTTTTCCAAAGATGCTTTGTTTGGTAAATGAACTTGATTGACTTTCTTAAATGAGACATTAATTAATGTGGTTGAGTCTTACTGAATGTGAGCTCTCTCTGTTGTGACTGTCCTAATTTTATTCCTTTGTCTTCCTTTTTTTGCTTTGCTCCTACTTGGCAAGTTAGAGAATTAAGAGGTACTGTGTGCATGTTTCAGCATGGACATACTTCTGTTGTTGTGCATCTGTAGAAGGGGAATATGGAAGAGGAGGGTTGTTCAGAGCAACATTTTGCATTAAATACTTTCCTGACTCATGCTTTCTCAGCTTCTGATGAAAAACTTATGATTTGTGTATCCTTCTGTTTGTTATTCTTGCCTTTCCTTCCTCATGTCACAGTATCTTAAGTGCTGTTCAGTTTTACCCTGTCAGCTTATTTAAGTGCATACAAGAAAACTTTTAAGCCTGGAAATACCTGCCTGTAAAGGAGCCCGTGTCTAAGGGGAGCACTGGTAATATTCTTCTCCTTTCCCACGTCATCTTTTTGTCTGTGACAATCTTCTGGAGTGCATCGTACACTGAGCTCTGGTATTTTAGCCAAGAAGGATGGATTTAGAGCTCTTTATGTGCCAAACAGAATATTATTAATAGACTGACACCAGCCTGAGGCTATGTGCAGAGCTGAGTATAAACATGCTAGAGAGCCGTGCAAACCTAATACTTAAGTTTGGCCTTTCCTTCTCTGCAAGTGGCCTCAGTGGTAGGCTCAGTGCCCCTGGCTGGCACTTCTCAGCTTTCACTCCACTTTGACGTGTGACTTGGGTGGTTTGGGGAGGCAAAATGCACAAGGATGGCCCTAAAGTCTCATAGGTCATCAGATTACAGGTACCTCTTACCTGCTTATGTGAACAAGCTTTGCATGTATTGCAGAAGTTCTGTCCTGTGCTTGTATTTTGCTGGTATTGTGTGTTTTAATTTCTTTAACTAAAAGTTGTCTGAACTCTCTTTTTTGCATGTTACTCAGGGACAGCCATCAAACTCTTGTAAAATAAAAGAAACATACTACACTGCAGGATTTGACACATTTTTTGTGTTGACTGCACAGCATTCTTAATTTCTGAGGACATCTCTGAGTGTAAGGTGTTGTTCAGTATGTCTGATCCTTTTTTGTTTTAAATCTAGGCTATGAATTCCCTCTGCTGCTGTAAACGAACGGGTTCATTGTTCTTGGTTAGCATGGAGTGCTGCCATGCATCACCCATGAAGTGGCCTCTGTTCAGTGACAGAAGTGAATCAGTCAGACCTCAGCTGCCTGTAAATCTGCAGCACAGGAAGGGAAGAGAGGTTGTCAATGGCTTGGGGTTTGTTTTTGGTTTGGTTTTTTTTTTTTGGTCCTTTGGAACACAGGGTGCAAGTGTGAAATTTGTTGTAAATGATGTAAATGCTTTGAGTTCTTTGTAACCTAAAGAATCAGAGGTGCTGGCATGGCACCCTCGGGGAGCTCGCAAGCCGCAGTATCCCTGCTGTGTGTGAGAGCTGTGGTGCTCTCACATGGGAATATGTTATTGGAGCCATGACCCGGTTTAAAAATAAAAAGTGCCTTTTGGGTCATGTGGTTCACATGACATCTCAGAAGCATACGTGCTGTGAGACTTTGTGCAGGGAGGCCATGTAGCAGTGAACTGCACAGGAGCCTGATTCTGCAAAATGTTCAGAGATAGATTTGGGAGCAAATTCCATAATGTGTGAGGCAGCAAGGAGCAGTATTGCCACCTTTAGTTACGATTTCCTGTTGAATTAAGGCTTCTGTAGTAAGGATTCTGCTGTCGGTCCTTGTCCCTGGTAACTTTTGATCCTGCTGTCTGATTGCAACTCAGCAGAGGTTTCATTGGCACTAATTTCCTTCAAATTGTGTGAAAGCGAGTGCACAGATAGAAATCAAATGCCAAAACTATTCTACCTGAGGGGAAGTGGCAGTGTAAATTCCTGCCTTTCTTACTTCTCCCCATCATCTCACGCTCCCCTTCTCCTTGCTGCCACGGTTCAGGACCGCATGTTCTGGGTGTTACTTCAATTTAGGACCTGCCTGGCTCCCCTATTAACCTGTAGTTAATAAAAATCAGATTCTGGTTTTGGTAAAGTCCCTTCCTTTGTCCCTGTGTCCTTCTCCCCCTATGCCTAATGCTTTCAGCGTCTGGCATTTTTATTGTTTTGGTTTTGCAGCAAAGATGTTTCACACCACAGTCTCTGAGGGTATTGCAGGGTTAGTGCCCTGCTGCTTTGGGAAGTGCTGGTTGGAATACGCAGCAAGACAGTGCCTGAGAGCAGCTGCATGAGAGCACTGTGGGCTTTGCATGCTATAACACCTTCAGTTAGCCTTTGTACATCTGAACTAACCTGCAACATGTTTCTCTCCAATCCTCAGACTTCCCTCGGAGAGAAATGCAGGGCCTGGCTGCCTGTGAAGCCAAAAGGCTGAATAGTGCCAGTAGAAAAACTGGATAAGAGAGGGGAAATGGTAAATAAGGCTTAGAAGTAGAACTGCACTGATGTAACATCCAGGTCTGCCTTGGGCCAGTCTGCTGCTGCTGTGGGTCCTTAACCCTGTTCATCCGGGGAGCTGTGCTGTGCTAATGCTTACTCCAAGCTGGATTACAGCAGGAGCTTAGCAGTGCAGCACAGTGATCTTCCAGAAGGAAGCAGGAAAGCACGCTGTACCCAGCTGGTTGTGGGAGGAAGGCAGGGTTAGGGCATGCTGTGGCTACTGTGGCCCCATCACTTTCAGCAGGAAGATGGCGATGTCTCCAGAGCAGCAGCCACCACTCTTATCCCCTGAGTGCCCTGTATTGGTTTGCAGCATGTCTATGCTTGGAATGATGCAGGAGCTAAAACTTTGTGGGTACTCCTCTTTTATATCTGATTTATTCTGATACAGTGTTGTTCTGTACCTCATCCACGTAATGGACAATGAAAATATGTCCGCAGTAAAGCCTCAATCCTTTAGAAACATTAATTTTCTCCTGAATTTCTACAGAGACAGGGGGAGATGTGGGAACTCGTGTTACTTTTTGCTGTGTTCTGTGTAGAAACAAGCTAGCCTGCCTGCAGGTTTATGCCTTTAGAAAATCACTGCTCATCTACATGAAATCTGTGCTCCTGTTTGTAAGGCTTGAGCTGAATCATCACGACGTGTTTGAAATGACCCCAAAGCCTCCATGCAAGGAGTTTGCACTGCCACCTTGAGGAAGAAAAGCTCTGTATTTATCTAAGATTTCTTTGTAGCACAAAGAAGTTAAGAGCAGGGGAAGATCGCATCCAGTAGCAAGGAAGGGATTCTGCAACAGACCACAGAGCCTCAGGATACAACAGGCTTGGCAGTAATGTGTTTAAAGCTGGGGCAAACTCTTTTGAGCAGACAGTAAACTGTTTTGCATCCTCAGCGCCAATAATTTCAGCAAGGCAGAGAGATTTGGCCCCAGTTCAGGTTGCAGAGGAAAGGACAACATGTTCTTAGAGTGCAGGAAGCTGTCAGTCAGCTGCTTTGCTGTGATGTGCTGGAAATGATTGCCTCCTCCTAACTGGTCGTTGTTTGCCTTATTGCATGCCTGAGGACCTTCACTGGGCTTTATGTTCCCATGCAGGGGTAAGTCAGTATTATTAGACCAACAGCACAGAAAAGTCTGTCACACCCAGGTAAGCCTGTCTTTAGGAAGGGAGATTGACTTGCCTGGTACTTTACATTTTTCCCCCAATATTAATACTTGTTCACATCTCAGTTATCTCTTACTTGAGTTGTTTCTGATAAGCATTCAGTCTTCGCTTGAGTGAAGTTTCTGTTGACTGCAGTGGCATTAACCTGAATGAAAACTGCAATATTTGTCCTTCAGTTTCCTTTGAACTGCAATTACACTTGCCTCTTGCGAGTGTCCTCATTAACGCAGGCTGCAAACACAAAGACTTCTTATTTTAGCTTCCAGATTAAGAGCATGAACTTGTGTGCTGTGTTATAAAATGCTTTCCTGTCTTTCTGAGTTTCTTTTGGCAATGGATCAAAAGTGTAGGACTCCAAATCTTTTAAAAATGTATAAAAAACAAAACAAATTTACTATATCTGCCATCAGAATAGCATACTTCCTGTGGTAGCTGTAGCACTGCTGTAGGATGTAATAGCACTGCTATAGTGTGCCATCAGTTCTGCACAGTCAAAATGGAAAAAAAAACAGCTTTGCACCAGTGAAGTTTTTAGAAACATGAAGAAGAAGGGGAAAAGTATGTTAAATAAGGAGAAGTATTTCCAAATAATCACTTTTAACTTGTAAATTCAGATAGTGCCAAACCAAATAGTCCTGAACCGTGTGTAGGAATGCTGTATCTGCAAAGGGAGGGAGGGGGAAACGTGCCTGCATTCTGCTTTGTCCCTCTCTTGCTGCTGAGAGCCTTGGGAAGATTAAAATGGTTGTTCGTTGGGTGGCACAGGTCTCACTGCAGTGACTACATCAGTGGTCCAGTGCTAAGAGGAATAGGAATTAGGGGCTGGGGTAGCTTGTGGAGGTAGAAATCTTGAGAAGTGTGTGTGAGGTTAGTTCCCAGTGTGGCTGTTGTTCTGGCACCCAGCTCACGCTGCTGACAGCGGGAGAGATGGGATCTGAGAAGTCTGTGGGTAACCATTAACTTTAACCAGAGTTTTGTCACAGGGCTTCTCCCTTATTTAAATGGTTGGTTTTTATAAAAAACATTGCCCTGAGTGCGGGTCGAAGGGTCTCTTCATGCACCCCTCCGGCCCACAGGTTGTCAGAGCAGAGCAGAGCAGAGCAGACTGCTGTCTTTGGCATGGATCACAGTGACTCCTTAGGCTTGGAGGCCTCTGGATCCTGAAAGGCCCTGTTTTTCAGAGCAGATAGAGTCAGCTGTGCACTAGATGTGCTTTAATCACTAGTGCAGCCCGGCATTCATCAGTGTAACGAGTGGCTTAGCCCTGTTAATGCTCTGCCTGCACTCTCTGCTATCGGTGCAGTGAGCTGTGTGGTGTCTCCCACCTTCTGCAGTACAAGACAACCATACCTGGGTTAGAATGAAGTCCTTAAAGTGCTGGTAACAAGAAGCTCTCTGTTCAGCTGCCCGTAGTGCCAAGTGCTATCGGAAGAGGGGAAGGAAGCTGCTTTGAGGTGCCTGGTTTGAAATGTCTCACAAAGCTGATCTTTTGGGGATGAGGTTTGTTTGTGTCTGTGACGGTAGGATTCTGAGAAGAGGTGGAGAAACTTGTCTGATCAGTTTGGTTACCTCCATTTTCCTGCTCTGGTGCCATAGGGCGGCTGGGAGGGTTGTAGTGTTGCAGACACACTTAGAGGATACAGAACCACCCAAAACCCACAGCCATCTTTTTTTTTTCTTTGAAACAGTGGCAAATGAAACATCTTCCCCCCATCCCTCCTTTTTTTTTGTCTTTAGTTAATACATTCTGTGTTTATTTATCTGTGCTCCAGAATAGCGAATCCTTAACTGTGCACTAACATAACTTTCAGATATTTTTTTTTGCAGTAGATGACTGCAGTTCTGTGGACAATTACTGCTTACATATGGTGTCTGTGCTCTTAGAAACACACTGCTCCCATAAAGCAGGAAGCCTGACAAAGCACGCTTTGCCCCATGGCCTGAAATCTTGAAAATGGCTGTAACCGTAGTGAATGTTACTCTAAGCAGTCTATCAGTAAATTTCTTAAGAGGTCACAGTCTGTGGGCAAATCAGAAACCTGAGGCTTTGACTTACCTGTTCCTTTTTAACTGTGTTCTGGTTGTGTTTGCTGCACGCAGACCCTTTCTGAATGCTGGCGTTGGTGTTGTAGGCAGGAGTGCTATCATCACAATCAATCTATATGTGCCTTTGCGTTGCATACACTGCAGTTAATTCTGGCAGGTCATGCCCTGCCTACCACAAAAGGAAGGAAGGTCCATGTCAGTAGCATTCCTGCTTTCCCAGTGCTTTTCAGAAAGTTGTTCCCCTCCACAGTGTTGCTGCCTATACCTTCCTTTACCATAAACACTCGTGGACACTGGCTCATAGGGCAGAAAAAAGAACAAGATTTTGATTCCAGCTCTCCTATGACCACTGTTGCATTATTAAGGATATTTCCATCATTTGGGCACTCATCTAAGCATTCCTGGTGGTAATGTCACCATTCTTAGCAGAACTGATCCCTGAAATCTCAGTTGCAGCACTCAGCATCTTCTACAGTATAGTCATGAAAGTCTTCATAGAGCAGTTTCTCAATCGCCGTCTTTCTCTCTGTGGGATTTAGCTATTGCTTTTTAAACCCTTATTACCCCTTAAGTGAAAAAGCCAAGCAGACAGCTTCCTTGTAGCAAGGGAGCAGAAGTGAACATGTGTGTGAACCTTAGCTACCAGAGTAGCTGTTACCTTGATCTTTGTGTAAAGGCAGGGCTGGTAATACTGTAAAGTCCTGTCAGTTAAATCCCATCACATCTGCTTCTCTGAACCATAAACCAGGAGGCTGTGTGAAATTGCACCAGAGCTGGGAATTACAGACACAATGGTAGCCCCATGGAATGGGAAAGGCCAGTGTAGACACAAAGGGGGTAAGTGATGAGAGCAGTTCAACTGCTCTTTCCCCAGAAATGTGATCCCTCTCCTGCAAGCTAGGTGTATGCTGTTGAAAAAAGCTCAGAGAGAAGCAAATACTTCTGCTTCCTTTTGCTTCAGGTGTAAAAGACCATGGATTAATCCTCAGCCCTTGTGTCTGGGATAAAAGGACGTGACCAAGGCGATCCAGAAGCCACCAGATAAGGATGTAGTGAAAGCATATTGCCTGCTCTCTTAGTGCTGCTTTCCTAAAATCACTTCCCAAAGTCCTATCAGAACAATATTTTCACCTCTAACCTGCTGTCAGAAGCATTTCACATGCATTTTAATTGTATACAAAAATATTGGGGGATAGAAGTCTGAAGAAGGCACTTGCAGTTTGTGGGGGAGGCCGTTTGTTTTTTGGTTTGTTTGGATTTTTTGTTGTTGGGTTTTTTTTTTCATTTGCTTTTGAAGTTTAGCTGTAGACTTGCCAGCAATGCAACGGGATACAACAACCTTTAAACCATTTGATTAGCAGCTTCTCTGGTATATCTGGAGCATGAGTCCTGATCCGTTTTCACTTTTACCATCCAAGTTGCCAAGTATTTGAAATGCAGTAGCTCAGGCATGTAGAAAATGTCATCGCTGCTTGTCAGTTAACAAGAGGCTTGTCATCACAGGCTTAGCAACTCTGAGAAGCTGTGGGTTAGTTTGACCAAGCAAGGAAGAAATGCTATATCATGTGGTGTTTCAACTAAAAGAGAAGATATTAATATCTATATTCACCAATTATGATTAGTGGTACTCGTCCTGTTCTTACCAAACTTCTGCCCTGATGATCAGCTGTATGTACCAATCATCAAGTTGTATCCTGGGCTCCCCTCATGCTCCTGTGAGGGATGTGGGTGTGGGCAAGACCCTCATGTGCCAATGCAGAACAAACCCACAGCTTGCTGCATGTGCACAGATGGGTGAGGATGGGATTATTCAAGGTCAAGTTGTCCTGTCTGTGCTAACACAGTGGGAGATTAACGAAGGAAGGATTTTGCTGTTAAAAATGACACACTACACTTCCTCCATGTGAACTAAGGCAGTCTGTGCTGCAGTTGGAAATGTAGCATCAGTCCAGCAGGATGCTCCCAAGCTGATGCTAAGTGGTTTGGGCGAGCTGAGCACGTAGCAAAGATACCAGAGCACAGACACCAGCTGCTTGCCTGCAGCCCTCGGTGGGCTTGTACAGCCTGTGCTGAGATGTGTTCCATCTCTGCTGTTGCTCCTCAGTGCATAGTGCAGTTTGCTCTTCTCATTGCAGTGTAAACATGGCCTGAGCAGACAGAGTCAAGGCAGCACTCCTGCTTTATCAGACTTACAGGAAGGCCCAGTGGTGTCCGGGGCCAACCCTGGGCTTCCAGCCCGCTGGTGCTCTGCTGCCAGGGTTCTGAAATGCCTCTCCCAGATGTGAGTGGCGCAAAAGGAAATCCTGGTGGAAATTACTGCTCCCTTTCATACCCCCCAGAGAGTGAAATCCCTTTGTAAGGGCAAAATAGTTGATACTTCTTGACTAACAGAAGAATCCAGATCAGTCTGTTCCTTGCCAGAATGGAGAAGATATTTATTTTTCTTTACTCCAGTTTTCCTCTGCTTGCTGTGAACCCTCTGGATGTGTCTTGAACAGGCGCAGAGTCCGTGTCTCCCTCACTGTGGCACAGTGGATGCCCATTTCACAGGCATGGCTGACTGTTTCCGGCAAACAGTGAAGAACAGAGGTGTGCTCGGGCTTTGGAGCGGCCTCACACCCAGCCTGCTCAAGGTGAGCTTTTGTTTTCATCACTGAACTACGGCACGCTCTTGCACAATTGAAGTTATAAGGCATGTGGCAACCCTCCATACTTATTAGTGGCTTATAGATGAGAAAGGCAGTCACAGCGCAGGTATAACCTCAGGCAGGTTATGAGCCAGCTTTGGATCACAGGTTTGGTTGTATTTCTCTAAGTGTGAGTTCAGCTTCTTTATGTGACTTCTTTCAAGTTCATTTGAATGCCCTTAGGAAAGGGAGTGTTTCTAACACGCAAGCCAGACGAGGGGACAGCTAGTGATGTACCTAAAGCAGCTAACCAAGTTCTGCTTTTCATCTGAGCTCCAGTAATTTGACAGACTGTACCTAGCTATAACAAAAATAGTTCTTGTATTAACCACTCCCACAGAAGTCAAAAGCTGCATTTTGCAGTGAGCTAGTAGTGCGTGCGTATCAGTTATGCAGCCTTTACAGAGAAGAAAGTGTGAAATAAAACATGATAGCTTAAACATAAGGTTAATTAGATAAATATATTCTACAGTGCTGCATTGTTAATTACCTGTACAGGATACTACTGGTCAGTTGCTGAGTGGTAACTGAGCATAACTAGAAGTGATGGCCGGGCTATGGCTGGCCCTGCCTTGGCTGGTATAAAGGCATGTGGCATCAGGGCTGCTCATTTTGCCCAGGGAAAAAGAAGAAAGTTGTTTAGTCATTCTGCTTTATGAAGAATAAAGTCCATGTTTCCTATTAGGATTTGCTGAGGTTGCTTAGGATTTGCTTAGATATTTTAGAAGTTGTGATAACCTACAGGCTAGCACAGACCTTGTTCCTCACAGTGCTGCTAGAATTAGCTATGTACAAGTAGCAAACTCCTCAGCGTGATGCAGGTGCAAACCAGGTCTGAGGAGAGTCTAACTTCATGTAAATGAGCACAATTCTGTTAGCAGATCACATCAAACCTGAAATTCTAGAAGTTTTCCTTTATAAAAACATCTAAGAATACTATGAGTGTAACACGCTGCTTTTTTTTTTTTTTTTAATCAGATTGTTCCATACTTTGGTGTTATGTTTAGCACCTTTGAATTCTGCAAGCGGGTCTGTCTGTACAGAAATGGTTATATCGAATCTCCTTTAAGTTACAAGCTGACTCCTGGGGTGGATCAGAGTTTACTGCCACAAGAACTGAGAGAATTAAAGCGCCTCCGAAGAGAAAACTTCGAGCCAAGGAAATCAGCTCTTGAAAACTGACGTGAGAGATCTATTGGAGAAGCCTTTTCTTCAGAAACTTTGCAAGAAAGACATGCTGAACTGCAGGTACCAGCATCTCAGCAAGTTGCATGGCTTTAGTGCTGAGACTACAGGATGCAGGGGATGAATAAACCTCTTATCTCATTTGCTGAATGGATGCAAACAATAAAAGTAGTAAGCATACACCAAGGAGGAGGAGAGATGCTACTAGTCTGAACACACTGTATGCTATTGCAGCTTGAACTGATGCTATTCTAGGTGCTTCTCAGTGCTGGATAGCCACGTTAAGATAAACCATTTGCAGAGAGAATGAAAACTGAGACAAGTACAAATTGCATCTTCAGAACATTAAGAAAGCTCAAATTGGATTTTTTTTTAAAGTAATTTGTGATAAGAAGTCATCAGAAAATGGCAAGCAGACTAGATAGACAAATGCAAGCATTTCTGCTGGAATCTCCTCTTTAGTGATAATGGGAGGACGTGGCATTCTGCAGGTGCAGAATTAGCCTCAGTTCATTCACACTCCAGAATCCACTCTTCCATTTTTGAGACTTCCTTAAGAATAACAACTTTGTACATGTCTTTGGCATAGCAATGAAAATGAGCTGCTGCAATGATGTTTTTGCTAATAGACTGTAACACACTGGAATGACAATCTTCTAAACTTAGGTGCTTACTGGGAATCTTTTTCCCTTTCTCCTGTGTACGTGAGTTATTTCAGGCTTAGAAAAAAAGTTTTCCTGAAAATTTCTAACTAAAATATCTTCTGAAAAATGCAGACCTTAAGTGTGTTGGCTATTTCAGAGCCACGAGCCTTACAATGTTTTTCAGTATTCTTAAAGTTCTATTTTTATGCTAAACTAATTCTCAGTCCTTGTGCACAGACCCTTGTGCTGCTCAGAACTTGCCTGCAGAAGAGCACTGTGCACACGTCCTCTCACTTTCCCTCTTGAACCTCTGCAGTGCAGGACCCACAGCACTTCCTTAGGTTGGAAACAGCACAACCACCAGGTTCTTGCTGGTGCCACTGCCCTCTCACCAGGCTAGGGCCCTTTCAGGCAGTATGATACCATTATCTGAGATAACTTTAAGACCTGCTTTGCCCCTGGCTCTTAATGTTGGTATACCCTACAGCTGAGGTCTTGTGGTATCTCCAGCAATGGGTTTGCTGTGTGCTGCTATGATGGTTGATTTTCTTCTCAGAGAGAAGCACGGGTGTTGATAGCAAAACTCAAGATGGTAGGGAGCATCCTGGTGGCTTGTGAGTCACGGGGAGGCTGTAAGTATTCCTGGCTCTCATCAGTCTGCCTGGTGAAGGGGTTTCTCTGTGCCTCAGTTTCCCTATCTCTGCACAGTGTCAGTAACAATACTGATGTTCATTTGATGTGTATGAATAAGGAAACATGACTTGTGAGCAAGTTGGGGAAGAACTGTTTTCTGAACAATGCTCTTACCTGTTCAAAGCATGGATTTTGTTGTTTTGTTTTTTGTTTTTAACTGATGTTGTTTTTCTAAATAGATGTTAAAGATCGAATGATAGGTGCTTATAAATGTTCGCTCACCTCTTCAAACCTCATGAGACTCAAGCAAGTCAACAAGGTACCTCTAACTTGTTTGTGATATGCCACTGACACATCTGTATTACACTTCACTCCTCAGGCCTATAAACCGTTCATTAACTTTTTATCAGCCAAGCCTCTCCGTTGTTTAATTGCATCTACTTAGAAGGAAGAGCTGGGGAACCGCGGGCTTTTGAGTCTGAGATCATGGAGCGGGTCCTCCTGGAAGAGATGTTAAGGCACGTGCAAGGTGAGGTTAGCCTCACCTATGAAGAAAGTCTGAGGGAGCTGGGCTTGTTCAGCATGGAGAATAGAGGGCTCTGGGGAGACCTCATTGCAGCCTTACAGTGCTTGAGAGGAGCTGACAGTAACAGGACGAAGGGCTTTAAACTAAAGGAGGGGAAACTGTGGTCAGATGTCAGAAAGAACTTTATGCAGGCCCTGGCACTGCTGCCCAGCACTGCGTGCACCCAGCCCTGGAGGTGCCCAAGGCCGGGCTGGGTGAGCGCTGGGCAGCCTGAGCTGGGGGGCGGGCAGCCTATGGCAGGGGTTGGGGCTGGGGGAGCTTTAAGGCGGTGCTGTGATTCTGGGAGAAATCCCTCCGAAAGGTAACAAAACCATTTCACAGAGCGCTCAACCAACCTGCTTCCACTGCACCTAACGTGGTGCGTGGGAACAGGGACCGAGGTCACGGAGCAGCCCTGTGCTAAGCTGTGGGCGCTGTGCGGTGGCGGCGTGTGCGTGTGTGCCTGCCGGCCCGCCGCCGTGCCCGATGCCGTGTGACACGCGGAGCAGCGCCGTGGCTGCTGACGGGGCGGGCGCTCACCGAGGGCAGCTCTGAGCCGCCGGGCCCGGGGTTTTCGCGGGCTCCCGGCCCGGCTCCCGCCCCCCCGCGCCGCCCGGCGGCCCAAAGCCCCGCCCCGCTGCGGCGGCCCCGCCCCCTCCTGCAGCCAATGGGCGTGCGGAACGCGGCGGCGCGTTGCCGTGGCGCGCCCCCGCCCACGTGTCCGCCGCCGCCCCTATATAAGGCGGCCATTTCGGCCCCGCGCCCGCCTCGCTGCCGCAGCGCCGCCTCCCCTCGCCTTCCGCCCGGCCTCGCCTCGCCGCCTCCCGCCATGGCCGACGCGGCCGTGTCCTTCCTCAAGGATTTCCTCGCCGGGGGGGTGGCGGCCGCCATCTCCAAGACCGCCGTCGCCCCGATCGAGCGGGTGAAGCTGCTGCTGCAGGTGAGCGGCGGGACGGGGGCGGCGGGCGTTCCAAGGTCGCCGCAAGGAGAGGGGGGCGGCGGGGGGCGGGGTGGCACGCGGAGCGGCGCTGACGGCGCTGCGGGCCTCACAGGTGCAGCACGCCAGCAAGCAGATCGCCGCCGACAAGCAGTACAAGGGCATCATCGACTGCGTGGTGCGCATCCCGCGCGAGCAGGGCGTCCTCTCCTTCTGGCGCGGCAACCTGGCCAACGTGATCCGGTACTTCCCCACCCAAGCGCTCAACTTCGCCTTCAAGGACAAGTACAAGCAGATCTTCCTGGGCGGCGTGGACAAGCGCACCCAGTTCTGGCGGTACTTCGCCGGAAACCTGGCGTCCGGCGGCGCTGCCGGCGCTACCTCGCTCTGCTTCGTGTACCCCCTCGACTTCGCCAGAACCCGCCTGGCAGCCGACGTGGGCAAAGCCGGGGCCGACCGCGAGTTCAGCGGCCTCGGTGACTGCCTGGTGAAAATCTTCCGCTCGGATGGCCTCAGGGGTCTGTACCAGGGCTTCAACGTGTCTGTCCAGGGCATCATCATCTACAGAGCCGCCTACTTCGGCATTTATGACACCGCGAAGGGTAGGTGGGCTGGCACGGCGCTCCCCTGGAGGTGCCGGCCCGCAGACCTGCACTGTGCGTGCTCACCGGCTGCTCTCACACAGAACCTCTCTCCTGCAGGAATGCTTCCTGACCCAAAGAACACCCACATCGTGGTCAGCTGGATGATTGCTCAGACGGTCACTGCGGTCGCTGGTTTGACCTCCTATCCCTTTGATACGGTTCGGCGCCGCATGATGATGCAGTCCGGCCGTAAAGGAAGTAAGTCGCTCCTTTCCTCCTTGTGTTAGGAGCTGGTGGGCATCCCTGAATCGGGATGTGGCAGCGGGTGTGAGCTGGGGGCAGGAGTGTGCTGCCTTTCATCAAGGCCTTTAAATGCCGCCTTCTCCTGTAAGCTGCAGGATAAGAGGGGACTGCAGAAGCAGATGTCAGGTAGGGGGCAAACAGATTGGCATCTGTGGCATCCCTGTAAGTTGGGTTTGTTCAGCAGGTAGGAATGGCAGAGCTTGCCCGAGGGTGCAAGCAAACTCACATCTCTGGGCTAAGAAGGGATGTCCCTCATGGGAGGCATGGCTTGGCTGACTGTGCAATAGATTTTGGGTCTGGAAGTGTTGGTGTCTAGCAAATATTAGCAGCTTTCTGCTCAAACTGGTCCATCCAGCCTCTCCTGAGGGTAACACAGGCCTGGGCGATCTCATCCTCTAAAAGTAAGCCAAGAAATGGATATTTGAGATTGTAAAACTGCCAGATACGTTAGATTGGTTCTGACCTGGATTTTGGGGGTCATAGGCACCAGGTTTCTAACAGTGTCTGTTCCCACAGCTGACATAATGTACACTGGCACTATTGACTGCTGGCGGAAGATCGCCAAGGACGAGGGCTCCAAGGCGTTTTTCAAAGGTGCATGGTCGAATGTACTCCGAGGAATGGGTGGTGCTTTTGTCTTAGTTCTGTATGACGAAATTAAGAAGTACACATAAGTTATTTCTTGTTCTGAACTGGCATGTTGTAATATGTTATCTATGACCATTCATGGACTTGTATGAAAACTGTCTAGTTACTAACAGTAACGGATGATATTTATACAGGTTGGCATGGGGTAGGGACAACCTCCTGCCCCGTCTTTATCAAATCATTCCCACTGCTGGGACTCAAACATGGTTTCTATTTCAGTCACTCCTGTTTAAAGAGTACGAAGAAATAAAAATCTGACGCCAGCTTTCCTCGTCTCGTGGTTGTTCTCATAGCAGCTGCAGTGTGAGGGGCCGGGGACCTCTGCAGTGATTGTAGAGGGGGAAGACCAAGCCCTCCCTGCATGACTCACTGACTGTGGGCTGCAGTATGTGAATGCAGTGCAGCCTCCTGAGAAAGTGTTTCCTTCCTGGTGGAGGTCAGCAGTGAGTGCTGGTAGTAACTGAGGAGCATGCACTAGCTTTGTGCCACCAGTCCTGCCTTGGGGCTTTCTGCCACTTGGGGCTGATGAAAGCTCTTTTTTGAAAATGCCAAGTGCCAGAACCTTTTCCTGCAAAGCACCAACTGGACTGAACATCTGGGAGACCAGAGGAATGTATTAAGGAGTATCCACAGCAGTCTGGAAGAGCAGAACAGCATCACGTGTTCTAGCTTAGAAACTGAACTCCCCACTTGGACATGTTAAAACCCAGCCAGAGAAAATAAGTGTGGGTAATTGCTGTTCTTTCTGCAGAGCCCCTGGCTAGACTTGTCCTTGCATGGAGGTGGTGTGCTGCTGGGTTGAAGAAAGATGATGTCTGTGTACCTGCTGGGCCTGCCCGGCTGGGAGCCAGCTCTGCAGGCCCATTGCCTGCTTGCCATCTGAGAGCTAAGCTTCTCCCAGTCTCAGATTTGGTGGAAATTCTTTCATGCTGATGGGGCAATTTGGGGAAAACACAGTGAGATTCGGGAATGTGTGTGGCTTGGCTTTTGCCCAGACTTCTCATGGGACTGCAAGCCACCAGAACACAGCTGTCAGCTCTGTGTGGAGGCTGCAATGGGCTGACCATGCTGCCTCTGCTCTTTGCTCCTCTAGCTGCTCAGACCTGTTCCAAGTGGTTGATCCCAATCATCAGAACGGATCTCAGCCACTGTCTGAGGCAGGTAAACACACTTGTGTGGCAAAGGGCAGTAGGTTTTGTTGCTGAAATAGAACTGGGGGTGCTGGGCACAAGTGCAGCACCAGCTGCTCACAGCCAGCAAGATTGGGTCAGCATGAATGGGTGTGTGGTGCTGGGGGTGCGAGGATGGTGGCACTGGTTGGTGCTGGGCTCTGTGTGCCAGTGGAGATGTGGGTCTGCAAGAGCCTCGCCTGCAGCTTTCCAGCTGTCCTTGAGCTCCTGAGGTGGAAACGAGCTTCCCTGTGAGCTGTGCCACGTGCTGCAGGCATGCTGGGCTCTGGTGGGCTGCACCTTCCAAAGTGGCCACCAGGCAGTTGGGGAGCCCCTTGCTAATTAACAAAGGGCTCGCTGGGGTTATTGCTCTGTGCTGCTGAGCCCCCCTGGAGCTTTTGGAACATTTCCTTTCCTGGTGGCAGCACAGGCCTGGGAGCAGGTGGGCTGGCAGCCAGGCCCTGCTTCTGCTGCCCACGGGAGCACGTCACAGGAGGGCTAAGATCCTTGTTCTTGTGGGGATTCTCCTCATAAGCAACATTTTCCTGTGAGAAGTATTGTTCTGCTTCCCCTTTGCTGGTGGCTCGTGGTGGCTGAGCTCCTGCAGAGCTGCTTTCCTCTCAGCCCCTCTGCCAGCAGCTGTAAATCCCGACTGATGAGCTGTTGACACAGGCAGGCTGCCCACGGGGTGGTGGTAAATATTTGCTAGCAGCTGAGGCAGGTGCTGCATGGCGCAGAGGACTGGCAGCAGCTCGGCGTGTGGCTTGTCCTGAACAGGGAGAAGGGTCACAGGAGCAGGGGAAGAGGTGGCTTTAGGTCAGACAGAGAAAATCAATACCATGACTTCTACCCAAAGCTAGCGTGCTGTGGGCAGAGATGATGAACAAATCAGGCTTTGGTATGCACAGCAACAGCCAGGCACTGGTGACATAGTGGCAGGGCTGGCCTCGGTGATGGGATGGGCCAGAGGTTGCCAGTGCAGCCCAATGGGTATCTCAGATAACAATGTCAGAAGCTGAATCTAGCTGGGCTTAGGCTGGTCTGCCAGCACTGTTACACAGCCATTCACCTTGTCACCCCGAAAAGAGTTAGTGTGCATTTATAAATATCCATTGCAACAGTCCAGGGAGTCACAGCAAGCTGTCTGTGTACTGGCTGCTGTACAGCCCAAGGCAAACTTTAAAAGCTCCAGAACAATTTGCCTCCTTCAGGCTCTGAGGCTGAGCTTTGCATGGTGCCCAGCCCATAGCTGCCCCTGGGGCTGCGTGTGAGCTGCAGAGCACTCACTGCAGCTTGCTCAGCTCACCAGTTACTCTTTTACCCCCTGTGGGAGATGCTGAAGGACTGCACGTGTTTAGCATCACCTGGCGTGCACTGCCCCAGCATGCCCACAGTGGGCACTGCTGCTGCTCAAACCCAGCAATGTGCACAGTTCTAAAATGCCAGCTGCTGAGCAAGCTCCAGTGCTGCCTGGCACCCCAGCATGCAGAGTGGTGGCAGGGGGACCCTACATCACTTCTGCTCAGTGCTTACAAACTGTGGGGTTTTGTTTCACACGTTATAAGGAATAAGGCATCATTACTCCATGCAGAATTGTTCCAACACGGCAATTCAGACCATATTGCTCCTAAGGCTCTTGGAAATTGGACTAGACAAACCCATGAAACACATCAATGTTGAAATTGGCCACATCTGACATTATTCTTGGAATAGATTTGCTCCTCCACTTTTAATTCACATGCTGCCTTGCTTTGCAATACCTCCACATCCAGACAAGTTTTACAGAAAAGCTCAGCTAAACAATAACAACCACCACCAAAACAAACCACTGTTACCTGTATTTACACAGACATAATAACTAAGGCTGGCTTTCATGGCAGCACAAGATCTGCCCTTGGTCTGATCTCAGCACTGCTGCTTACTACATGGGTGTAAAAAAACTCTACAGAATAGCTATTTAGTCTGATAAGGTGCTTTTTGCTTTGAATTGAGGACTTGAACTAGGAGCCCCTGCTTCCTGTTGCTGTTGTCAGATAACATCTTTTAGCTCGTTTAGCTCTAGAAATGAAACTTCAGCTTGATTTAAATCATTGTGACCTACATCGAGTTAGACTCGTTAAGAAATGCATGCTTAGAACGTACCGTGTCAGAGTCTCTGCTCTGTAGATGTTCCAGCCACACATCATGTAACTACTGTATTAAAAATATCTAAGAGATGGTGAGGTTGGCAGAATGTTTATTTCTCTTTTTGAGACTGTGAGAGAGTCCTGAGATGAGGGAGGCATAGCTCTCATTACAAAAAGGCAACAAACACCTGATGTGCATGGCCTGGTATTTTAAAAGTGAGAAAGAAAGAGTACTTTTGTTGTGCTGCTAACACTGCCTCAAGGCTTGAGATTTGCAGCTGGAGAAATTGATGACAGTGTTAATAGCTACTCTGGACAACCTGCACTAAGCTGCGTGTTCACCAGGTTTTATTTATGCCTCATCAAATTGCAGACTTTTTCAGCCCTGCCAGCGGCTCCTGTTCAGACTTTGGCTGAAGTCCTGTGTTTTGTCATTCCCAGCCTTAACCCTCAATCTGAACTTTACTGAACTGTTGGCTGACTCATAGAGAAGACTTAAAACCACTGTATTTAACAGGTTCTTAGGAGAGGGTGGCTTTTTTTTTTTTTTTTCTTTTCTGTTTTTTCTCTGCTGCTTACCTGGCTTTGGCAGCCCCACTTCTACTGGCAGTTCTCCACTCCCAGCCCTAACCAACACGCTCATCCCAGCTATAGGTCTAGGGAGAACCCAGGGTTAACAGCTGGTACCCAAGCCAACAACACACTCGAGCAGTCAGCTCCTGTGTTTCTGGAAGAAGGTGCACAAGTAACACTGGTTTTCAGTGCGCTTTTGTTCTTGGAGTCTCTTGAAGCAGAGCCACACTTCATCTTTTATGACAACTGCAGACAGTGAAGTTTGCATCCCAGAAGACTTCACATTGTTCAACACTGATTTTCAAATTTCAAAGCTAGATTCCATCTCTGGCTCCTACTTGGAAAAAAAAAAAAATTGGATTTATAAAGACATTAAAATACAGGTGCTAGCCATAAAGTAAACCCAGTTCCAAAAGAGCAGGTGGATGAATTCAGCAGCACTTCATGTAAGAATGAAATCTTTCTTCTGCCCTTTCTCTGGGTCCTGGAAAAACATTTCCTTGGCTGAGGGAGACCAGTTTCACATTCTTTAGGGCTTGGGCAGCTTTAACATTCTGGGTAAAGCTGTACCCTCTCATCCCCTTCCCAATTATTACACATCTACTGCCTTATGATTGTTCTAGAAATAGACTTCAGATTAACTGAAGCAGTGAATAAGATCAACACTGCTCAGGTTAACTTGAATGTGTGCTTACCCCACCTGGCTTTAAATCAGCACACAGGCCTCTGGCTTCCACAGCTGACCAAGACATCCCCCATCCAGACTGCCTGCTCTGGAGCAGCTCCTTCTCACCTTACATAGTATCTTCCCAAGGAAAGAGGTATGGATCCTTAATCTAAGCAGACCTAAGTTTTCCCATTTAAGGTTATCAAGTCAGATGAAAAACCTATACTGATTATAAAGAATCTTTCATTAAGAATTGTGTGAAATGAAGCATTTTGTACATTGCTTACCTGTTATGTTATCATATGCAGGAGAATAAGAACACCCCAGGAAAAGTATTTTAGTTCAGATCCATTAAATGGCATTTAATCCCAAGTAACAATGACACGGGCTGGGGAGTACTGTTATTACATCACATAAGATTAAAAAAAAATTATTTCCCAAACAAGTTATTTTATGCACCGATTCTTAACACTGTCTTTGTCCAAGTCTCTAAGTATCGATGTATTGAAAACAGTTTTCTTCATGTTCTATGTCTCCAACAGCTGGTGAATTCAGAGATGCAAGTGAACTCTGCTTTAAATGATCAGCATCACATCAGTAGTTTCCAGCAACATATTTATACTCCTTGGAGGTGTAATACTCTGGCAGGTTTTGTTTTCAGCAGTATAAAACAGGGCTGGATTTCATGTTCCCGTAGCTGGCAGTGTAATTCCATACAACTGCAGTCTTCCAATGTTCAACAGTGGCTAAGAATTAGAGCCATGGCCAAGCACATACTGGTTACCTGCAACAGCCTGCCTGATGCTCATGCCTCCAAACCTCCTGAGCCATTCCAACCTGCACTGAAATGGCGTACCTCTAAGAACACTGCATGTTTTGGACACATTTTAAATTATCCCAATGAACAAAGCTTACTTTTGTAATGATTTTGCTATACAGTTGACTTGTCTAATACATTTATGGGTTTCTTATACATTTCAAAACCATCAAAATGAAAGGACAAGTACTTAAAAGTGCACTGAACTCACAAAGGCACCTAGCAAAGATCTTCTGGCTGCAACAGCTTGCCACTGTGCAGAGATTCGGTTTCCACAAAGCTTCTAGTGCTATTCCAATTACTGAAATTCGTAGCAGAGTACCAACTACACCGGAGAGATAGTCATCTTCCAAGCTTGTTGAATGTTGTCTTTGCTGACAGACCTGGAATAGTTTCTGGTAGCTTCCATTTGTCTCCAAAGATACAGCAGATGTGGAGTGCTTCATTTGAACTGGTTATCAATCAGTGTTCCTTTCATCTTGGCTTTCTTGGCTTCCAACTCAGCCTAAGAAAATTATGACATAATATCTGAGAACATTTCCTTTCAGTGCTCTAGTGAGTTGTGTTTTTCTTATCATCGCAAGCTTCTCACACCAGAAACAAGAGTAACTCAGTTCTTTACTGACTCCCTCCTCCCCTACAGTACGAGGGGACTGCATTTAAAGTCATGAAATGCCCAAGTCTAACTGCACAGGTGACCATTTCATAGAATCATAGAATGGTTTGGCTTTGAAGGGACCTTTAAGATCATCTAGTTCCAACCCCCTACTATAGGCAGGGACAGTTCCCACTACAGCAGGCTGCTTACAGCCCCATCCAGCCTGGCCTTGAATGCTTCCAGGGAGGGGGCATCCACGATGCCTCTGGGAACCTGTTCCAGTGTCTCACTACTCTCATAGTAAAGAACTTCTTCCTAATATCTAAATCTAAATCTAATATCTAAGTCTAAATCTACACTTTTCCAGTTTAAAACCACTTTCCCTTGTCCTGCCGCAACCTACCCTTATAAAAAGTCCCTCCCCAGCTTTCCTGTAGGCCCCCATCCTGAGATGAAAGCTCCTTTTATCTGCCCCCCTATATACTACTCTCCTGGCACAGCAAGTAAGATCAGCTGCAATGTTCTTGCTGCTAATTCTTCAGGACACTTTTGTGCTGGCAGCTGAGCAGGCAGATCCTCTGCTGCAGCGTTAGCCTGCCCTGACACCTCACAGTAAGGACCTGCTCTGTCAAGTGTGCTTGGCAGCACAGCATGCTTGTTGGAGATGCTCCAACTGGCTCCAACTGGCTGAGCCTCAGCATGGTCTCCCCAGTCTGTGTTCCCTGAACAACAGGCTGTGCAAATCTCCCTGCAAAAGCTCTGCTGTCTGCTCTTCAGTTAGTTCTGTAGGTGACTGTATAATTTTACATTCAATAAATCTGGAATATCTCTATTCAACCTGTAAAGAAAAAAGAAGTCTTCCCAAAGCTGCTCGTTACCCATGACCTTACCAGGACCTCTCTACATTCAGACGTGCAAATAGCTTCTGTATGCAAAGTTAACAGTTCTAATGGACTTGTGTTCATCACCAAAAACAAATCACTCACCAACTCCTGTAGCCTTCTTTTGCTCATTCCTTTGCGTTCCAGCTGTTTCTCAATCACTTTTGCATTCTGTGCATAGGAATCTGCAATCTCCCTCTGAAACACAAACAGCATCGCTTTGCAATAGCAAACCCTGAAGCATCAACAGCTCATCCAAACAGTGAGATAACTGTCAGCTCTGAGCATTGGCATGACTGCCACCAAGGGCAGACAAAACTCACCGCTTCGATCTCCTCCTCCTCTTCATCAATTGTGGAAACAGTAACAGAACTGAACTTGCCCATGTCTTTGGTCCGTTTGGTCATCATCACCTAGATAAGAAGCAAAACATTTTGTTAAAACTTGGGAAAAGTCCTGTCATTACTGGTTATTTCCTCCTCCAAAGCTTTTAAGGTTTCTTATGCAAGTCACTAAAATTACCTGAACTCAGCTGGTGGCAAAGAAATATCCTCAACAGTTTCTGGAATTAGCGATGTGATTATCAGAATCAAACTCACTGACACTTCTAGACAAGTTTTGAGAACTACCACACCTATTACTGATCTGATCTATTTACAAACGGAGGCTTTCAGGTGACTAAGTTTCAAAATAAGGCAAAGTCCACATTTCCAAATTTCTTTTGCTTTCTTTGTGCTGGGACTTCCAGGTGCAGCAACCTCTGCAGTACTAAACTTAAAGCAAAGGGGGAGAAGACCCAGAACTGAGTTACTGTTTAGAGGTCCATTTCATTCTTCTTCCTTCCTTAATATGTGATTTTACTCACACCACGTTGAGAAGTGGAGACAGCCCTTCACTTCTAGAACAGATTACCTTTTTGGGAGGTTCTTGCTTCTGAGTATATATGTTGGTTTTCCCAAAGCCCTGCCCAAACTTGACCACAGCACCATCGACAATGAAAGTCACTGGAGCATTCTTCTGTTGGTGCTGGTAGAAAAGCAGTAATCCACACCTGGAAATAAAAGCACATCCTGCCGTGAGCAACCCTGGCTTCTGGGCTCTTGCAGTCAGACCAGCTAACAGTTACCAACGGAAACCACTCGCTCACTTGCCACACTTCTTCCTGAACTGCCGCTCTATGCCTTCGGGCCTGCGGGAGAGAAAGGACACGTCACGGCCATGCCGGGTTACCCCTGCGGGTCCCCCCGCGCCCGGCCGCTCCGTGCCAACCTGCGCAGGAAGACGGTCTCCTCCTCCTCGGCGTTGCAGAACTTGTGCGCGTGCTTGGCGGCGTCGATCACCCGGGCTCGGTCCCGCGGCCGCATGGGCAGCTTCTCCAGCTGGCAGTCTGCGGGGCAGGAGACCGTCAGGATACCGGACCGCCCCGCGCACCTTCCCCGGCCTGCCCGCCGCCCCGCTCACCCAGCACCAGCACCATCTGCCCGCACAGGCAGTAGTAGACGTGCAGCGGCTTCTCGCCATCATCATATTCCTCGCGGTCGCGGGTGTCGGAGCAGACGACGGATCGCGATACCACCTTCGGCATGGCGACGGCGGGGGGCGGGGAGCGCTGAGGACAGCGCGCAGGCGCAGTCCGCGTGAGGCGATACGACTTCCGGCAGCTCCGGCACGACTTCCGGTATCTCCGGCACCACTTCCGGCAGCTCTGGCACGAGTGGGCGGGGCCGCCCACAGTGCGGCGGGAGCGGGGGGGAGGGGAACTGGCAGGGCGGCACGGGGCAGGCCGTGCTCCCCATTAGCCCGTCCGCAGCGCCTCGAATTAAACGTGAGCGTAAAGCTGAGGAAGACGGGCCGCACGTAACACGCCCACCGGCAGGGACAGAAGCTGTTTGCTCTGGAGCTCCATTACACACGCAGCGCAGGCCGCTTCCCTCCGAGGGCGCCGCGCGCACAGATGAGGCGCGCAGCCCCGCCCCGCCCCGCCCCCGCCGCGCCCACCCGCGTTCCCTCCGCACAGCCCGGCCCGCCAGCGCCGCCGCCGGAGGAGGCGGTTCCATCTCCCCACGACGTCACGGGCTCCGCCACCCCCCGCCCGCCGCGGCTGTTGGTACGGCCCGGCGCCTCGGGCCCCGCCCCCCGCTCTCCTCCCGCGGTGGGAGCGGCCGGGCCGGCAGCACGGCGGTATCCGGCTCCGCCTCCCCCCCCCCCGCGGCTGTTGGTACGTGCCGGGATCGCCCGGCAGCAGGCGCACGGATCGGTGCGGCCCGGGGTCTCACCCCGCCCCCGCCTCGGAGGTAGAGGCCGCGTCCGCTCCCGTTCGCTGTCGCCGCCGCCTCGGTCGGAGTTCGCCGCCGTTCCCGGGCGCCCTGTCCTCCCTGCGGCGGTGTATGAGGGATTCGTAACCCCGACTCGCCATGTCCACTCCGGCCCGTAGGCGCCTCATGCGAGACTTCAAGAGGTACCGAGGCCGCCGGCGGAGGGGCGGTGGGGGGTGAGAGGGCGCGGGGCTCGGCCCCGCCGGGCGCGGAGGGGGCCGCACAACATGGCGGCGGGGCAGGGCGCGCTCCGCCGATTGCGTAGCGCCGGGCCGCGCCGCCCGCCGCGGGTTACGCCGTTTGCGCAGCGGCGTCCGGCTCTCCTCCCGGGCTACGCCGAATGCGCAGGGCCGGGTTGGGGGGGGGGGGCGCCGCGCTGAGCCCGCACCGCTGTGCCCGCAGGCTGCAGGAGGATCCCCCGGCCGGGGTGAGCGGGGCTCCCTCCGAGAACAACATCATGGTGTGGAACGCCGTCATCTTCGGGTGAGTGCCGAGCGGCGGGGGGCGGGCGCGGGGCCGGCCGGGCCGCCGCCGTAACGCTGTGCTCTGCTTCTTTCCCCCGCAGGCCCGAGGGAACCCCATTCGAGGACGGTGAGTGCGGCTGCGGGGTGGAGGGTGGGCGGCACGGCGGCGGGAGGGGGGGCGGTGTGGGGGGGAGCGAGGTTTGAGGGGGTCCTGCGGAGCTGTGAGCGCCGCCCCGTGCCCCGGGGTGCGTTCAGGAGGGGACAGCAATACGTGGGGCACTGCCCAAAGCCTGGTGGAGGGCTGCTGTGCATGGAGCACTGCCCAAAGCCTGGCGTAGGGCTGCTGCCATACTGCCATTATTTGGGATATTTTCCTTCTGACGTTTCGGTGCTTTGCCCGTAAGTCCCGTGTGAACAGAATTGTGTGTTGGCATCTGTTTTGTTCAGCTGCAATCGGTGGTACCCAGGGTTAAAGGTTGAAAGCAGCTTTTAGTTTCTATAGCTGCCTCCACAGACACTGACCCAGGCCTTCTCTAGGCAGCTTTGGTTTGGCCTCGATGCCTCTTACAGCCTTACTGATGTTATGAACACTTCAGCATCGCTGTGAGAACTTGTTAGACGTGAAATGCTGTCCAAATGAAATCAAGGATACATTTTTTAAGATACTTAGGGTGCAGGCTGTAATTAATCCTAGATCTGCATGACTCATGCCAAAAATATAAGCAAAACTTCTCAACTCTTACATCGTTCTTGGTTAGCTTCTTGTTTATCCTTGAGTGAGCATCTGAAGTTCCAGATGTTTTCTGTGAGGATTTAATGTATTTTAAGTATTTCAGGCCAAAGATCCAAAATCTACAGTTACTTCTTTTAATTGATTAGTCCTGCTGAGGAGCTGTTTGGAGCTTCCGTATTCCATAACACTGTGCGTAAAGCTGGTAGACCAACTGCATTCTGCTATCTTTATTATAGAATTGTTTGAGTTAGAAGATACCCATAAAGGTAATTTAGGCCAACCTCTCTGCGATAGACAGGAAAGCTTAGGGTTGAGAGTTCCCTTAAATTTCCCTGAGGGTTGCTTCTGCTGCCTGGCCTCCTGGTGCTCTGCGTCTCCCAGCAATCTGCTGTCTGGGGGCAGAGGGGCTCTCCTTGCAGTGTGGTAAAGCACAGGTTGTTGCTGTGTTCAGTCTCTTCCAGTGCAATGTGAGTTTAACAGATAGTATAATGGCTTTTTTCCCATATACTTTTTCCACCGAGTTGCAGAAGGTTGGAGGCTGCTTTAGAAATCCGTGCTGGTTTGATTTTTGTCTGTGCTTGGGAAGCGTCGTGCCTTTATCTTGAAAACTTGGGGCACCTTGCTCCTCTCGCAGCAGCCTGAAGTCCAGACAGACACCTGCATATGCTACTGCTGTCCTATTGCTTTGGCTAATCTTACAGTCTTGGTGGGTGATGAACTGCTGTTTTCTTAGCAGAGTACATGTTTTTCACAGTGCACTGTCAGGAAAGCAGATCATGTTTATCACTGTTTCTCTGGGATGTACCTTACGTTGTGCTAGATAACTAAGTGCTGGATGGAGCCCAGAGATATGGCACTGCTGGTGCCTGCTCTGCTCTCTCCCTTTGGTGAGAGGACAGGTGGTAGCACAGTTCAGATGCAGTTGAGCTTAATGTAGTTAAAATTAAGAAGACTTTTATTTATAGTATGGAGCTGTTATTGGGGCTTGTTTTGTTCGTGCCCTTGTGGATCCAAGGTACACTGGTGCACCTCTGTATTCTTGTTTTTAGTCTCTGTCCCTCCTGGGTAGTACTGTAAGAGTTCAGGTTGTGAAAGTAGGCTGTGAAAAATGTCAGTTGTTCTAGCTTTAATAATTTCAGCATTGTGGGAACTGCTGTTCTTCATCCTTGTTCTGGTGAGTCCCTTTTTCAGTCTCAGCTCCTGAGGTTTCATAGCTTTGCCTGAACTGAAAGCCCTAAGCTCAAATGCATGTTTACGTGCTGTTCAGAATGCTGATAACAACCCTCCCTTCCTTCCACCTCCAGACATTCGAGGTGTCTTCACAACTGAAGGATGACTTGGCCTGTGAGCAACTGCTAATTTAGATCAGCAGCAAAACTTCCATCTCCTGCTTTGAAAGCATTGAGTTGCAGGTGGCTGCAGTAGGACCTCAAGGATGTTTATCTTGCCTTTACCATATTTCTTAGAATCCTGTGTGCTTGTGGCATGTGAACTGGTAACATTGCCCCTGTGATGGAAACCCAGGCTCCACCAAGCTCTACAGACCCGTTTCTCTGAAGCTGAATTTTGATGCTGTGGTTAGTGCAGGATTCCTGGCTTGAGGAGAGTTAAGTAGTAGCTATTGCAGTATCCTGTCTTCCTGTCCTCGTGCAGGCAGCTTGAACAGAGAAAGCAATGCATTTGCCTTCAGTATGGCTTGTTCATTACCAAAGGAATATGGGTTCAGTATCCTCAGGTGGGGGAGGCAAGGTTATCCCTGTGTCATGGGTGCTGATGTGGAGGGGCTTGGCAGGGCTGTGGGCACTGCAGGGCCAGGCATGGGGCTTGGAGGAGCCTCCTCTGAGCTGAGGCAGGAGAAACAGATGGACGAGGTAAGAGCAGAACAGACGTGGGAACATTTTGGGATCAAGATGATCCCTGCATTTGTAGGATGACAGTGAATACAAAAATATTTGTTCTAAAATTGGCTGTCAAGAAAAGGTTAGAAGGATCGCTAGTTGAAAGCTGTGAAGTTAGTGATGCTGTGGACAGTGAAGGACTCATCCCAGCAGTGTGTTGTCACACCCATTCCACTTGTGTGAGTGACCCCAGACTGTGGTTCACTGAGTCTTTGGAACTGTCTGCTAACACAGCTCAGCAGTGAGCATGTTGCAGGAGTTCTTTCAAAGAGCCATTGCTGCTTGGGATCCTGACTTGAGTCGGGAGATACTCCAGCTGGAAACTGCCCAGCCACGCACTCGGGTTGGCATTAAAAGTAATGCTGTCCTATCACTAGTGAGATGGATGGCTTCCCCATTTTTAGTTGTTTTAAATGGATTCTAAGACCAGACTGCCCTTGATTTGTTCTTTGGCCATCTTATCTGTCTCCTCTTTTGCTTCAGTGGATGTTCTAAAATAACATTCATTTTCTTGAGTAAATTTACTGAACTTTGTTATTTGAAGGTTTGAGCTTGATTTTTACCCTACTGCTTGCTTAGTCAGTCTTCCACAGAAGTGCCTGCTTCAGTACTTCCTGAAGAGGGTACTGCAAACCAGAGCTGGGAAACAGTACTTGGGAGTTCCTCCTGTGTTTGTTTGGTTCTAAAGCTCTCGCATCACCAGGGTTGTGCTGTGTGGGGAACAGAGGTCTGAGGGATGTCTGCAGCTGGCAGGTTGTTACAGACTTTCAAGCCTGTTTTTCAGGCTGGTCTCAAATCTGTCTCTGTGCCTCTGGATTAGCAAGAGTAAAACTCGATAGCCTCACTGCAGGCTTCCACTTCATTGAGTGATCTTAATGCACAGACTTCTCTCGTTTGGAAAACTGTAATGTTCTTATTGTTCCTTTTGCTTTCCAGTAGGATGGCATGCTGTTGGCTCTGTGCTCTTACGTTGTTTGGCTGCTAATAAAAATAGCCAACAGGCAAAAACTTGTTTTTAGGCAGCTGAGACTTTGCACTGCACAGAAACTGTTCCACTTTGAGCTGCACAAAAAGCTGTCAGACATCTGTACTGACTTCATACGCAAACTGGAACATCGGAGCAATGACCTTTGTTATAGTTTATAGCCTTGCAAAAAGGAATCCCTAGTAATTCTTGCAGTTCCGTACTGATCTGTAAAAAGGGAAGTCTGTTCTTTGGCCACCAGCTGCTGGTACGCTTGCCAGCCAAATGAGGGAATAGCCATAGTTAGTCAGTGCCAGAAAAGTCCCTCACAGCAGGAAACAAGGATGAGCTTTGTATCTGAGCCCCTGAATTCTCTTTCGGGCACTGAGTGTTTGGGGGGCAGGGAAGCTGTCCCTGATAGTGTCAGACCAGCTCTTCAAAGCTAGGTGGTACATCTACTGGGCAGCTTGCCGTGGCTGTTACTGTAGGGTCTGGTGTGCTCCTCTTACAGGAGAGCTTGTCTGTACAAAGGTGCTTTGGGTATTCCTGGGTGTGCATAGGCACTTCATATGCCATCATATTGCACATGCTGGGATAGTGAAGGGAAGGTCACACTCTCCTTGGTTACTGATGTGGGTCACTAGCAATGCTTAGTACTTCAGACCCGTGTTTGGGAAGCTTATTTGTCAGACTTCTAATTGTCAGATTGCCATAGTCTGAAGAGAAGGGCAAAAATCAGTCAGGTTAGTGCATTGCTAAGATTGGTTGGTCTGGGACTAAAGCAGCCATTCCCAACGGAAGGGTAGCTAACCTGAAGTCAATTACCAGATTGTTGTTTAGAATGTCTAATAAGAATGCTGCTTGCAATACTGCTTGCTTAACACTGTGATCTCATGACCCAATAAAAAAAAAAAAAATCCTTTAAGCATCTTTTAGCAGTGACAGGAGGAACTGCCATAGCAGAGAGAAGTACCAGTGTAGGACTCAGCAATCTGCATTCTGTGCCCAGCGATGGATTTACAAGCACAGTTCTATCAATTGATGATTACATAGGAATGCTTCTTGGTCATCTCATGTAAACTTATTCCAAATAAAGCTAATGTATTTCTCTTTCAACTCCAGGAACATTCAAACTTACAATAGAATTCACAGAAGAATATCCAAATAAGCCACCTACTGTTAGATTTGTCTCTAAAATGTTTCATCCAAATGGTAAGTATTTACACAGTACATTTAATTGTACCTTTCTGTAAGTATTGTAGAAGTAGACTATGTATTATAAAAGTTTCCACTACCTAATAAGCACAATTCCAGTGTGCTTCTGTGTAGTTCCAGCGAACGTGACTGTGTGAGCTGTGTTCAGGCTTGAGATGAGTAGAAGATGCCTCCTAGCCTGCAGGTGGTGCAGCACTGTTTTACAAGGCTCTTCTTTCAGCTGCCTGCTGATACACGTGACAGAAGAGAGAACTTGAAAAGTTCAAGTTATTTGCTGTTCTCTATACATACCATGTACATAATTACACTTGTGATTGCAGTTGTCTTCTGTCATTTTTTTTTTCATACAACTGGGGGCCTGTATGAATGCTATACCTTGAAATGTAGTACTAGTTTCCAACTATAGCCAGTAAGATCCCTGAATCTGTCCCTTCCCTTGGCCACTAAAGGTTGGTTCCTTTTCTCAGAGAAATACTAGTTTCATGAATATCTGCAACTTAGCAGGTATAGATAGCTAAGTAAGCTACATACACATAGCAAATAAGCCTGCGTGGGCTGAGTGCACCGAGGGAAAGTTCTTGTACAGCTGTCATGAGACTAGGCATTGGCTGCTGTAGATATGTTCTGGGGAAACCTTGTATGTAAACAGCTCTTTTTTTAGTGTTCCTTATTTGGATCACATGTGGAAAGCTTAACATTTTTGCCTTCAATCTCTTGGTGGTTTCATCTTTCCATAGCGGTGGCTGCAGTATCACAGAGAAGCTTGGCATTGAAGAATATGCAGGGTTTGAGCTTGAATACTTGAGGCAGCTGCCAGTGACAAGCTTCATCTCCTACATGCAGGCCTGTCTGTTGGATTTCAGTCTGCCACACAGTACTGGCTTCTGTCCTGTTTGTCAGTATATGGGTTTTCAGGATCAGACAATACTAGGAAAAACTGAGTAGCTGTACAATTTGTTTTAAGCCATTCTTCTTGAACCTTTTCTAGTCTATGCAGATGGTAGTATATGTCTGGATATTCTTCAGAATCGTTGGAGTCCTACTTACGATGTCTCTTCCATCTTAACATCCATACAGGTAAAAAAGATTTCTGCATGAAAAGGCAGAATGAAATTAGGATGCTTTCTTTTTTTTTTTTTTTTTACCAAAAAAAACCCACAAAAAACCACAACTCAGGAAAAGCATTGTTGGCTCCTCAGAGCCAGTGAAGGAGCTAAATGTTGATATATTTTTAAGTATGATTACTTACTGTGTGTAAATTAACCAGCCTTAGAGATGCAAAGAGGTTGCTGAAGGTGTCCAGCTCTGGACTGCACTGCTGAAAGCTTGCAGTAACTTACAACTGGAGTAGTGCAGTGTGCCCTACCCTTATCTAGATGAACTGCTGCCCCCTTACTAATATGGATAGTTTAGAGAATATATTGCAGAAACTGTGTACTTCCACGTGTCTGAGCATCTTTTTTCTTTTTGTGCAGTCTCTGTTGGATGAGCCAAATCCTAACAGTCCAGCAAACAGCCAGGCAGCTCAACTATACCAAGAGAATAAGCGGGAATATGAAAAACGGGTTTCTGCAATAGTAGAACAGAGTTGGCGTGATTGTTGACCCAGGATGATGCAAATGAACACTCTGGTGATGAGGAAAGTATATGAAGTGTCTGAGTCATCTTCATCCTAGCATCACTGCATTTACTTTGAAAGCAGAATAGCTGTTGTGCCGTTGCCACCCTCCCTTGCTGAAGCTTCTTCTCCTTGGACATAATAAAGCACCCACTTTGAAGTCAAATGTACTGTACTTGGGTTACTTGCAAAAGAATTACTGATGCTGAATTCATTTTCTGTGGTCCCTCTCCAGTCTTAGGGCAGTATTGTGCATTTCTGTAGTGTACACTAAGCTTTTAATTGTAATTGTGTTATACACAGTGATGCTTATGTGTAGCTTGACAAAAGGGATGTTTATATACATACACATTTTTTAACTGATATTACTAAAGTGCTGATCTGTCCAGGCTGGTCATTTACTATTGGTTTAGACCCCACTGCATTTGTAAGTACTGAGTGAAGAAGTAATGTTTTTTTCTTCATTTGTATTGGTTTCCCAGCTCTTAACTAGTTTGTAAGAACGCTAGTCACTTCTGCACTTCACAGGCGAGATTTATGTACAGATATACATAAATCACTTCAGGTGTGGTACTTTGATCTTTACTTGGGGTGAGAAATAAAAACTTTTCTTTTTTTTTTTAAAGTAAAGTAGTATGTTAAGGGATATGCCTATGGAGACTGCTCACTGAGTTTCTGTAGTCCCGTTACTGAGGTGTTACTGGACAACAGCAGATAGAGCTGCGGTACTTTTGAGTTAGAGCCCTTCCATATTAAGGAAGAGGTAAAACCTGAAGCGTTCCAGAGGTGGAATTATTCTCCTTTTAGTGTCTTCTTCCCTCCCCTTATCTTTATCTGAGAAAGATAAGTTATTTGGTATCCAGCTTTGCGTTGTGGAAAGTTTGAATAAAGTATGGGGTAGGCACTTCAGTCTCTGCAGTTCCCAATCTTTGTAGTTTACTGTGGTTTATGTGAGCTACTGCTGCATGCTTGAGTTAGTTTCTCTTCAATTTTATCAAAGTATTTTTTCAACTCTGAGAAAACAGTTGTTAAGTCCAGACTCACTTTTTTGTACGGCTAAGTTTGTACATTTGGATACAGTTCCTTAAGCAGCAGTGTGGGATGAAACCTACAATTGTGTTGTCCAATGTTCCGGTGTCTTTTGTGTGCACATTGGTCTGTTAGTTAAGAAGTATAACTTTGCACAAGTAACCCATGTAAGAAACTGTACATTTTTCAAAACTTGTAAATAAAGTGTAACCTTAATGCTTATTGTATAAATAGGCAAGAGGTGTGTAACTGTGGTTATTCTGAGGCAGCAGGAGGCATCTCAGGCTGTGTGCAAACATCTACCAACAAAGCTGGGGCGTGCTTCCAAATGTTTGGGGTGGGAGCTGTGCTTGGTGAGCTGTATGCTCACAGTGCAGGGATAAACATGAGCCCTTCCAGATGGAGGAAGAACATGCAAGGAGATGGAAAAACAGATACCTGCAGAAAGCTCAGGACAATGCTCCCAGGAGTAAGCTGTTGCAAAAAAGCCTGCAATAGTATTTTAGTAGCAGTAGCTGACAAGGCTCAGTAACTAACTGACGTGAGAATCATGCTTATGAAGGGGAGAACATATTGAAAATGACTGGCATCTAACAAAAGCCAGTATTGCTCCTGGGCTGCACAATTAAGACAGCCTGATAGGTTTTCTTAAAAAAAAAAAAAAGATAAATCAGGCATTAGCTCATCTCTGTGACAACACTTCACTCACTGAGCTTGCCTTCTGCCTTACATAGGGCAGCCTTACACCACTGCAGCTGTGCTTAGTTACGCTTGCTAGCTTTCCTAAAGGACTGTCTAAGCTGAACCCTTGTAATTGCTACTTAGCAATGTCAGAAAGCCAACTACAAGACATAGGGGTCATTAAATTTCATGTGTAGGGCTGGAGAGCTGATAGGCCCTCAGGAGTGTGTATGGACAGAACGTACCTGGCTCAAGTAATCTTGATTCTTAAGCATCTGTTGTGCAAAATTTGCCAGTGAAGCACTAACCATCTAGTTACACAGACTAAACTTAGGGCGCAGAACAAACACCAAACAAACTCCCCAACGCCTGGGAAGACTGGGAAGCCAACCAAAGAGTGTATGAGGGATGTTGGCCATTTCCCTGTACCCTATGTAAGTATTTCTGCCTTTACAAGCAGAAACCTTTCTGAATGGCTCATGTTTGTCTCCTAGCATAGCATCAGCCGCACCGCTCCCTCCATTTTTGTATGTCTTGCTACTCACTAAAAAACAAAGGCTGGCATCAGCCCTAAGGCAGCCAGAAATGAAAAAACCTCACCTTTTCCGCTTTCCTATGCATGTCCTTCATCCACTAAATTTCAAACCATACACTGCTGGTTCCAGGAAGTTTGCAGGCCACATAAGCACAGGTGATGGAGCAGAAGGCAATTCTTCAGCTCTAAGAGTCACCAAAAATATACTCCCACTAATTCAACTAGGAAACAACAGAGGTACCCAACCCCGTAAAGATTTACGGCTGTGAGGCAGGGATGCTACCCAGCAGAGAAAACAGCATCACCTTGTACAGACACTGCTGCTAACTACTGCTGTGGTGGTACCAGACATCCCACACCCCCTCCCACGCTGTTCAGCAGAAAAATTTCTCAGCCCAACACTGTCCTGGGGCTCTTGCTACTTTTCCCAGTGGCACCAAGCTTGAAGGACCTGCTGCAGAACCGAGCTTGGGAGGGGGAGATGCACTCTGCCTGCAGGAATACTCGGAAGTACCAGGCTTCTTCCACACTCCTACACTGCCATCTGCTAAAACCCACCATCCCTGTGAGCAGAATTCAGAAGTAGAACACACAATGCAAGAATAAAGAAAAACCCTTTCAGAGTTTTCTGCCTCTGTCCTTCAAAGGCAGCAGCAGCAGCAGCAGCATGTTTTTATTTCATGTGCCCAAGCTGAAGCCACCTAATTAAAGACAGAAAGAGATCTCTCTGTCCTGAGCAAGTCTTACCTGTAAGTGAAGTCCTCCAGGAGAACCTCCTTCTTTTCACTGTTTGGATGAAAATCTCTCCAAATGCACATCTCTAGGATCTTCTGCTCCATCAGCGGGGCTCAGTCACTCAGTATTAAAAAAAAGAGCAGTGTAAAAAATGAAAACAATATAAAGAAATGAAGAGTTAAATATGGGAAGCAGATAAACAAAAGCAATAGCTGAGGCACAAGCCAACAGGAGAACAAAGAATTATCGCACTAGGATTGCTTTCACCAACTGTCCTTGCACAAAGAACCAGCAGGCCCCACTGGTGACAGAACAGCATCTCTAGACAGATCTCCCACTTAGCTCTTCCAAGGTCCCTGCCTGACCTCCCTGTTTTCCAGGCACGATGTGGTTGCTCCCCCAAGGCTTGCACAGCACCATTTCACAGCCCTGCTGGAGGCACAGCCCAGGCAGCAGCACAGCCTGCTTCTCAGGCAGGAGGAGCACTCCAGACTCCAGCAGCATGCTCCTGCACCAACGAGATTCCACACTTGCACAGCACTTGAGAGCAATGCAACCATTTGCTTGTGAGTTACCCTTGACGTAGCACAAGCAGAGGTACATGAACAGAGCAGAGAAATAATTAGGCACAGATTTAATTTCGCTTGGGTTAAAGAGCTTATATTCAAAGTAAAAAAATAAGTTATGTAACATTCCCCACAAGCTACACTAGCATCTCTGACACGTGGGCTCTGTGTTTACCTCCAGTTTTTATATTTCACACTTCACTGTGGTATTTACATACGTCAAGCAGTGCTTCAAGGTTAAAATCCACTGGAATTATCTAAGTCCTGTACACTGATGAGTAAGGTGCATTCAGTGGCTGTCAGTATGGGAGGCTCAAGGTAAAAGCCTATGAATAAAACCGTACTGTTACAGTGGATAAGGACATTTTTCTCCACATATGTACACAGCAGAGACAAGACCTTGCTATATACACCTTTCTTAGGAATAAATGCAGTTTTCACACACTTCTTTTTACACAAAAGGTGACAAACTTGTTTTTTCCTTCTTTTTTTTTCCAGAAATAAAGCTGTATTTTTATTGTCATTAATACCAACTTTACATACAGATTTATTCCTCCAAACTGCATTTCTTTTGCTTTTTATCCTTTTTGTTTTTAAAACAAGGCATTTTTTCCTTTCTCAGTCAAAAAGGTTATGAAGAATAAAGGAACTATAATTTTAAACGGTGTCAAATTCTTTCTGGTTGGACATGTGTTTTTGCTATTACAAAACTATTAAAATGTGAAGGAACAAGTAATACCAAAGACATACAGTAACAGCACTACTGATGGCTGTTGGGTTGTGCTAATATGCTCAAATAGAACTTGGCCAGTCCTAATTGTCCAGCAACATTTTAGAAATCATATGAGCAAAGTAAAAGATTTTAATGTTAACATATCACGCAACAAGAAATGCAGCATCTTTTTCTTCAACCAGGTATCTAGAAACGTCTTTTGTCATTTTCACCAGTAAACTCGGACAGTGAACCTCAATTTGCTTGAGGCATGATAAGCTCATAATGCCCAACATGGCCTTCTTGCTTCAGCTGGTCCAACAGATCCTCCTTGCGCCGCTTTCTGCTTACCACCAAGTATCTATCATGGCCCTGGCCATGAGATTTACTTTTAAGACCATATTTTTGGGCAATCTGATGTATCTGCTTCCGTTCATCATTGGTCAGTTCCGTAGAGAATGTCAAGTCAACGTGACTGTCTGAGTGGGCATAGTTTCGAATGATCTGTTCAATATCTCTTTTAGCGATTTTATTTACCCTTTCCACATCAAGCCCAAGTCCTTCCCTTTTAAACTGCTCCTTCACTGAAATAGGTTCTCTAATTCCTTCCCCGTCCTTCCCTAGGCCACCACCCGTCCAGCCCATCTTTCTTAAAATTTGATTCCCAATGTTGTCTTCTTTGATTTTCTGTTTCAAAGCATCTTCTGCCGATCGCCCCCGAATCTCATTTCTGGAGATGACGTCTTCAATGGTGCCTTTTTTCAGATTATTAACAACAGTTGGCTGAGTCTTTTTGAGGATTTTCACAGCTTCCTCTGCTGCCTCATGCTTGACAGATTTCTTCACTCCAACTGCTTCTGCGATGAATTCATTTTCAAGCAGCACCTTGCACTTCCATCGCATGCCAGTCATCCTTTCGAAGACGTACTCGACCGTCATCTTGTTGAACTGAGCAGTGTCATTCAGCGTGCACACCGGGTTATCAGAGTTCTCATAAACCACAAGGTCCTTCAGGTCCTTCTTCCTCCCAGACCCTTGCGATGAGCGGCCCACCTTCTGAACCTGGGTCATTTTGATGGCTGTTAGATTTGACTGAGTCTTCTGCAAAATTTTCAGCGCTTCATCAGCTGCAGCATGCTTGCTGGTCTTCTTAGTGCCATATCCCTCAGCCAAGCAGTGATCTTGTAGAAACACTCGACAACGCCACATGCGGTTGGGCATGTAGTCATATTTATATTCAACAGACATTTTGTTGTACGAAGCAGAATTGTTAAGTATTCCTATTGCATCGCTGGCATTCTCTGTGAGGACAAAACTAGTCCAGTGTTTGCTGGTGTTAGTGGAACCTTTCGCGGATTCAGCACCGGGCTGTGCTGGGACACAGTCCCTGTTGGCTACTACAAACTCCTCATGAGGTTTGAGAGCAGGAGGGAAATCTGGGCAACTCACACCTGCCTGGCACACCACCAGGTCTTCGTGATAGGTGTGCCTGAACTTCCGCTGCACAACCCTAACTTCTACAGACTTCTGCAGCAACTTGACTGCCAGTTCTGTGGCTCGATCCCTAGATCCATTTTTGCTGCCGGCATAACCAGTGGTCAAGTAGACATTCTGACATCGTACTTCACAAGCAAAGCCATCTGTTAGGAGCTTCTTACTCTTTGGGAGGTCGGCGGGGGCAATTTCTTTCAGAGGAACATAAATATATTCAGGATTTGTCTTGCATGCCTGAATTGAACGTGTCAAGAGATACGTATAGTTAATTTTATCAGTCCCAATGTTTGCATCTGGGTTAGCAAGATTTTTCCAGACAGCTGCTGACAGTTTCTCAATAAAACTCTGCTTCAGCATTATAGCTGATGGAGGGAAAGTCTCTGATACAGACTGGACAGATGAGGGAGGAACAGAAACCTGCAACATGCCACTTGTGGCAACGTCCGTACTATTCACAGCCTTATTGGGAGTTGCTGCCTGGCTTGCAAAGCCAAATCCAGCTGAGCTGGAGATCTGGGGATCCACTCGCTGGGCATTCTCAGAATGAGAATCTATACAGTTTTCAGCTGGCTGTGTTACACTGTCTGTATTTGCCTCTTGGTGCATTTCCTGTGTTTGGCTGTCCAGAGAATCTTCCTTCTTGCCATCCTTCTCAGCACTGGTTACGAAGTGGATGGGTTCAAAACGTGGCCGCACACGGAACCTAGGGACCACCTTTTTGGGAGGTTCAGGAATCTCTTTCCGCTCTGGACCTAAGGGGTGGAAGAAAATTACAAGATTACCAATAAATACAATGCAATGACAGAGATAAGTGCTTTCAGAGTCATCTCCAGAAAAGGCATGCAGAATTCGTGCATAGAATTACCTCTGAGACACAAACCAAAATGTTTCCTTCTTAACATTTGCAATTGATCAAAAGAGAACATCTGTCCTTATGCAGGTCACTTTGTGGTACCTCCAGCTTCTCATCTAGCATACAAAAATCACTACATCTTCAGTTACAAGGATTTTAGGTCTGACTCACTCACTCTGCCCCACAGCACTGCCCACTGAACCCATCCACTCATTTCTGAAGCGAGTCCACATTAATGGCAGACCCCATACATTAACCAGAAGAAATGCAAACGAGGAACAATATCATGATATACAGAGCTCCTGCAGAAAATGACAAAGAGCTGATAAGCAAAGATGCTACACCTAAAAGATAGCTACACTAGATTTCTACTGTGAAGACTTCTGCCACCTCAGGAGCAGAACATCCATAAGTTTGTGGGTTCCAATAAGATGCATCCCAGAGTCCTGAGGGAATTGAGTGACATAGTTGCCAAGTTGCTTTCGATGATATCTGAGAAGACATGTCATCAGCTGAAGTCCCTGGTGACTGGAAAAAAGGCAACATAGCATCCACTTTTAAGAAGGGTAGAAAAGTTTATTAAGGGAGCTACTGACCTGTCAGCCTCACCTCAGTGTTAGGGAAGATCCTGAAACTCCTGGTACCTATGTTAAGGCATGTGGAAGAGAGGGAGATGACCAGAGGAAGGCCACAAAAATGATCTGAGGGATGGAACACTTCCCTAGGAGGACAAGCTGAGAGCTGGGGTGTGCAGCATGGAGAAGGGAAAGCTGTGGGGAGAGCTGAAAGCAGTCAGTATCTAGAGGGGCTGTAAGAAGAAAGGGAACAGACTCTTGAGCAGTCAGTTGTAAAAGTACAAGGGAAAATGGTTTCGAACTAAAACATGGGAGACTTAGATTGGATGTAGGAAGTTTTTTTCTTTTTTTAAGAGTGGTGAGGTACTAGCAAAGGCTGCCCAGAGATGTGGTAGATGCCCCATCCTTGGAAACATTCAAGATGAGGCTGGACTGGGCCCTGAGCAACCTGATCTAGCTGCAGATGTCCCTCTTCACTACAGAGGAGTTGGACTAAATGACCTTTAAGGGTGTCTTCCAAATCAAACAATACTAAGATTTAGAGATTTTAAGACTGCACTGAAGTGGCATATGCATGCAACTTCACCAGAGGAGCAAAGGGCCACCTCAGTACCTTGGAATGAACCACCTAACCCAATGCTGATGCGTGCAGCTGTAATACAGGTCTGGTAACATCTGTCTAGTCATCACACTATCATAGCATATTTATCATAAACTAGTTCACTGCAGTTGAAAAGAGTACTTCATATACAGACACTCAAATCAGGTGGCAAAGCTCTTATTCATATTAAATCTGTCAGTCATCACTGTTTTGATGAATTATGGCAAAGTTTACATTTCTTGCTCAGCTTGATATTTTGGTGACTGCACTGCAGTAACATCTAAAGGCCCTCCCCAGCACAAGAGCTCTTTGCTGTGTGTGGCACACAACAGGGAAGGAACCATTCCCACAGTGCTGCTGCTAAAAGAAATAACACAGCAGGGATAAAGCAGTATTTTTCTTTGTTTTGCAGATGGGGCAGGGAAGCCCAGAAAGATGACTGGATTATCAAAGTAAGAGAAGAAACTCTGGCAGAGCTAGGGACTACATCCAGGCCTAGAGAGGAGTCCTGTACCGTCTGAGCATCTGCATTTTGAAAAGCAACACTATTAACCAACATTGCCCCACAGAGCAGAGGCCTGCTGCTCACATCCACAACCCACACCCCCAGGCACAAGTGGCTCCCCAAGCCCTCCCTCCTGAGAAGAGCTCTGACAACTGGAGTGGAGTAGAGCTAGAGGAGGAAGCCACCAGACAGACAGCCCACTTTGCCCACTGCATTTCCTCTTCTAGAACAACTACAGCTGGAACACCTATCCCTGAGAACAAGGGCTCTGCTGAGCTATGTGGGACCCCTCCAGGCCAACTAGGAAATAAAAGGAAAACACCCAATATCCATGCTCCACGCAGGTCGTATCTGAAAACCAATACAATAACTCCTTCTCAGGTCAGAACATCACTACATCAAAGAAGGACAGACAGACAGTGATATTTAATGACACAGGTCCAATTCCTTAACATTGTAATTAGCAAAAATCTATTACATAGCAATTACAAATAAAAATTATAGTTTACTTAAGCAAAAAAAAGAACTTTGCCTGAATTACATATGCCTGATGACATGGTAGAGGAAGAGAAAAGCTGCAGTCCAGTAGTGCTCACCGTGGCCGCTACTCCCCAGCCTGCCATGCTACCCTGCAATTGCCAGGTTCCCTACAGCCCACCCTCCACCCAGCAGCAGGGCCAGACCCCCATGACACACAGCCAATGCACTCACTGTCAGGTGGGGACCGCTGTCTCTTCAGCTTCTTGCTAGGGACCAGTTCAAACGTCTGCATCTCCCCGATGTCGATGCCCTCTGCCATCTTGAGAACCCTTTCCATGACCTGTGAGCCATACCTGTGTGGATCCAAAAACAAACCATGTCAGGAGTGCTCCCACAAGGGGCACCTGGCCCCACCACCAACCCCCCCCCCCCCCGCACCTGTTCCAAGCCTAAATCACTCCTACAGTCTCTGTGTCAGCTAGGATTCCAGTACCTCAGTACCCGCCCCAGGCAGACAACTCAGCCTCACACAAAGCACAGAATAAAACCAGGTCATTTATGTTTGAGATGCAGAACGTGGTCCAACGGAAGAGCAAAAGAGGCCCTTACCCTGCTGCTGCTGAGATGCTGGCACAGGACCTGACCAAATTTACCCCTCCTGCCACCCCTGATGTTGGCAGGTGTCTTTGTGAGGTTGGGGCAGGACACTACTAACAAGTTACTTGGCTCCAAGTGGACCTAACTGTGAATAACAAGCATTGCAACCACCAAGGCTGGGGCTTTTAAAGCTTTAACATATACATGTTATCTGCTAAAATGCTACATTTGGAAAGACAGCTTTCCAGGGGCATGGAGGAGGCATCTCATGAGGCACCACTTCACCTCATGGAAGCTGCTTGTGAAGGCAGAGGACCCCATATCTCCACTGGTTAACTGGAGTCCCCCCCCAGTGCAATTTAAGTTTGTTACCTCTTCCGATTTCAGCAGCTGTGGAGCAGGCTGTATTATTTCCTCCTCATTTTACAGCTACCTTTAACATATCTGGAACACACATCTTCCCTCAGCAACCTCTGAACTAATTACACCCCGTTATTTAACTCCTTCCTCACAGGTCATGTTCTCTAAGCCCTCTGGACATTCTGCAGGCAATCTTCCAAATCAACACTCCGGTGGGTTTCATCAAAGGAACTTCTAGGGCTACAAATAAGGTGAAGGGTATAGAGGACAAGATGAAGAGCAGCTGAGCCATATGTCCCTTCCCTTCCCAGGGAAGTTTCTCTGTGTGAAGCTCCCCACTGCTCTCCAGCGCCGTGCTCATGCTGGAGCACAACACAAGCTTTGGGGAAATAGCCTCACTGATATGAGCCCTGCATAGCATGCCTCAATCTGCTGCTTGTGTCTTCCCTCAGAGGTGCTGCTGAAGATGTTCATCAGGGAAATTACAAGAACTTAAAGGCTTAACTTGCATCATTTTTGGATTGGAGATATTGCCACAGAGCTCTTGTGATCAGCACTTTGTATCCATACTACAACACTGCAATTCCCAAGAGCATCATCACCTCTACTAAGATAGCATAAAAGTTTATACATGGACCAAAGAAACTAGAACAACAGCCTTGATTTTAAAACACTAATCCATGCTTTAGAATTCGAAGTTACTTTAAAACAAAGCTCAATTTTGATGCTCATAGAGCAAACAGTTCAGTACTTGGATCCGAAAGAAAGAGGAAAACATGCAAGCCTACACCTAAAGAAGTTGACTTGGATCTATACACATAATGCAGGATATTCCCTTAAGACTTTGGGACAGCAACGTCAACAAAAGCAAAGCCACGTGCCACTCAGGGTTTACAAGTCCCTTTTGGCCGCAGCACAGATTACTGAAGTTAGTTATTTGGCAGCCGCTCCTGCCTTTAGAGCATCACGTCCCATTGAAAAAACGTCCCAGCACCAGGCGGGTCAGTGCGGTGTGCCTGAGGCTCCTCCCAGCCCTGCAAGTCCCAGTGCTGGCAGCAGCGATCAAACGGAGGTTGGAAAACTTTTTCATTCACCGGGCCGTTCTCTCAGAGAACACAAACCCTACGTTCTGAATGGAGTGCAAAGGCTGATTTACGCTTAAAGGGACACTGCCTTCACAGGTAACTTACAGAACGCGATACCGCGTGCTTTAGAAGCTCTCGGGAGAAGAGCATCAAGAACTGCTCCCAGAACACACGCTCACCTCGCAGCACCTCACTGCCCCGGGGCACCGCCTTTCAGCAGGGATCCCACAGCCATGCAGACCCCCCCAAGCCCCCTCTCAGAGCTCCCCAAGCCCTCGGGGTCGCCGTCCCCCACTCCAGCTCCCCAAGCCCTCCACGGCCTCACCTCGGGCGGCCCCCTCCCCACACCTCAGCGACGCCCCGCTCACCTGCAGCCCAAGAAGACGTGGTTGCTCCACAGGACGGACAGCGCCAGCAGCCGGTCGATGGCGGCACCGGGGTAACTGTGGAGGTGGCGGAGGATGAAGCGGCGGCGCGCAGCCCAGTGCCGCTCGCTCTCGCTGTACTGCCGCCACTGCTCCAGCACCTCTTCGGGCACCGCCTCCGCCGGCGGCGGGGACATCGCTCAGCGGGCACAGCGGCCCGGCCCCGCCCCGCTCCGCCGCGGAGGGAACGCAACCGCCGGGCACGGGGGCGGCCGGCGGCGAAGGCGGCCCGGGCCCCAGAGGTGAGCAGGCCCCACGTGCGGCCCAGGCCGCGCCTCGCCGCCGGACGCCGGGGAGCGCCGCCCGGCCCGGCCCGCTCCGGCCCGGCCCCGCCGGCCCCGCTCCTCACGGCCCGGCCCCGCGGGAGCGCGCCTCCTCCCCGCCCCTCCTTTCTCCACACCGAACCCCGGCCCCGCTCTCGCGGAGCGCACCGGTGGCCTCTGCGTCACGTGGCCGCGCGAAACATCGCGAGACGGCGCGAGAGCGTAGAGCCCTCCTCGCGGCGGAAGGGCGCCGCTCGTCGGCGGGAAGCGCGCAGCGCCCCGCGCGGCTACGCAGAGTGCGCAGCGCCTACGGAACGGCCGCCTGGCGGGAAGCGACCGCGCCGTGCGGCAGCGCCGCGCCTGGCTCACCTCAGGCAGCGGGCATCTCACCCCGCGCGGTGGCAGAGCGCAGCGCAGCGCGGGCCGCCGTAGTTGCTATTCGAGGTGGGCACAGCAGTGCCGTAGGATAACCGCACCGGCTGCTGGGTCAGAAAGGGCACGGACACCGGTGAAAACACACAGCTCTGACTTTATTTCTCTGTTAAAATTAAATACTTTGTGGCTGCCAACGCCTCACGTCGCACCGTGTTTCTAATTCCTTTAGATTTGCACAGTTCCCCAAACCGACCCAACGACAGCGTACTGAAAATACCCCCCAGCTCCAAGCCCCGTGGAAGCCCGCAACATTTATATTATTAAAGACGTAATTAGGAAGAAAAAAAAAAAAAAATGCTCCTAACAATATTCGAAAATGTATTAGCTACATCATTAGTCCAAACATCACATTTGTGTTCTCCAAACCCGCGGGTAACCCACCAGCCCCCCGCGATCCTGTCACACAGATCACAGGACACCTCGTTTAGATACCATGCAAGTCAGTACAGAGCTTCTTACCCCGACACTAACACTGAAATTTGTCCCCCCCGCCCCAGCCAGAGGACCCCTAACCTCTTCTAGAAGTGGCAATCTTCTCCCTCAGACCCCGTGCAGCTGGCGAAGACAGATTAAAAAAAGCTATAGAGAGAGAAAGGGGAAAAAAGAGAAAAAAAAAACAACAGAAGATTAGCAAAAAAGAGAAAGACATTCAAAAAGCAGAGAAAAGAGATGCAACATGAAAACAGCTGACAGGAGAGGTGGAACCTCCTTCTGTGAGGTTACGTATCTCATGGCACCTTCATGGAAATCACACAAGTAAAACACTTTTTTTCTTTTAAAATACTTTTAATTGCATTCTAATAAGGCAAATGGTCAGGAAGAACAACCAGTGACTTGCAGTATGGGTTAAAGAAAAAAACCTGCGTTAAATGCTTCTTTTAAAGGACAATCTTGAAACCACTGACTGGTTTTGGAAGGGGGAATTCAATAATGAAGCAAACCAATCAAATTATTTTAACTTGCTTTAAAAGAAGAAAAAAACACCAAACAAACACAAGAGTTGTACAGGAAATAAAACTGTATTCATAGCAAAACTGAGACAACACATTGCAGTCAAGAGTTCTAGCTGCCTTGATTGCCCCAAAGGAAAGGCCAGGCTGCAGCCTGTTAGCATGAGCAGCCAGCCTGCTAACACAAAATGAAGCCTGTGAGGTTTTAGCACCATCCTAAACTAACACCTTCCTACAAAAATCCTCAGCAGTGGCTTGCATTATCTATCCTGGCTAGCTCTGACACGTGCTTGTCTTTCAAAAACCTTTGGGTTTGAAGGGTTTTGTTGGAACTGTTTGCCAGCAGCACCCTGATGTTTCAGGACACATGGATTCCCCCTGCCTGCACACAATGCAACTGGAGGATCAGGGTCACAACTAGCAACTCTGAACTGGAAACGCCTATTAATGCCAGTCTTTACATAGCATTATCCAGAAATAAAAATAATAAAAGATGAATGATGTCATGAAAACGGCCCCAAGTATGAAGAAAACTTTTTAATCTTTTGACTATTTGATAATCAAACTAAGGTGGTGGTGTCATCTTAACGTCACCAAATAAATACACTTAAACCGCATTGTTATTTTGCCAGCAAAAATAACTCTCATCTCACAGAACTCATTTTTATGTTTTCTGGTTAGAGAGGGACTGAGAGAAAGGGGGAGGCTATTAACTGTATGGATAAAAAACAAAAGAGAGAGAAATTAAAGCTACAGTGTCCCAAACTCGTTAGGACTCATTTTACATTATTTAATAAAGCAATAACCACCAGTACATAGTAAAACAAGTTCACAACAAGAGTATAGCAGAGAGCAAGAGTAACACCATGGAAAGGTCACAGCTGAAATGCTGTCACGTTTTATTAGACCCTGTGATTTAACAAGTAAATGAAGGTCCATTCCAGCCCATTGTATTCAGGGATAATTACTCAGTACAGAGCCATGGGTTACTGTAAAAGAAGGGCAAAGAAAACAAAAAAAAAAAACAAAACAAAAGAAGTAAATGTTAACCAGAATTCACTGTCTGATGAAGGCTTTATTTAAAAAACAAACAAACAACTCATCCAGAAATACACAGAAAAGACATCTGCAGGCAAACTGCAGCTGCACTTGGCCACTGGGTGAACTCCTGGCCCCAAAGAGCAAACACCTTCTCTTTTAGTGCAAATCTTGCATTAGAACAAGGCTTTTGCTGAATAGAAAATATAAGAAGCAACTTGCCAACATCTGTACTCTTCTAAACAGATGTAAAAAAAAAAAAAAAGGTGATACTTTTTGCATTAAACCGAGAAATTTTTGGAATCACTGAGAAGAAAGGCAAAGAAACATCATCATCTTTCTTCACAGGCACTGGTATGTACAGCAAGGTGACCAGCTTTCCCTGAGATTGGATCCAGGATGTGCATCCAGCCCAGCACACTGAGAAGGAGACAAGGCAGGAGATCCTTCGTGACCCCTGCAGCATTCAGAGAACACTTAGTTGCAAACCATGGATCCAAGTCTGAAAAATCCCCCAGGCTTGGGAACTGAGGTTCGGATTCAGGTCCTCACGGCTGTGAGGACGTTAAGTTTGGCAAAAAGTCCTTTCAAATGATTTGATTTGCACGTGACAGCGCAGCAGGGCAATGACAGGTTAGCTACTGCAAACTAAAAAGGTGAGAGGGCAGCCAATCTCTGGAGACCACCGTGCCGGGTTGCCTTTACAGTCGACCCCTGGTAGCACGAAAAGCACGCGGCTGAGCAGCTGCTGTCATCATGCAGCCTCACACAAAACGCAGGGGAGAGACAAAAAGCTGCATAACTGAGAAGTGGTGATGCTACAAGCGCCTGGCAGCTGCTATTGACCAGAGGGGGAGTTATCAGCCACAAGCATCTCTCGCCAGATCCACAGAGGCTGTTGCTGAGTTCTTCACAGAAACAAGTGTAACCCAGAACAGCCAAGGGTGCGGACTGTCGCTTAGAACAGTGAGCACAGTAAGGGAGCAATGAGTAAAGGTGAGCAAACAGGCACAATGGCATGGCTGCGTGTTAACCGAATGTGGGGGCATTCGCTTCTGGTGCGAAGGGAAAGGTTCTACAGGAAACCCGAACTGAAAATGAAAGAAAAAGGCAGATTAATGGTTTTATGGATTAATGAAAAAAAAAAAAAAAAACCAACAACAACAAAAAACATAAATATGCTTCCTAACACACACACACACAAACAGGAAATATTGCTATGTGTTAATAAAGTTTAATTGGACTACAAAACATGCTTTATGCAGACACACACACTCTCAGCAGTGGGATGAACCACATTTCTTCTCTAAAACAATCCTTTCACAGTTTTTGCAAGCTACAGAACTCCTCAACTGTGACTTATTTATATCCTTGCAAAACACTGGGGCCCTGCAATACTTTATGGATCAATATTGAGAGTATTATTCTGAATTCTGAAAAAGTACCATGTATACATATTTAATTTAACAAGGACAAATGCCCATTGAAAAAGGCACTGTCTGCGTTTGTACAGTGGAAACAAAGAACTTTATTTGATTCAAAGCCTAACACACAACAGTGTACAGTTACACGGACTGCCAAAAGCAATCCAATCCCAACAGAAATCAGTAATGTTCACCCTCAACTGCACTTTAGCCGTGCCTTCATACTCAGCACCAGAATGAATCCTGTTGTTCTCTGAGCTTATTTGTCCACATTCAGACCCTGAAAAGCACAGAATTGGTCTTTTCATTGTATTACAGTTACTGCTGGCAGCAGAGGCATTCATTCTACCAGACTGCTCAAGATGACTGCAGTGCAGGACCCTTCTGAAGCTCTTCTGTTAGTGGAATGCCCCATTGAAATTAAACTCAAACACCTCTCACTGACAGCATAACATGTACTTGCTTTTCCACTTCTCTTGGTGGAGAGGTATTGGAATTGGGTAATCAGCTATTCCCTACTTAAGGGCAGACCATAAGGTAGTTAGGATTCTGTCTGATAGAAACGTAAATCCTAGGTTTGTGTGCAGGGAAAGCTGGCCTAGAGGCTGAGCTGTCAGGATGCTTTATAGTTAAATGCTGCTGTTCCACCCATCTCAGGGAAACCTGCGCTCAGGCTGGGGATGCTGTTGTCCTCATACTGGGTAATAAATACTGTTGCTCTGTCAAGAAGCAAGACATTCCCTTAAAAGCTTTCCCTTTCCTCTCACCAGAGAATCAACAGCAAATTAAAAAGGCTCATTTAAAAACACTCAGCACAGCTGTAAGTAACCCACTGTCATTAGCAGTTTAGCTAATAACCGTAATGATGCTTTCCTGCCAGGCAGGTGCATTTCTTAGACATCTTTGTTTAAATTAGCCTTCACTTTACAGTAGCTGTTGACACTTCCCACTGCAGATGCTTATTGATGGCTATGTTTGTAAATCCCTTCAGACACCCTACTCTGTTCGACAAGCCTGCCAATGACTACCTAGCCATTTCATATCCCTACTAATGTGAAGACAAAGACACTCTGGACAGACTCGCAGTGGGACACTGCTGACAGAGCTCTGCTTCAGTGGGAACCCTCTGTGTCCTGGCAAAACTCACCAGAGACTCGGATGCTGGCCTTAATCAGAGGCAAAGCGCTCTGGCAGGCTTTCTGGCCACAGCTTGAGCACAGCCCTCTCCTTCCACTAGCCTTACCCAAACCGTACACACTTGGCATGACTCCCAGACATGCGTCTGCTACAAGTGAATATCCATCCACGGGGCAGCCCGCTGGACCATTGAAAATGTCATAAAGTGTCTTAGTCTATATTCACAGCTTTCCCTTATTTGCTGAACACTCTGCATCTCTCATGATTTTGGAAAATCAACCATAGTCAATCGACAATACTCACACACACTTTCTCTGGTGCTTTAGGATAAATGAAAACTCTAGTTTGGGCAGACTTTACCATCTGTTGGGAGTGGAGGAAATAGAAACTAGTTTTTTATCCTGCACTGTAACCAAGCTAGCCCTGTGACTTGAAGGGGTGGGAGCAAAGGAAGGAGAAGAAAGGAAAGAGATTTTCAGGCTAGCTGGGCTCCATCATCACATCTCCATAGCAATTGTTGCCATAGTACCAGCATGGCCTACGTGATTAAAGAATCTCATTTATTTCTGAGGGAGTCAGAAAAATAGAGCCAGCTAACTGCTGGAAATATTTTTAAGGATATTTTTCCACATTTAACGTCCAAATATTGATTCCATCTGCATTTTACTTTGCAAAATTTTTGAAGACATGCTTCATGGCATCCTTGTTCTACAACTGTATACAGAGACAGAGTGAAAAACCCATACAGTAAGGGTGAAAGCAGAATAAGACAGAGATGATAACACTTAGAGGCTTCTGGAGTTGCATAGGGTCTGCTTTTTCAGGAACTGTAACTGATCCCACTGTGAGGTCTATATATGTTAATGACGCTTACCAGGACAACGTGCCTCATGCACCATGCAGCCAAACAGCAGTTAACTGTAAAACAGCATACATGTAAGAGCTAATAATGACGATGATGATGATGTAAAAATAATAAAAAGAAACCAAGCCATGATTAGCGCAAACTACTGAGCTTTGGTCAAAAAGAGTAATCTGTGAAAGAAAAAGACTAGTGTACTGCCAGCCACTATCGAACAAGACACAGTTAAGCTACCGCCTTGTGAAATTCATGGATTGTTATAGAGATTTATAATCTGAACACCAAAATGAATCGTTAAGGGCAACTGGAGAGGTTAGAGTAAAGAAAGCTCTGCCATTTTTAACACTGTTGTTTTCCGGGAGGAGGGAGAGACAACCTAATTTCTTCCCAAGCCTGAAACAAGCACTGATCTACCACTTGCACAGAGTTCACCCTGCCCCAGAATTAATCAACAAGGATGGTACCAGTGCATTTTCATAGGAGTATGTTTCATGTCAGGAGTGTTTCTGAGATCAGAACTGCTTCTAGGAACAAGTATGTGACTTGGACCACAGCTACTAAGTGCTCATAGTACAGGGCATGTCATCTCCCTTCTTGGCATTCCTGACCTGGACTAATCTCTGCTCAGAAGTCTGCAGTCCTCAGCATGCAGACATCTGAGAGCTGTAACCATGAAAGAAACACAGCTCTGTACTCCTCAAAAAGGCTGGGGAGAAAAGTCTGGCCCCAGTTAGTCTCAGGCTCCTCAGTACGAAAACACATTAAAAACCCCTGAAGGTAATTCAGAAAGGCAAATCAAAATACGCACTGGAAAAAGGAACAGACAAGTGAGAAAAGGGCAGGAGCACTAATTGCTCATTGCAAAAGAATGTTGACACTGTAGCAGTTCCAGCTCAAAACTAAAATGACTAAAACAGGATCTGATTCTGGTTATTGGGTCTTTCCTCTCCTGTCTCGCTTGATTCCAAGTATAACGGTTAAGGGTTATTTTTCCTGACAAGCAGTCCTCTCAGCTATCTGGGCATGTGCCATATTCTTTATATTAATAGCAGTTCCCCATGTACTAAAACTGCCTTGTACAGGCAGGATTTACTATGGATTTGCTTCACGGATGTGCAGAGAGGGGATTATACGACAATAGTATAAAAAACAGACACTCGTCTATCTGCAACTGCTCCTTGTACACATGCTAAGGTGGCACAGCCCTCCGTTTCAGATTATGCACCACTTCTCATTGCTAGGTAAATCAGGAAAACAGTTTCAGCTGCACAGCTGGGTTACTACTGAGGAACTACAGAACATTAAGGCACTGCTGATATTCCAGAGCATGAGACACTGACAAGGGGCTGCAGATCCTGTCACACCATTCCCTTGCATGGGGAACCCTTCTAAACCTGTGCATTATCTCTCACTGTTTCTGGGAGGTCAAATTTTGGTATAAGGCTGTAGAGACTAACGCTTTCAGAGACTTACATTTTGCAGATCCAAGAATTCAATACTATTGTTACTATTGAATTGAATACTCTAGTTCCCTGAACAATTTCTGAAGCTTTTTCTAAATCTAATCAAGACCCTGAAATAGGACTCCTCTCTGGGATAGCTAACCACACCTTAACCTTCTGCTTAATCAGAGACACTAACAGACCAAAGGAAGGGCAGGGAATCCCAGCAAACTGAACCAAGTTCATCCTCTTCCATGCTGTCAGTAACCAGTAAGGGAGTCTGGTACTGTGCTTACTGCTCCTGAGGATGACACATAGAGCTAAAATGCATTCAGCTACTTACTGGGGATTATAGCTGTCTGCAAACCTTCCCTTGATAAGGACTGGCTAGGTTGGGAAAGAGATATGAATACCCAGAAAATATTAAAAGAGCAGCAAATACTGTCAGGTTAACAACTTACTTTTTTCTTTCCTTATCTCTCTTAAGAGTTTGTGATCCTCCAGCCTGCTGAGCCTGAGATTGGAGCAATTCAGCTGCTGTCTTCCTTTGTTTAAATGCATTAACTTCATCATCCAAAGATTTCTTCTTATCCTCCAGCTTCTTTTTTTCATCCTGATGTAACTTCTTCAGACGATCAAACTTTTCATGGAGCTAGAGAGAAAAGAGAGAGATGAACACAACCAGATTCTCTGTTCGTAGAAGAAAGGCAGAGGATTCTCATAAGATCTCAGCCCACAAATCTCTGTTGGACTTTACATCGTTTCTTGCACCCTGACCTGACAATGCATAGACAAAGGGCAGGAAGAGTCTTCTTCCAAAGCATCCTGCACAACAAGCACTATTCTAGTGAGGAGCCAGTGCACAGACTAACAATAGAGGACTGGGAGAGTATAATCACAAATAAATAAATAATCAATCCACTTCATTTTCTTACTAAAGTTGTTGGCCTTATTTCTTTTAAAATGCATTAGTGGGTTTTCATGCCCCTCCCCAACACTAAGAAAGTTGTATGGGTATAATTTTTATATAACAAGCTTACATACATTCTCTCCTTGAATTTTGGCATGCCAAAGCTGTCAGTCAGAATCAAAGTAAGCTAGCACAGTAAGCTGTACAGGCAATCTCTGCAATCTAGCTTTGTCCTACAGGACAAATACCTTAAGGTTCCAAGTTAAACTTTAGTTGTTTTTTTTTTGTTGTTTGTTTGTTTGTTTGTTAGTTTTTAATAAAGTCCTAAACCACACTGCAGGAGGTGTGTGTGGCAGCAGCTGCCTACTTGGAAGTATATCATGCATCACCACAAAGAGACAAATACTGTAGTGCTCACCTCTTTTTCAGCTTCCTTCAGCTCTGCTTCTTTTTCCTTGACCCTCTGGACAAACATTTGCCTCATTGCCTCTTCCTTTTTTTGCAGTTCCCCCAGAAACTCATTTCTTTTGGCCTCATAAGTTTCTTGTAAGCTAAAGAGAAAGAAAAGCCTTGTGATACAACTGAGGACAAACTCTACTTTCCCCAAGTCTCTCAAATCAGGCTTTCACCATGAATACTGCTTTCCTACCACCCACCCATGCATGCTCAAAGTCAGCTTTATCCAATAATTTCTGAGGTATGTAAGCTATTGTACTTTCCCTATATGTTGAACGTTGGGCAGTTCAGAGAGACCAGCTGGCAGCAAACACTTGTTCAGATGGAGACCTCAGTGTCCCTGCAGCACTGACATTGTTACATCTGCCATTCCAGTCAGTCCTGCAAATGCTCTCTGCGCTTTCACCTTCTATCATTCAGCTGACACCTTTCCTGAAGTCTAGATTTATCTGACCTGGCAGGTTTTCTTGCCACATTGGTTCTTTATATGCTCTCTCGAGGACACACACACACACACAAACACTCAGTGCATCCAACGATGCTTCCTCCCTCAAGTTCTCCTTCCTACTGCAGGGGTCCCACCTGAAGGGCTTGCTGTCTGGATCAGTGTCCTTGAAACCCATCTCTTCCAGCTTACATCTCCGGTACAGCTCGTAGTGCCGTGTGTGGGTCTGTTCACGAAGGTCTTCCATGTTCACACGGATCAGCATCTCCCGCAGCTTCACAAAATCACAGTGAGCTTCATTCTCCACTGTAAGATGTTAAAGGTAAGAAAGGGGTAGAAACAAAGGTCTCTTCTCACATTCCCCATTGGGCTACCCCTCCAATAGATTTAACAGCCCTTCTGAATAGAGGACACTGCTGCTATTGTCCTGACACAAGGATTTATTATTACAAGGACAAAAGGATAACCTCCAAGAGAAACTGAAGTCCAGCAGATCCTTGCTTCTCTTACAAGAGTGAATCCACTGCCTCCTGGTGGGAATGTCACCATTCATGCCATGAAATTTTCATGTCTTGACTCACCCTGCACTGTGCCCCAAGGGTACTGACGAGCTTTCATCATTTTGTTTCCTATTTTCAACTCCTCCGTGCTCCCAATCACTGCAAACGGCAAGTGGGCCTGGAACACATTTAATGCAACCTTTGTTAGTCCCTCTCAGCTCTGGTTGACTGGATAGCACACAGAGATTAGCACAGTCACTATGCAAGACACTCATTACACACACGCTAAACTCGGGGAGTCTAATCACTGGCCACTAGCCCAAGACAAGGGGGAGAAGGGAGGGTCCTTTTTGGAAACCTTGTTAGTGCTACCACTCTATGTCCTCTACCTGGCTGATCCTCCCAGCCACAGGGTCTCAGGTGAGATGAGCCAGTGCAAAACTAGCATCAGAGTGACAGCTCGAACAACACGCTGTGTGGCTCTGCCTGCGGTGCTGTCCTGGGGCTTGCCGTGGCTGAGGAGAACATCTGCACAAGCACAGAAGCAATAAACAAGCCCTCGTTTTTTATCCCCCTCCCACTCCCTCAGCTCACACCAGAACACAAGATAACTTGCTCTATCTGATCAGGAGACTGAAGTCTCTCCTTCTACCCAGATTAACAGGTTTTCTCCCTGCTTGCTTCGTCCCTGCACTTTATCAGCTTCTGCATTCCACTGTGCATGCTCTGAGGTCTGCTGCTGGCTGAGCTGGGAAGGACCCTGCATTCACTGGGCTGCACTGAGCTGAGCCTACCCAGTACTGATACCAGCTGGTGCTGCCCGTAGCATGTGCTGGGCACATGCTCCTTTATCATGCTCCCTCACTGCTCCTTTATCAAAACTACGTCTTTTCTCAGGTTCTGAAAAATCCAAAGGCACGTTGATGGCTTGTAAAGTCTTTATGATACTGATGGCTGTAGAGGAAGAGAATAAAGGAGACCGAATCCAGGGATCATAACCACAAGAAGGGACCCTGAAGACAGCAGAGCACAGCTGGTACTACTAACTCGACTGTGTCTAGCTACTCTCTTTAAGCCAGGACACACTCCATAAGGGATAGTTGTAGCTTAGCTACAAACAAGAGGAATTTGCTTGTTGTGACCTAGAAACACAGAATAGTCACTTCTACATAAAGAAGGTTCTTCTTGCATTCTGTTAAGAGACTTTCCCAGTACAAATTCAGCCAGGTTGGAATAAAACTGCTCCCAACACCTCAGCAGAGCACACCCCTCATTCCCCAAACTCACACAGGCAAGAAAACCCCATCTCTGCTATCTTTGCTGCATTTATCTGTTGTGCAATAAGTGAGGTCTCTCCCCACCTCCACTTGCTCCTGGGAACTATACAGCCTTCCGCCAAGCTGCAGAGAAGTCAACTGCAAGGTTTCAGTACTTAAAAATAAAGCTGCCAGCGCCACACTCAACCCTTCTGCTGAGTTCTGTGCAGAGACATTTGTTAGCTAGCTTTAAACTGTGCTTGGTTCTGGGCAATTAAAAGTGCCTCAGGTTGCCAATGGTATGGAAGATCAGTGACCCTAGATTGTTTACAGAAATAAGTAGAGAAGTTTTAATTTCACAGGTTGTCTGAAATCATGTAGAAGTGAGTAACAGGACAAGAAAAAGATTTCAGGGTGTTTTCCACTTTCAGAGTGTGGCTCATACAGTCAAATAGCAAAGCTGCCTGCAAGCACTCTCAAAGATGGGCTCTTCACCTTTTATTCCCTGGCCTCACACCTCTCTCATGAGGGATACAACAGTACAAATGGGGCTTAGTGGTCAGTCTGGAGAGGCCATTCTGGGTTGTGAGGAGGCCCTGAGCACCACAGCATCTCGAGACACCCTTCACACAGTTACTTTTAGAATCGTGTTGACATGTCAGCACATGGAAGGATGCATGTCAGCACAGAGCTAGGCCTATTCTCTAACGGGTTCACCATCAGTACTAACAGTTTGGCTGCTGTTTTTGCTAGGGAGAAAGTGCTGGTGATTTCCTTTTTCCAAAAGTAAGTTCCAGTTCCTACCATGTCACCCTACCAGGTGTAGGGAGAATATATTCTGCAGTAATTAAATTAATTCATTCAAAACGGAAAAGCCAGCTGGGAGCTGAAAGAATAGCAGAGATCATTTTTTTGTATTATGATTTAAGAATAAAACCTGGATGGGAGGAGATCCAAAGAATTGTGGAGAGTATTTTCAAGTGCTCTCTACACCTCTTGTAAACATACACACAGTGGGATTCTCAAAAAGACCAAACTGATTTCAAGCAAAATCAGGCATCTTGTTCTGAAGATTTGTTTAATCCAACTAGTATCTAAATACTGCACTTGACACCTTTGTTCCTGCTAAATACATCTTCTGATCATGACGGCACAGATTTTATATCTTCAATTCATTGATTTCTGTCACATCAGGCTGTATCCTCTTTGTTTAGCAAGTCAACTCTGAATGCAAAATACTCTGAAAGGAATTCCTTATGCATCAGTATAATAACCTAGATTGCACATTAAGTAATGAGTTTGCATATTTTAAAACCTAATTTTACTTGTCATGGTAAAGATAATCAAAGCAGGTCATAAGCAAAACATTAAGGAATGAAAAAACCAGTCTCACTTTTCCCTGTAATTAAAAAAAAAAAAAAAGAAGAGGTAGCTGATCTGGAATGTTTGCTGGTCAGCAAGAAGCCCAACTTGAGCATTTATAACCTTTCAAAGACGTTGATCTAAGACAATGAAGCTTTCTGTAGGGAAGCACAAACACATAAGTGAGGGCAACTGACAGAAACTGAAGTTTCCTGTTCAATTTCAAGCATGATTAAAACTGGCAGTTTAAGTTACAGACCTCACACATCCCATTCTAGCTCTTTTACTGGTCTCAGTCCCTCCGCAAACACATCTCCTGACCTGGAGCATGAGTAGATTTGTTTTCTGGGAAATTAATATCTAGATACAAGTTTTACAGGTCTGCAAAAGAGCCTTGAATTCATTCAGATTCTAGCCTGCCTTGTCCCCAGAAACCTGGTGTACGGTCACAGCCAGAACCACTGATTGATCACCTGAGGAAAGGACTGGGTCAGCCCTGGGAGCACAGGAGAAGGGAATTCAGCTGTGTGACAGGAAGGTGGAGCCTGGCTGCACCCCTCTTAGACCCCATTTAAGGGCTGACTGCCACTGAGAAAGGATCTCTGGTTGGAGATCCCTCCACTGTGGAGTCCTTCCTGCAAGCCCAGATTTTCACAGGTGGGTGAGCACCCTTACTTTCCCTTTGAAATACCATTTTATCCATGCTGGTCTCTTTACTGTTATAGTCCTATGTTGCCCTTCCACTGCATTAATCTTTCCAATTGTAGCACCTGGTAATCATGATTTGCATCTGTTTAACGGAGGATTTAAAGAGCTGATCTCTCTGTGTGTCAGTTGATACAACCCAGAATGCCTACAACAGCATCATATACGTTTTCTCTTGCTACTCTGAGAGTGACCAAAAGCAGACATTTGGAAAAGAGAGAGGCCACTGGGCCACCCTGGCCCAAACTGTCTTTTATGACTGGATTACATCTCTCTAATATCAGCAGTTAGTTGTGCCTCAAATGAAGGCATTGCTCTAACCTGCCCACTCCTCCTGCCCAATTTCTACATCTTTCACCAGAGCTGCAAGGCAAAACCAGACCAAGAACCCAGCTAAAAAACAGCATATCAACAACAAAACAGCAACTCTGTGCACAGGAGTAGCAGAGCTGGTAAGGTGAAGGAGGTGAAGGGGCTCCACTGCAAGGACAGCCACCAACGGCAGGAGACACCTGCAGAGGGCAAGACTTCAGATGAAACTCCTATCAAGGATAGCAAAGCTGTTTGGTGTGAGAAATGCAGAGCATAGAACAGAGACTGTAGACAGTCTGCTCATCGCAGCAGACAGATAATACTCATCTGATTATTCACAACACAGGACTGGCCATGCCAGCATGGCCAGACTTCACCATCTGTCCAATTCCCTGCACGAACCTCAACACTTATGCATTAAGACAAGGAAGGGGTTAAACTCCATCTGCTTTCTGACTAGAAAAGCCTGCCAGAATGGCAGTAGCCTTCCTCAAAACTCTGCTAGCATAGGATGACACTATAAAAACGCGATCCTCTCTGTTCTCAGGACAAAATAAAAGGGAAAGTGGATTTAAGAAACATTCCAACATAGGCCACCACCTGTACAGTGACAGGTGTTCTGAGAGAGCAGGAAGCATTGACTCACTTACATTCATTGTTCCATTTATCTCCGCCACTGATTCATCATCTGTTGGGAACTGGTAGATCTGAACCCCATTACTGACCAGTTCGCTTGTGATTTTGATTTTAAACTTGGTCAGCTCACTTTTGGAAATGGCATCAGATTTGGCAATGATAGGAATGATGTTGACCTAGAGAGAAACAGAGAGGTAAGTCCTAAGGTATGCTCCAGGTAGTTCTTCAAAGTCTGTAGTACAACTTACAACAACTTAAAAGCACTAAGTAAGTCTAAAGGATGCATCTGCCAACTCAACCATAGCATAAGGGGTATGCAAGGGGAGACGTGCCCTGGAAAAGTAGCAGCATTTCCATTGTGTGCAAGATGACCTGCACAGTAACAGTTAAAATTGCCTACCTTGCTGTCAAGCTTCTTCATTGTTACCAGGTCCAAGGATTTCAGCGAGTGGCCTGTCGGAGCAATGAAGTACAAGCAAGCGTGGATCCGGGTGTCATGGTAATTATGCAAGACTCTCTTTATTTTCAGTTCTTCTTGCAAGTAGGCTTCAAACTGAGCATCAATGAACTCAACAATGGGCTTGTAGCTTTGATGAAAGGAAAAAGATTTTTACATCTCACAGAGGTAAACCACCTCTACTCCGTTTCTAGGTTTTTAAAAATAAGCTGCTGCTTCCCTGTTCACTTCCCAGGACCAATTCTCTGAATCTCCCCTCCTCCTCACTCATAAGAAATATAAATGTTGCACCACTGACAAGAAGATGTGGTCTTACATCAGACTCTGTCAGCCTGTTTGACAAAAATAGTGCTGGCAGAGAGAAGAAACACTACTGACAGGGGCTACAGAGGCTGTGGGTTACTACAGACTAATCTCCTCCAGAGAAAGTGGCCTCATACTTCAAAATGCAAGAGGAAGAGATGCTTTTAAAAGGAAGGGTAATGCAGACTCATTGGCAGCAGTGTGTAACTCTTGCTTGCACCCAGGGAACGAATGGCTTGCTGCTCTCACAGTCCCAGTTCCTACAGGTAGAAGATGCATCTCCATTCACTACTACCTCTGCCTGGTGCTCTAAAGGCAGAAAAACCCTGCAACTTGCTTTCCAAGTCCATCTGAAATACAGAGCCTGTCAGACTTGCAATGCAAAGGACATCAGCGCATCTTAAACAAAACTAAAATGAAAATCCAATAGACCCACAATAAAGCAAACCCCATCAAAATGCCTCTGTGAAGATGCACATTAGAGAGGACCTGGTGGAATTACACATTCCTTCACCACTGTGCTCTGGCCCTGCTGGGACAGATTACTCATCATGTTTCCACCGGCGAGATGGAAGAGCCCTACCAGAAGTGGCCATTAAACCAATTGATTAGACCACACTAGATGTTTGGTTGCAAGTTTGCATTCAGGACAGCACAAGGCAAAGAGCACAGAAATGCCCTGCAGCATTTCAGCAATCCCCACCAGATGAATTTGGGCAGAAGGCTACCAGCAGGCCAGATATTGTTCTGACTGCGTAACAAAAGCTGCTCTGATAGCTGCAGCAGTGATGGCACACCACAGCCTCTCTCCTTTTTTCTCCCTGTCCCATCCCGAAAAAATGACATGGGCAACTTGTAAGGAAAGAGGAGAGCAGAGTCTGGCCCAACTAGGACACAAAAGGAAAGCCTGTATGAGTGAACTGGGTCATGCTACAGCCTCTCTACCTCTTCACTTACCTGTCCTCTTTGTTGATTTGATCCCCAAAGCCCACTGTGCTTACAATAGTCAGTTTGAGGTTGACGTTGCTCTCTTGCAGGTCATAGGTACTGGATTTCAGCTGGACCCCAGGCTGTGAGTGAGATGCTGGGTCACCTTCAAATTTGGTGTTGAAAAGTGTGTCCATGAGAGTGGACTTACCAAGGCCAGTTTCCCCTATTGGAGAAAAAGAGAGAGAAAATGTTTTGTTGAATATTAACATGGCTTGCCCTTTCAGTAAACCCTGTTAATTCAAACACTAACAGGGGTGAAACTGTAGCAGATGAAAGCAGATCTCATGCTCCAAAGGGACCGTCTGGCAAGCAGAAAGGCATGAACAATGGGAGGTCTGTATTCTGGGCAAATTACATTTCACAGTCTAATGGCCATTAATATCATAAGAAAAGAGAGATGAAAAGAAAGAGTTGAAAAGGCAAGGAGGAAAGCATCATTCAAATGCTGCAGATACCCATAATGCACTACAGAAGATGCTGCTTTCATCACTAGGCAAGGAGAGGAAGGGAGAAATGGGGCCCATTGCCTCTTCTTAAAATAGATGCTCCAGGTTAGTATTTCTGTAATTAGCAGCCACTAAAATAGCTTGCTTCAGTACAGAAACACTGAGTCGGCTCCTATCCTACAGCAAGCTGTGCAGTTGGTTTCTTGTACCCACAATATACTGAGTTGGGGGACAGCCATCTAGCCTGGGGAGGGGCATGTTCTCTTATATCTCATTTCCATACACCTAGGGGCTGTGCAACTTACACTCAAAAATCCGCTTCCAAAAGCTCTGCAGCACAGAACTGTTCTTTGGATTCCATCTATCAACAGAGAGCTGTTTCCTTATCTGGTGTGAACAGACAAATCTGAGAGACCAGTCTTAAATTTGTTTTAGATACATCCCAGGGAGAACAAAACAAACCTCCATGTGTTCATTCCACAGGGCGGTCTCCCTTGCCACACTGACAACAGAGCCAGCCCTCCAAGTCTGCAGGATCTGCCTTTGCATTACACCTATCAGCAGGCTGCCCTGCTGCCCTGGGAAGACCACTGTTGTTTTGGGGAAACAATGATTTCTGAGCTGCTCTTCTGGCTTTTGCTGTAACTTCAGCAGGCAGCTGAACCCCACCCACTGCGTAGGCTGCTCCAGGCCCACCAGGGAACTGTGTCTCACTGAAGCAGCCTTCCCTCCTTCCCTAAGCCCTTAGATCCTAACAAAACCATCAATATTTTCCTGCTCCACTCAGAAGAAAAGAGCTGCTCGTTTCCGTAGGCTTCAAGCTCTGCAACAGATCCAAAGTTGCATGAAATGCCCAATTCAATAAGGGGAAGCTCCTCCCCTTCCTCCTCCATCCAAATCCCTGTGCCTTACCCCTGCAAGCAGGCAAATTCCTCTCTGTTGGCCCGCAAGGAGACTTCTCCAGCCCTAGGCTGAAGCACAGGTAGGGCAAAACTCCACTGCCCTGGGAACTGCACACTGTCTGACCGCCAGGATTGTGTATCAGTTCTCTTTCAAGAAGGCAGCAAGAAAGCCAACAGGTTCCTCGAGCTGCAAAGGTGCCTGGAGAGCCAGCCAGCAGCCAGTGCCACACCATGCTAGGTGTACAACTCAGTGGCTCCTCACACTGACCTGTCTGCAACCCCAGGGGGAGAAGAGTCAGCACCAGCAGCGTGAGTTGCTACAGTCCCACCCTATTTGGGATGTAAGGGTACCACTTTCCCCCAGTAGGTGCACAAAGCATGGAGCACTGCTGTGGTCTGGGTAAGGATTTCAAGAGTTAACGTGAGAAAGCCTGCATGACCTCACCAGGCCTTTCTCAGGGATTCCAGGAAAACAGCAATGTAAAAAAAAAAAAAAACAGACAGACATCTAAACAGCTTGAGAAGGCGGCAGCATTTCCAGAGCTCCTGCCAAGGGTTCCTGCCTGGGCGGGCGGGATGGAGCAGGGAGCCAGCTGCATAGATCCCCAGCGGGCTCCTGAGGACAAGGGAACTGCTCCTGCCCTGCACTCCATCCCACAGGCAGCAGCCCCACACCCAGCCCTATTGCTTCTGACAGCATGACAAAGGTGCAGCACGACAGAGTGGGGCTGGGAACTGCCCTCTGCAGCCAATACATGAGGTCCCTGTGAATGGTAGGCAAAATACACCGAAAACTGCCCCTTATTTCTGCCTCCTTCCTCTTTTAAGGTGCAAAGCATCCACCTGAGGACAAGACAGACACATTCAGATACATCTCCAACCTCCTAATTATTGCCTGCTTTAAACCAATTTCACATCTGGTTTTCAGCAGCAGCACAGAAGAGATGGAGGCAAATGCTGAAGACAGAGCACTTCTTTATACTCCCATCTCCTACACATTACACAGGGTCAGCAAAGGTGACTTTGAATTCATGATGAAGTTTTCCTTTTGAAAGGGGTAGTTCTAAACTGCTAAGACATGACTGCAGAGGCAACAGTTTCCCACCCAAATACCTACAACTCCATATATAGAAAGCAGAACTCCCAGCCATCACCACAGCCAGGTCAGCATGCACATTCCAGCAGTGTACAAAGAAGGCTCTGCACTGTGTGTCCCGCTGCCCAAGAACAACTCAGCCACAGGAGCCATGGCATTGGCTCTAAGAGCATGATGTGAGACAGTATCAGGCTGAAAGAAGTGCTCTGCCATGTGAAATGCAACTGGAGCAGTGCTACTCTGAAGGGCAAACTGACAGAACAGAGCATTTCTGAGCCTCCCAGGAGTTTCTGCCCGAAACAGAGGCAGCTCCCTGCTGGCTGGGAGATGTAACCACTGCCAAGTGCTGCTTGGAAGGATGGGAGTCCAGATGGAACAGATGGGCTGATGAAAAGGACAAGGCGGCTGCACTCACTCCAGCCAGCAGCGCTGGAATCTTCTCCAAAAACCAGAAATGATGAATGGGGATTAAGGGAGGCAGAATTACCATGGAAAAAGCAGCAGTGTATGCAAATCAAGCAAGAGACGTCCTTGGCAGAGAGATTATTGCCTGATGTCAGGCTTAGATTTGATCTCCAAAACTGTACTTAAGCATTATGCAACCTTGCAGCAGTCTGCTCTCTGGGCTGGCAAAGTGCTGAGGACAGACAAGGTAGGAATGGTGACCTTTATTGTTAACTCTGTGCCAGAAAGCTCTGACAGCCACTAAAACCCAGTAGCATTGTGCCTTTCAGTATGGGGCAAATTTCAGGGTCCCTGGACATGGGGCACCACTGCCAAAGCACCCTGCAAGCTAAACACCACAGCTGCAAAAGCCAAAGCTCTTTGTCCTCTTTGAGTCTGGTGATTCAATCTACTTTCCCCCAGCAGGTGTAAGGTGAACCAACAAACAGCTGCCTGCTGCCCCTCTACCTTCAGAGCCCTCATTGTGCCACCCTCAGCCCGCTCTCCAGGAGCACAGAAGAGCCCTCAGAGCACTCAGCTGTTCAAAAGCATGGAGTGTTTGAACCCCTGCAGAGTCCTTTCAAGAGAGAGCAACACTTGCTCTTCCCCAGATTGACAGGCACGGCTCCAGATATCAAATAATGCCATCTTAAAGAAAATGTCTGTGTGTGCACAGCCCTTTCATGTGAAGAAACGGGAGCTAATCCAATGTAGCAGGTTTGTCAGGACGAGCCCTGAGGCAGCGCAGCCTGATAAGGCTGTCTCTCACGGAGAGCAGAAAATAGTTCTTCTCATCTGACAAGCGGAATGGTGAGGCAAAGCCAGGCTGCCAGGAGCAGGGGGAGGAACACGGGTCCACAAATGATGCTGAAGAGCTACAGAGGGCCCTGCGGCCTCCCAGCTGCGCTGCTGCTGCACAGACCTGTGGCTCCTCAGCTGGAGAAATTCTGTACTCAGCTGGTTGCACTACTGACTACAAAACCAATCATTGGCAACCTCCAAGATCCCATCTCACCCCACAGTGAGCTGCTGCTGGAGAGCAGATGGCATGAGGAAACCTGTGCACAGGAGACCCAGCACGGGGCTGAACATACTGCATGGTGAAATAGTCTGGCTGGGGTGGTAATTCCAGCACAAATTGAATGCAGGAAAGTAATAAGCCAGAAACTGTTGGGTCCAGTCTGGGAGCTACTGAATATGCAAAGGAAAGATGGAGAAAAACAGGAATCATTCTCTGTGAAAGGCCTCAAAGTTGTAGCACACCTCTGGGAAATGAGAAAGTAATTTCTACAGCAAAATAGTGGCTTCTCATTGCACTGAGTAGGCTGCTTAGAACAAATCCCTTGCAAATCCTGGGAGGGAGGAAGGGGGAAACTCCTGCTTACAATGTGATGCTAGTCCAATACAACTATGATCTGGCCAAAACCAAGAAAGTTTACCAAATGAAAACCTCAGCTTCTTGTTCCTGTCTCTTTCCACCATCTCATCCAGCATAGAAAGTCTCAGCCATCAAAGACTTCCCCAGCCTTTGTACTGAACTAACAAACGAACATTTCAGCACAGAAGCTTCAGGAAGAAAATGGCTGTGCTGAGGAATATCAGAGAAACCATCCACAACCCCTAACTTCTTCTGAGAGCTTTGCTCGGCTACTCTATCTTTGGCTCTTGTCTGACAGAGGAGACAGCTTTCAGCAGGAGAACAGCTAAAAATTGCTCTAATCTGGACACTCTGCTGAGAGCCATTTTTGCAGCTTTCCTTGGCTCCTCCAGCAGGAGCTGGAGGAATCAGTGGCTCAGCTCCAGCATGGCACAGAGTAAAGCTGTCAATGGATTTTTCCTCTGACAAACACCACACACTGCTGAAAAATGGAGAGTACCAAAGTGCCTTTCTGTCACGTTCAGCAGTCATCAGTTCACTTATTTGCTGTTTTGTTGGCCTCGAGCCTCATTTGTTTTCTGTTCTTTCAGTTCTTCACCCCAAACTCAGCCTGCACAAGTGAGACCCAACAGTCTAAATGACAGATGGATTCCGGGAGCTTTTTTTTTTTTCTTTCTAAGAGCTTAACTTTGTTACCACAGCTTCAAAGAGGTTCTGCTAAGCCATGTTAAAGTAGGAGTTTGTCAACTAAATATTTGCAAATCTTTTTCTAAGGGAGTTTATGACATTTTTCTATGTAATAAACTCTCTTCTTTATTTCAGACTCAACCATGTCTATGTTGCTACTATTCATGAAAGATTGACATTAATAGCTAATGCATATTGATCTTGGCAGGTCCTTGTTATTCAGAGGGACAAGCAATTACTGCATTCCAATGCTGCTCTGCAAAGAGGAAAGCAGAGGTGTTCAACTGCTTTCCACACATCCAGGGGAACCTTTAAGCACAGGAGCCGTCCGCTGCTGCACCTATAACTTGTAGAAAAACAACCAGCAGCTCCATGTGTGCAAAAGGAAATACTGTCAAACTTCAGGCTCTGGGACACGAGAGTTTCATGAGCTCACATCTCTTTCCTTACAGTACAAACCACCTACTGACTCAGCCTGACAGTGACCTCTACTTGTCAGCAAAGTTTATCATCTCACGGGAATGTACTTGTCAGGGAAAGCCTTCCTCTCAGCTCCATTTAGCAGTGCTCTCTCTGCACTTCACTCCTCTCATCTCAGACTTAACCCTGCCCTAGGCACACAGGACTCTGTCCCAGGTTGGCACCCTGTGCCAGATCTCTCACAGAGCAGGACAGGCAGCCTCTGTGTGGCTGTGGGGCTGACCCCAGCTGAGACATGTAACACATGGCAGCACAGACAATTGCATCACCAGCCACAGTGTGGCCAGGCACTATTTTAATTCAAGTATGTCCTGAAGGAAGGGGAAAAAAATCAAACAAACAGCTTTTAGTGCTTTAAGAGGAATACGACTGGTATTTTGTTAAAATGATTATAATAATAATTCAATATCTAACCACACAAGTCTTCCGAACAAAGTTCTCCAGCATGAGTACCTATTTGCTTTTAGAAATATGAAATTGAATCATACCAGGCAAATAAAGATCATAATAAAAGCGTGGGATTTTAGGCATTTTATTCCTATGGTTCACTGCTTGGTAGAAAGCCATACTCCATAACCCCAGCAGGGATTTCCCAGGGCACCAGTAAATCATGTTACTTAGAACAGAGAGATGGAAGTTTAAAATCAAAGCTACTTTGTTAATTCTGTTATTTGTAAGCTACACCCAGCTGCAGAGAGGCCCTTTTCAGCAACAGAACTTCCCCAGATGGAAATACTCACCCACACACAGGATGTTGAAACAAAACCCATGATTAACTGACTTATTAACCAGCTGGTCAGGCAAACTGTCAAATCCTACATGTCCAGAAAGGGGGACAGTACGACAGCCTTCACCCTGAAATGCAAGGAAAAATACACAATTGGTGTCATTTTCATGCAAAATATACTTCTCCCTCCATACCCTGAAGACCTCCCAAGTGCAGCCAACTACACAGTCCGTGCACAGATTTGTACATATATTGTAAATCCTGCCTGTGCACTTCTGTGCCCTTCTCCAAAACAAACCCGAACAGCACACATAAAACACCCCATCTGCCTTATACGAGATGGTAGCCATGTCAGAAAAATATTGAACTGTGCAAAGTGTTCAATACTCAAACACAATGGTCAAAAGAGAGGTGCAAAAACATTTGTTTCCTGAGAAATTATTGAGAGACTCAAGTCTCACCTTATGCTGAAAGCAAAGAATAATCCTCACGGCAAAGGAAGGTATTAACAGTGCCTCCTCACATGAGCCTATTACAATTCACATTACAGCTTTGATTACAGAAACAAGCTAGCGACAATGAGGAAATCTGTACCTCCATCTGGTATCTGATCAGCCCAAACACGGCCCCTGCACAGCTCGCTGCTGCAGCACACAGCAACACAGAACGCAGCCTTTGAGCTGCCAAACACAGCAGTACCCTCCCCCTCAGGCTGCCAGCCCGAGCCTGTTCAGATTCATAGGATGGCCATGAGCACCAGGAGACCTTGCTGAAAAAAGCACAAGGGGGGCAGTCTGCACGGCCAGCAGTGCCACAGCCATGCAGATCTATGCGTGCTGCACGCTCCCCTCCTGCAGCCCCCAGAAAGGTGTTTCTCTCTCCAGATCAAAAGCTTTTTTCTTAATAACCTATTCAGGAGTTGAAGGTAGGAAATTCCCCTCCAGCCGTTTAGGCATATCATCAGCTCACGTGAGATACTACAGCCATAAGGCAACTGCTCATAGGGGTATAATTCTCAATTTATTCCTTCAAAACCCTGCTTTAACGTAAATAAACCTGTTTGTAGGGACAAGTGTGCTGTTTTTCTTTGCTAACTACACCAGTGTTTCAGGCTAGCAAAACATCTTCAGGGACTGCATTACTCCAGCAGGCTGTCAAAGCACCAGTCCTTGTGTAATTTGCTGGTGCAGCTTTATTCCCCCAAATGTGAAGATCCAAATAGATTTCAGCCATTAACCATATTTACAGCCCTGCAACCTGTTTCCCCACAGCCATATTTTGTGTATCAGCCCAATTCTTCCTGCCAAGATGTTCACCCAGCACCAGCACCATGCCTCCAGACCTTACTGAGCAGCTTTCACCCAAACAACAACGCAGTGCTGGAACACGTGTGGGGCTGCTCCCTCCCCAGGAAGGGAGTGCACTGCCCCACTGAAGGAGAAACAGGAGGACAGGGCCTGCAGACAGCATCCTTCCTGGGGATGGAGAGCCAGCACGGGTATCTGTAACACACAGCCCTCAACCTGCATGCTGGAAGACAGTCTGAACGCTGCTCTCTCCAGGAAGTGTGGGTGGGTGTGTGGGCTCTCATTAAGAACAAATCTTCTCCACAGCCCTAAATATAAGCGCGATCCAGATGGAAAAGAAAAATAAACAGTCAAACTACTCCGGCTCGGAGGAGGCATTTACCCTGCGAGTCATTTCCTGTGCACTCCTCTCCTCATCACCTGTGGTTTTATCACGCAGTTACAGCGCCTTTCACATTTGTCTCAGGCCAGGAAATGAGTGCTGCAAAACGCGATTTTCGGTTGCAGCAGCTGAGCCACCATGTCAAACACAGCCATGTGGCACATGCAGCTGTAGCAGCTCCAGTCCAAAGCCTGCAAGGCCAGGGCATCGCAAGAGCCTGCGTACTAGAAGCAGATTTGGAGGTGTCACTGCTGCCCACAGCCCACTGAGTGTCAGATGGACGGCCAAGAGCCCTCACACCTCCTCTGGCTTTGAGCTGGCCTGCCTGTGCACCAAAGGCAAAGGTGGGCAGTGGGAAGGCAGTGTGAGCGCTGGCACTGCCCCAAGATGCCCAACAATGTGTTTTTCCCCACACATGCAGGACGACCTCCGAGGAGAATAGGCTGCTATTGCTGAGGAAGCAGCAAAGCATGATTAAAGAACAAACAGAGCAACGTGTGCTCTTGTTGCACTGCCAGGCAGGGCTATCTCAAAGCAAAACCGAAGGTCAGCCTCGTGAAGAAATTGTCTCATTTCTCCATCTCTGGAGAATTTTCACACCTTTTCTGAAGGCTCCTCCACACCACTGACCCAACTCCTCCAGAGAAGTACCAGAACGACACAGAAAATGCAGAGATGCTATAACACCTTACCCCAAGCCTAACAGCACTGCACATTAAACAGCAGTTTACACAAAGGGCGCAAGGCTCAGACTGCAGATGTCTCAACCTTTACAGCCCCTCAGGATGAACGGCCACCAGAGCAGCACCCAGACCCTCCTGCACCAGGGGGGTCCCACAGAGCAGGATGGAGAAACCTGCCTGAGGCACGGCCGCCCACAAAGCCCCACCGCAGTGCTCAGCATGGCTGCTGCTGCCTCTGCTGAGAGCCAGGCCGGGAATTCCTGCACTGCAGCAGAGCTGCCCACACCAGGAGGCAAACAGCAGATCCCGAAGCCGGGAGGCCCCGGGCCCTCTGTCCACACCACAGCTTTTCAGATCGCGTTTAAACAAGAACAGCATGGGATCCCTTCCCCCGACGTCGGCCTTGTGGCATCCTCTTCCCCAAACTGCATTTGGCTCTAATTCAACCGCAAAGTAGAGCAACGCTCGTACCAATTCATTCTCGCTCGTTCGAGTCCGGAATTCTCTCTCGCAATTATCCAGCAGATGGGATGACGCTCTCCGTGAAACAAACGCAACGCACGAACGTCAAACGCAGGTAAAGGCTTCGCATTTCTTTCCCTCGCTCAGCTGCTAACAGCCCAGGAGGACGAGCACAAAGGAAGAGCAAAAGAGAGTGGGAGCAACGGACCGCATCCAGCCAGCCGCCGAAGGGCCGAGCACCGCCCGCTCTCAGGCGCACCGCATCACGCGAGCGCTTCCGAAAGCCGCCGTTCCGATCGCCTTCGGTTCCATCCCTTGACGCCCGTGCCGCGGTTCGGGTCTGCTCCCCGGAGCGGCGTTCCCCGGCGATGCCGGCACACGGCCCTGCCCCGCCGCACGCCGCTCCCGCAGCCCCGCACCGCGGTGCGGCACAGGACGCAGCGCAGCCCCCCGGGGCTCCCAGCGGTCGGGGCGGGCACAGCTCCACGGAACGAGGCCCCCCGGCCCGCACGCACAGACAGACACACAGACGCACACGTGCGGTCGGACGCTCTCCGCACGCGGACTCTGCGGAACCCCGCGCCCCCGCGGAAAGGCCGTCCGCAGCCGTACGGACGGGCGCCTCGCGGTACCGCCGCTCACCCCTACGGGAGCCCCGAAGCCCCCGCCGACTCGAACCGCCCGTCGCCCGCGGCCCTGCCCGGCCCGGCCCGCTCTCACCTGCCGCGCCACCTCGGCCGCCGCCATCGCTGCCCGCCCGCCACAGGGCCCGCCCCGCCCGGCCGGGCGGCTCCGGACGCGCCCACCGCGCCGCCTCACGGGGGTGGAACAGCCTCGTCGCCCCGCGCCGCTGGCCCCGCCCGTGCCGCGACCCCGCGTCGCGACCCCGCGCCGCTTTCGCGCTCGGTATCGCCGGTCCCGGCGCCGCCGTCGCGCTGCGGGAGGCGCGGGGTTGCGGTTCCCCCCCGTGGCAGCCGGCGGTGGTGCGGGCCGGGCGGAGGGCGGGGCCGGGCGGAGGGCGGCGGCGCCGCGGTTGGGCGCCGTGGGGAACGGCGTTAGGGCGAGGGAAGGCGGGGCTGCCGGCGCTTCCTGTAGCGCTGTGAGAGCGAGGGCGGTGCCGGAGGACGGGGACGAGGAGCGGAATGAGTCCCACGGCTCAGGAGAAAACGGTGAGCGACCTGCCGCTCCAGATGGGCTCCCGCACGTCCCGGGGCTGCGGGGCTCCGCCGCAGGGAGCGAGCGGGCGGAAGCGATCGCCGAGCCGTTTCCCAGCGGTCCTGTTCAGCTGGGGGGACCCAGGCGGCTGCAGGCTGCTGATGTGACACCGCTCCACGAGGAGCGCCGCAGGGAGAGCAGGGGAACCGCAGGCCTGTCAGCCTGACCTCGGTGCCAGAGATGGGCAGAGAGCAGTCGGGGTGCAGGCACGCTGTGCTGCACGGGACGGCTGGGGAATCGGGGCCAGCCAGCGTGGCTTCCCAAAAGGGAGATCCTGCCTGACCTACCTGATCTCCTATGACCGAGTGACTGGGGGATGAGGGAAAGGCTGTCCATAAAGTTTACCTAGACCTCAGCAAAGCCTTTGTCGCTGTCTCACACAGCATTCTCCAGGAGAAGCAGCAGCCAGGTATGCTCTCTGCTGGGTGAGGGACTGGCTGAGAGATGAGCCCAGGAGTGGTGTTGGATGGAGTCACATCCAGCTGGCAGCTGGTCACAAGTGTGGTTCTCCAGTGGGTCAGTACTGGGGCCCAGCCTGTTCAACCTGGATGAGGGCACTGAGTGCACCATCAGTTAAGTTTACAGATGGCACCAAGTTGGCAGGAGGTGTCGATCTGCCTGGGGGCAGCGAGGCCTGACAGAGGGATCTGGACAGGGTGATGGTAGGGATGAGCTTCAAGGAGACCAAGTGCTGAGTCCTGCTCTTTGGTCACAACAACCCCAGGCAGAGCTACAGGCCTGGGGCAGAGTGGCTGGCAGGCTGCACAGAGGGAAAGGATCTGTGGGTGTGAGGTGATGACAGGCAGCTGTGAAGGCTTGGGGCATTTGATGTGTGGAGACTTGGGGGAGAATTCAGCCCAGCCAGGCACTCACAACTCTGAGAACTCCCCAGAAAACTGCATGGATGTCGTGGCAGCCTCACATCCCTGCAAATGGCTGACTCCCAGACTTTGTCAGATGGCTATTTGCCTTCTTTGCAGCACTCAGCAGCAGGATGGGCTTTGCCACAGACACATCCAGCACATTGCATCATTGCTGCCTGCTGAGCAGAGGTGATGGCTGACCACAGGCCTGCCCTGGAGAAGGGGACGGTGCAGCCCACGTGGGTTCAGTGCTAAGTCAGAGCCTCCTGCAGTTCCCTGCAGTAAGTAGGCAACTATCAGAGGTCCTGGTGGAGAATGCAGGATATGGGGAGCTTAAGTGCTGACTTCAGTTTAATTCCTTCTCCCCCTTCTCCCTTTAAGTAATTTCTAATTACCATTCTGCTGACAGTATTTTAAATTAAGCTGCACCTGTGGTTGGCATCAAGACAACTCCATAGAGCAGTAAGAGCTCCGAGCAACACAAAGCAGGTTGTCCCATGCAGACATTACGCATTACAGCCTATCTACAGAGTAGATTTCCTAGGAAATAAATCTCTCCCCCCTGTCCTTGATGTATTTTTCCCTCTTTCTCCTTTCCAACCTCATAAATGAAACTCTCAGCTATGCTGAACCCACTCCCCCACCAGGATCCAAACCTCTTGCTCCAGGAGCTGCTCTGCTCCACGCTGCACCCAAGAGCTGCACCTGGAGCCACAGACACTGCAGATACAGCTGTCTCCCCTGGACGACTTGTGTCACGAGGTGAGATCTCTGTAAGTGTCCCACATCACAGCCTGGGCTCCCAAAGAGCCACCTGCAGCTCACATGGGCATGTATCAGGGCCAGGCTTTGCAGGCACACTGCTCAGGCCCAGGGCAGACAGTCACAATATGCAAATCTCACTGACCAGTCTTAGCTTCACATTCACACTGCCTGGACAAGTGCTTTCATAGTTCTTCTATGATATTTCAGCATCTTACCAGTACTGACGCATGGCACTTCAAACACAAGAAAAGCAACCAATCTGAACAGCAACAACAGGACCCCCCTAGGCATTACTATGTGGTCTACCCATAGATGTTCTAAAGGGTTACGTGGGAGGTAACAACGGAGCTGGGAAGAAGCAGAGGCTGGTTTCTGTCACAGGGGATATCTGTACATCCAACATGTCAGCATCAATGGAACTGAGAAAGGGAACTGGAGAGCTTCACACAGGAGGCCACCTTATCCCAGAGGAACCTTCTCAATGTGCTTTGCAGCTCCATAAAATAAAACCAGCGGAGGTAAATGGACTCAACTTCAACATACGGTGACAGTGCTACTTAGTTTTTGTAGTAACATTGCCTAAAACTACCCAAAATGTAACCCCATCTTCCCCAGTCAACAAATCAGAGACCGACACTGTACTTACCTCAGCCACAGGAACTGTGGGTCATGAAGTCTTTTTCAAACCTGAGTGTCCTCTGCCTCCAAAAGCCTTTATTTTTTTCCCCATTATCTGTCTAATAATAGATTTTCACTAGACTAACTACTTTAAAATCAGCTTTGTTTTTACCCCTTTTCTTTAAGAACTGGTGTGTTTGACGCTCTACAATTTACAGTAACTGAGAAGATATAGCCTCACCTGGCTGGAAAGAGCTGGCGAGGTTTTCCATACTAGGTAAGAATGTGTCTGCAGTAACACTACTTTTCTATGCTACCACCCCACTGTACATACACAAAGTCAGCCAATTCATTCAGGTCCATATTTATTAACAAGCCCGTACACTGTTAATACTTATGATGCCTGAAAGAAAGAACACTAATAGAACACAGTCTTCATGTTTCAGATACCAAATGCTTTGAGATTCCTGTTAATATCATGAGCCTGGATTGGCTCATGGAACAAGAACTGAGCACTGCAGTCCAGCACTACAGAAGGAATGACTTGAGGGTTGTTGATCAGCGTTTGGGGTGTATCAATCTGATGCAGAAAGACAAGTGTTATTAGAGTTCCCAGGAGACAGTCTCTCTTACAAGCCCAGTTTGGTCCTTCTCCAGTGTCTCCTTTTGGAGTTGTACCTAACACAAAAACAATGTCAGTTAGCAAAACACGCACAATTGATCATCCAGGTGGACTGAAAACACCTTTAATTAGCTCATCAGTAAAGGATTTCTATCATGCTACAGTGGCAAGCTGCCAACTAAAATCAACTTTGTACTTTCTTTTAGTTTAAATTCCCATCTGTTTACTTTCTTCATTTATTAACCAATTAGCATAGCACTGCGGAGAAATCTAAAGCCTTGAGAAAGAAACATGTCATAGAAAAAGATGCATTAGCACTAGCCTGTGAATGTTTTACCCCCTCTTTTGGAGACAAAAAACCCCATGTACAGTCTGCCCAATGATTGTGAAAGCTATTTCCTGCATGCAATTTGTGTTCTAAGACAAATATAATCATTTTTGATGATGAGCAGCATATGGAAAGTACACTCTTCTGGGAAGTTACATCAAATTATTGATAATGTACATCCATTTATGAGCCACAGGTGATGTTTATGTTAAGGACAAACAGTTTCACCAACACGCAGGTAAAACCAAAGACAGCATTAACAGAATTACTCTCAGCAGGAAAATGACAGTACTCCCACAGAATGAAGCACTGCAATTGCAGCCTGCTATAGCACATAGTTTGGAAGGTAACTGAACTACTTAAGTGCCACAAATTAGACAAAATTTAGAAATTTTGCTGCAAGATAAAATATAACAAAGCAATATAATACAGCGAAAACAGGAGGTTTTTTTTATGCTGGTAACTGAAAGACAAGGGGCACACAATGCTAATTTTCCTAAAAGGAAAAGAGTTAACAGAAGCAAAGGGAACAGAACTCGCAATTCTGTGCTGCCTCATTGCCATAGCCAGCTGCTGGTACTGCTGTTCTCCTCACTGCAGAGGAGAAAAAAAGATCTGGGAGAAAGAATCCTACTCCCCTAAGAAGTCTGGGCAGCAGAGCACATGGGCTACACAATGAGCTGGCTGCGCAGTGACTGGTCTGGCTGGAGGCTTTAAACCAAAGGGCTCACAGTGGCACCATCTTTTGCACAGCTGGCATTTAGCTGGTATGCTGCAATACTCTCTTACTGCACTTTCTTGAATGTAATGCTTGAAAACAAGTGCTATAGGCAAAGAAAAGGGAACTACTGCAAATTAGTTTCAGTCACAAATCAAGCACTTTATATTGTCGATTTCATCTCCCTACACCCAAGGAGGCTTCTGGTTCTTCATGCACCTCAGAACACGTGCTCTGTATGTTCTGTAAGGCGCTGCTCCTTAAGAAGGCAGCAAGAGAGGGAAGGCTATTGGACAGGGAAGGAGCTGGAAGAGGAATCTCAGCAGAACGGCTGCTGATGTGACATTCTGGAATAATTCTTCCACAGACACAGCTTATGCTTTCCGTTTCAATTAACTGACCGTTAATCAAAGTTGGCTCATCTCAACAGCTGATTTACACCCATAAATACTTACAGAACGCAGAAATGAATTCGAGAAGGAGAAGCTGGGATCCCCAAACTCAGGGGAAAAAACCAAAACAGAACCTGTGGAGATCCGCAGCCCGCATACCGCGCGAGAGCTGCCTCCGTGCAGCGCACACTGCAGCTTCTCCAGCCTTCACGCCGTTCCGCACAGGAACGCCATGCCGAGCCTGCGCAGTGCTGGGCCGCGGCTCCTCAAAGAGCAACGGCCGATCCCATTACCTGATCTTATTGCCCGTTTTCATGCGAATCCATTGCGGAATGGGCCGGTTCTGCTTCTGCTTCTTGGCGAGGAAGCGTTTGATCTTGAAGGTCTTGTGAGACGACTGCAAGAGAAAGCGGCACTCAGCGCGGGGAGCTCGGCCGGGCCCCGCCGCGGGCGAGGCGATAACCGGCACCCTCCCGCCCCGCCAGAGCCCGCCGCGAGCCCCGAGTCACCGCCCGGCGGGGAAGCGGGCCGGGAGCGGCGCGTCCCGGCGCCGGATGGCGGCCGATGGCCTCACCATAGCGCTGCGCGGCACGGCGACGCGGAGATGGCGGCTGCGGAAGAGGCGGAAGGGGCGGGGCGAGGGCGGGGCGGCGGCGCGGGGCCGTGAGCACAGCGCCCCCCTGCGGCGCGGCTGAGTGACGCAACTGCGGCTGCGACGGTTTGCGGACGTTTATTGGGCTCGGTACAAAAAGCGGCACGGCTAAAAGGCGCTACCTTAACGGAGCCGCTACCGGCGGAGTCTTTCCGGGCTGTAAAACAACACTTCAAAACAGAGGGAAGATGAAGCACAGACCGAGGGCGGCAGTTGGGAAACGTTTCAGACTCGAACAGAAGCGGATGCTCTGTACAACTACGTTCGATCAAAATAAGCATTTCAGTGTAAGTAGACTTTACAAAAGAATTTCAAGCAGTATCCCATATTAAGCCAGCTTATTCATACACTCCAACTTAATTCTTTCTCGAGGAAGGGCTCTCCCCTCCTCAGCTCATTGTGCAATTCCAGATGTTCTCCTTTTCAGAACCAGAGCGCTCTGCTCCACCCCTACCTCACCCTCCGGCAGACCTGGCTCGGTGCTACTGCTCTAAAGGAGCCGTCATCGCTTTGGCAGGAGCTCCACACGGCATGGCAACACCGTGTTAACAGCACAACACTGCAAGCTTGCTCTGCTCGAGTGCATGGTACAGTGGCTCCAATGGCTCTACAGTAAAGCTCTGCATTAGATCCAGGTGTCATCTCCTCCTGACCGCATGACTCGTTTATTATCACACTTAAGGCCACAAAGTCTTTCTACTTTGCAAAGGTTCTCTTCTCTGTTGTAGTTAGATGCTAGGAAAATAAATTCAAATAACTGAAAATACAATGAGAACATTTCAAATTCCAAATCTACAACTGAGGTTCTTTAGCCAGAAACATCCAACAGCGCAATGCCCCTCTTCTTCCTTTGTTCCTTCTTCGCTTCGAAGGCACTTCTGGATTGCGTAGTACAAGCTCTTTGGCTGCACAGACAGTCAGAACACATAAGGCCTGCATGCTGGTCACTCCTCTTCCTTCACGTTACTGCTCTCACTCTCTTGTTTCTTCTCTGCTCCCTGATCTGTGGACTTTGCAGCACTGTCTTCATACTGACACAATCTGCTTCGGCTTCGGGCTCCAGGCTGGTACAGCTGCATTGCTGGACGATCCTGAAATAAATCAAAACTATTTAGACCCCTTCAGAGCTCCAGCGCTCTCAAGGTTATAATGACATCAGCAATATAACAAAAGGCTCAATTTCAAACTTCTCAGACTGTTCTAAAATATATTATTCTACCAAGGTGGCCACATAACTTCAACTGGCTCAAACCAAGGTTGCCCCTGTTCAAGCCACAAAGGACTGCACCTGCTTGAAGTTATCAGTACTTCACTTCCATCTTTAAGAGACTAGTTCAGTTCTCCCACTTGCAGAACGCAGACCAACTTGGAAGTTCCTCCAAAACCTCTTCAATTCGTATCCAATAATGTCTTAGGTGACACAGAAGACTTACATATTGCTACCTTATGTGCTTGTACTGCAGAAGCAGAGCTGCAGAGCACATAAAACTGAACTCCAAGCATTTCATCATGAATTTGTTCTTAGGATGTTATGTTTGGCATGTAATAGCCTTGTCCTTGGTTTTGGAGGAACCTGGTTAATCACTCTCCTACTCCGAGATACATTTTCAGGCACATACATCAAAAGATGCAGTTTAGCAATGCTGTACCAACGCCTGCCAATGGGCCGGATTGCTATCAAATGAATTGGAATCATGGCATCTACAATTTAGCCCACTACCTTGGCTTAATTTCTGTACAGTGACAAGGAAAAAAATATCAATGCACGAAAAATCTCATAAAAAAATTGGCAGTCTTTCTATCAGCTTGTTACATTAACACGGAGAACTATGACAGAAACAATACGGTTCTTTCTTCACAGTGCATTTACCCTAAAAACACAAACAGGTCTCTATGAATTAAACACATAAAATTGAAGAAACACAGCACCTTGTTTCTGATACGATCCCTCTTAATCGTATCCTCTTTTTTATCATCTTTGGTTACTTTCTCAGATTTGTCCATGCCGCAGGTAAAGTCTGTAAGATCACTTTTCTTTCCCTTATCTCTGAGCAAGTCTCTCTCCTTTTTCACCTCTTCCTCTTTTCTTCTAAAAACCTTTTCTTTCTCAAAGCGCTCTTTCTGCCTCCGACGCTCTTCTTCTTGGCGCCTCAGTTTCTCCCTCTGTGCTCTCTCATATTCTCTGTCTCTTTCAAAATCTCTATCTCGATCCCTGTAGTCCTTTACACACTCATCTTCCGATCTGTATGAAAACAAAACTGAAGATGAAGCTCAAAAGATTCACCAAACAGAGCTGGGAGATCAATGTAACACTGGTGTAAATTTGCAATATGAAGACGACAGACTGGTAGGTTCTAGTTTTGGGAAACTGTCCTAACCCAAGTCATGCACGATAACCAGAGATGGCACCAAGTGCTGGCATTTCTTAGCCTTCTGGTCACATAGCTAGCCGAGCCTCCTCTGGCTTTGAAAGCATCTAAATTTCTCTGCCCCACATGGCAGAACCGAACCCTGAATAGATCATGAAGCTGCTGAGTATTAGGTTTTCAACTTTGACCTTCTATAAGACTCAAAGGGACTAGTAAGTGCAGTATGCCTCTCCTCTTGTCACGGTTATAATTCTTTCATTGCAAGGATTGTGCTCTCAGCCCGCTGTAGGTCCCCTACACCTGGGCTTCTCTTGTGGAGTTCCTAGAGAGAGTTGCAAAAAACCTTAAAAGTTTGTCCACTAGTGAAGAAATGACGTAATTCACACATCTTCTCACAATCATGGGGATGTTGCACTGCCACAGAAAACACATCCCACACCTTATATGAGAAAAATCATTTGAAAGGAATTGCAAAACATGGTCATGGCAGAGAAGCCTGACCCTCGGTATGATCAGGAAACATGTTATATATACATATAGATATTTATAGCAAGTACTAGAATACTTTTTTGCCTTCTCTTCTTTTGTCTCCCCATCAGATCGTTTGGCAGATGCACTACTCGCATTTTTTTCCTCCCTCAGAGTCTCTCTTTCCAGTTTCTTGGATTTTTCTTTTTTCTCCAAGTCTTTCTCATCTTTTTCAGGCTTCTTAAGTAGCTACAAAGAAAACACAAGTCTCAACTAAAAAGCTCACTCTAATACATATTTGTCTGGCACAACACTGAAATTGCATCAAGGGAACCACAGCCCAGTAAGAAATACACATTATTTTACTGCAAATTGCAGTACTTTAAAAGCTGGAGTGTATGAGTAAGCTTAATCCACACAACATATTGGATTTTTTTTCCTAAAACACACGTTAGAAAGCTTAAAAATAAGTCTCTATTTCATAGTAAAGTCACAATTTTGTTCACCACAGCATGTACAAGTCACATGACAAAAGCTTTAAGTATTACTATGAAGCATTACAGCACGTTAACTTTTACAATGCCTACTATTAAATATTACAAAAAAGTGGTAATTTACGAACACCAAACTCATGTGATTCTTCACACAGAGCACATTTTGAAAGACTTATATACAAATAATAGGGGAAAAGGAATGTAACAGTTTATAATAAAGAACTGTTCTAGACCTTAATCTTTGGTTCTTCTTTTGATCTGTCTCTTTCTTTTTCTGGACATCTGTCTACCTTCTTCAGTTTTTCTGCTTCTTTTCTCTTTCTTCTCTCCTCCTCCTTCCATTTTCTTCTTTCTTCTTCCCTTTGTCTTTTTCTTTCCAATTCTCTCCTCCTCCTCTCCTCTCTCTTTTCCTCTCTGAGCCTCTACATGTGTCAAAAACAAAGAAATAGTGTATCTCTTTAAGCCCAACAGGGTATTTTGCTACAAAGTGATGGAATATTCCATTAGAAAATAACTCATCTCAAAACTTTCCCTATTACAAAGCCACTGTTTTCTCTATAGTGCTATTGTGAACCTGAACACATTATTACAGCATCAATTTTTTAAAGCATAGCACAAGTCAAGATTTATGGGAGGAAAAGACACTGGACTCCGCCTTTATCATTCTAATTTCAAATCATCAGTGATTTTCTGAATTGCGTTAAAATGAGATTAAGTGCTAGGAGAAAGATTATTTATAAGGACCTCAGCCACAATTGCATTAAAACGCAAGCATTTAAATGAGATCTGGTTTGGCAGTGCTACAGAATGTCCAGCATGGTGCTAGCTGTGACCAGAATGCACAGAAAACATCACTGTTATTACAAAAGCCAGTGTTCTTATAGTTTAACATATGTGAACTACCTACAAGCAAGGAAATTGGATCAAAAGCTGCTTCTTCAAAAAGAAGAGCAGTAACGTATCAATAAGCACCCTGCAACATATGCACTCAGGCTCTAAATGAGCAAATTATTGTATCTGCAAGCAACAAGAAGATTCTGGGCAGAAGCCTTACCTGCTTATTTTTCAGGAAGTTCAGTAAGGGAGTAGTCTTTTTAGCTAGAAAATATATGAAAGCTAGTGTAAACAATGTTTTATCTGGTACTGCAATACCTGTAACAAAATTCTATATAGCATGAAGAAGCCTTATGGACTATGCAGTCTACCTCCTCTTCCATCCAGCTATACTATACAGCAGTGAAACAAGTATTCCAATCCTACTCCACAACAATCGTTACAATTCTAAAATTTTGTTTAGGATGCTCATAAGTTTTCCAGCACACCTATATCTAAAGGGATATTTACCCTGTCTTATCTGTTTCTCAGCTTTCCTCACTGATAGTTGTAGCATGCTCCAAAAAGATCCTTCTAGTCCATTTTACTCGAGCACAATAGAACATCACCACACCTCACCAAAACACAGCCACTCCACAGCCTTGTCCAGCTAATAAACATCAGTTCAAAACCCAAAGGAAGATTACCATATAAAACTTAAGGAGAAAAATTTAGATCATAAGAGTAAAAAAAAAAAAAAAGAAAAAGAAAAATCACATCGAGTAGTATTAGCCTAAAGGTTTAACAACACCAGGTGAACACAAAACTTACAAGACGCCTCAAGGCTGAGAAATCACGACTTAAAGATACACCACATACTTTGCTTGGTGCTTTAGGAAAAGGTAACTTAGCATGCAGATTTCCATACCAATCAGCTCTTTGTTTCTTGCCTCTATTTCCTCTAATAAGGTTTCAGGAGTGGAGGTTAACTTCTCATCATCTGCACTGTAACTTTCCAAAAACTTCTTGTACTCTGGATCTACAGAGAGAAGAAAAAAAATGTATTGGAGCATGAAAAGAATCCACTTGGTCATTGCTGGAAGTCTGGAATAGACTAGTGCAAGTTGCACTGTTTACATGATGCCTTTTCATGAAGTGTCCACCCTCAAAGAATTTGCTGTAAATATGACAGCTATACAAAACAGATCTGCAGCCAAACGACCAGCAGTAGTAAGGTTTGCATGTAATTCTATCAATACACAAAATACTGCATTCAAACTACTTCTAGGACTTTCAAGTCTCTAGGCATGCAAAACAAGCTAGCCAGCTTTTATACCATCTTCAATTGTCCCCGTTTTGGCATCCTTTTTCTTGCTCTTCTTCTTTGCAGCTTTCTGGAAAGGTGCAAACTCTACTATGGCAGCATATTCCTGACCTTTTAAGAGAGGAGGGGAAAAACTGCATTAAGACAGAAATGAAACAGGCATTAAATAGAGCATATCATGCACATCTACAACAGAAAGATGAGTTGTGCCAGAAACACACAATACTAGAAGGGACTAATGGAACAACATAAAACATAAATTATTTTCAAAGCTTTTAATTAAATAACTTTTAGAGAGAGCAAAAATTCATGAAACAAATTGTCTTGCAGTGTTAACAGAATACCAGGTTTGCAGACCCTGAACAAGAGGGAAATGCCAGATGCCCACAGCTGCCAGCTCAGCCACCTCCCTTACACTGCACAGCCCTCATCCTGCAGCCCACATCTGTGCTGTGCAAGCAGCAGGGAACATTTCACTTAAGGCAATTAAGGCAAATCTCACCTTTTTGACAAAATGCAATAGAATGGAACATCCACACATTGCAAACAGGCTTTGGAGTTTTATTTTCCAACAGGGATGCTGCATTTATGGCAGCATTAACCTAGCACTATTGTTTGGCACGATAAATATGGTGAATATGGTGAGTGAGCCATTACATTACAAAGGAGCATCTTTAGAAAATATGCAGGCATTATTAGAACCCCATTATGCACCTCCTAAATAAAAGGTTTTCACAGGCAGAGCTGTATGTCACATAAAACACCCAGATGGATTAAAAGATCCATATAGATTTGAAACAAAGCTAAGTGGGAAGTTCTCAGCCTACTAAAGCCCAAAGGAATACTCCTGTCACAGCTTCCACTGAATTTGAGATTTTAAGGTCTGACAGTGAGAGAGTAGCAAGGATTGGTGTTACCCAATGTAAGCAGTTTTTTGGTTTGTTTTTTTTTAATGTGAATGTAAAGGATGTGAACTGTACTGAATATGTAAGGCACAGTTAGAACAGAGCTAAGTAGTACTCAAACTCTTGGAGAAGCACCCTGAGAACAACATTTGTTTCCCACAAGATCAATGTCTCAGGAGAGCAGACAACTCCACAATTTGGGTTGCAGGGAAAAAACTGTTCTCTGCACCAAACCAAGGCAGCTCACTCTGACGTAAGCAAGACAGGCCTTGATTAGTACTACAGAGTGATCAAAAGTACGTCATGCTGGAGCAGGGATGGGCAGGACGAGGTGACACCACCGACCTCAGCCTCGACACCACCCAGCGCTCTGCTCAGCCCTCATGCAATGAGGGGCACAAGTGCTGGCCATGCTGACACCAACCTCGCCTCTATAACGGCTCCAGCACCACCTGAGCTGAGCACACCCACGTCTGACATCTGATACCTAAAAATTAACCTAACTTACTTCCCACTGAGCGTAAGGTGCTACTTTTGTTTGGATATCTTCTACCATGTTCACGGTGCTGCCTACAGGCAGAAACAGCCCACATGCCGCCCTCCAGCCCCCGGCCCAGCCCCGGGGCCACCTGCCTTTGTGATCCACGAAGACATAGCCATCGAAGCGGTCCCGGAACAGCACGATGTCCTCCTGGTTCCTGAAGTTGATGTAGGCGCGGGAGAAGACGTGCGGGTACAGGCTGCGGGGAGAGGCAGTGAGAGGCGGGCGGGCGGAACGCGAGGCGGGGAGCAGCGGGCGGGGCCCTACCTGGAATCGTTGGCGAAGAACTCGAAGTAGTCGTGCTCGGGCAAGGGCTGCAGGTGCTCCTCCAGCTGCTCCCGGGTGAGGCTGGGCGGCAGCCGCCGGATCACCACCTGCAGCACGGCCCGGCGTTACAGCAGCGCCGAGGGCCGCCCCCCCTTTCTCTCCTTCTTCCTCTCCCCGTTCATCTTCCACCCCCTCCCCGACGCGGCCCCAGCTTCCTCCGCCGCCGCGCCGGGCCTCGCTCGGGCCGGGCCGCACCTTGCTCAGCGTCTCCTTCTTGTCCTTGGGCCGCTCCAGCCGCTCGAGCTCGGCGGTGCCGCCGGTCCTCCCGTCAGAGCCGCCCGCCGCCCCCGAGCCGCCTCCCGGCACCGCTCCCGGTCCGGCAGGGGCCCCGCGCCGCTCCTTGGGCCTGGCGTTCTCCTTGTCCTCCTTCATCCCGGGCCGCGGGGCTGCGCCGCGCACCCCAACGCGCCCATTGGCCGCGCGCCTCTCGCGGCTGCGCCTTAGCGGGCCGCCAGCCGCGCCCTCGGCCGAGGCCTCTTCGCCCCCGCGCGGCCTGGAAGGTTGCTACTTCCGGCGTGCCCTGCGCGGCCTGGAAAACTACGACTTCCGGCGTACCCCGCGCGGAGTGGAAAACTACGACTTCCGGCGTACCCCGCGCGGAGTGGAAAACTACGACTTCCGGCGTACCCCGCGCGGAGTGGACAACTACGACTTCCGGCGTGCCCCGCGCGGAGTGGAAAACTACGACTTCCGCCGTGCCCCGCGCGGAGTGGAAAACTACGACTTCCGGCGTGCCCCGCGCGGAGTGGAAAACTACGACTTCCGGCGTGCCCCGCGCGGAGTGGAAAACTACGACATCCGGTGTGCCCCGCGCGGAGTGGAAAACGACGACATCCGGCGTGCCCCGCGCGGAGTGGAAAACTACGACTTCCGGCATGCCCCGCGCGGCCGGGAGGTCTGCAGTTCCCGGCGCGGGGCGTGTCGGGTGTGCCCTCAGCTGAACTGGAAGCGGGGACGGTGGTGGCGGTGCCGGCGCGATGTGGTACGAGATCCTGCCTGGCATGGCCATCATGGGCGTCTGCCTCAGCATCCCCGGTCTCTCCACCATCTACATGCACCGGTGGTGCAACGGCGGCAAGGTCAGCGCTTCCGGGCCGCCTCGACCCTCCGAGGCTCCTCAGGCCGCGGCCTGCTTCCCAGCCCCCTTTCCCTTCGCCCCCCGCTTTGCACTTTCCCCGTGCCGCTCCATAACGCGCAGCCCCGTGTGCCCGCAGGAGAAGAGGATTGCCCGCAATCCGTACCAATGGACGCTGATGGAGAGGGACCGGAGGCTGTCGGGGGTCAACAAGTACTACGTGTCCAAGGCAGGTGCTGGGAAGGGCCGTGCGCCCTGAGCTCTGTGCTGGGCACGGGGTGCTGCTGGAGCTTGCTCTGGGTGCTGCTGGGACAAGGGTTTTGTTATGGCTTAGGTGCACGAGGAATGGGGGTTGAGAAGTGGCACGTTGAGCTGTGCCTTCTGCCCAGCAGACGTGGTTAGGGGACAAGAGCTGTGCGTGTACTGCTGTTACTTCTTCACTCTTTCTTTTTCAGGGTCTGGAGAACATCGACTAAGGCAGCGCACCTCAAAGAAGCCACAGATCTGTGTATGACAATCTAGGTCTCTAATAAAGATATACATGTATTTAACCATTGTATCTGTGTTGCTGTAAGCTTTGGATGGAATTAGTTTCCTCTGGAAAAGAAAAACTGCTAGATGCAAAATGTCAGATGTGGAAGTGAAATGCAGACCTTGTGTCACTTGCTGCAGATGAAAACAAATGATAGTATATGGCACTCATAAGAGAGAAGCTAGAATACATTTATTTACATAACGTAGATATAACGTAGTGATTTAACAGCAACTTCTCAAGATTTGGGATAACTGGATATGTTTGATTATTTACTGCATAGAGGGTAGGGTAAACACATAGGAGGCCCTCCCACTGAGTCATGAGGTTCAGAGTGGACACCCTTGCTTCTTAAACTTGAAATGATGAAGGTAAAGAGCCCAAGCACAGCTGGATCCACTTGTAGTTCTAGATTTGGTCAACAGTTTATGTCTAAAGGATTATATGTGCACAGTCAATCTAATATATAGTCTTAGTGAAGCTTGTATTGCTTACAACCAATGTAAGACGTGATCTTAGTGAAGCTAACAAAGCCTAAAATGCACTATCAGTCACTTACCAAGGATCTGTACCAGCATGCTGTCTTGACATCAAGTACGAGATCTCTGTACAGGCATAACCTCAATAGGTTTCCCTACTCATGGGGAGATCCTGTTGTGCAGCCAGCTGCTGTGCAGGAGAGCTCAAGGTAGGCTCTTGGGCTGACCCTGTTCATGGGGTATGGCTGACTCATAGCTGTAAGTTTGCTTTTTAGGCGCATGCTCAATTGGTCTTCAGCTGTTGAACAAGGTGTCTGCTATCAGCTCTTTCAGCCCCCCAGGTCTGAGGCAGATTTGTGGTTGTTAATCTACCTTAGCAAAATCTAAGTACTGTTGCTCATTGTCTATTGACCTCGTCTGTAAGGTCAGGTTTAAGGAGGCAGTTGGGGGAAGGAAGAGAATGGGTGGCAGGGAGCATATTGTCACATCACCACACTGAATCAAGTGTTTCACTTTGAGGCATAGAGGTGTGGAACAACCAGAAACAATCAGATATTGAACAAGGCACAGTCATGTAAACTAGAAATTTCTGAAACCACTGTGGCTGGAAAATTAAGCCTTAGCTACACAAAAGCTACAGAAATAGCACCAGGCTGGCAACAAACAACCCTTATACTGAGGATACCCAGCACTAGAAATCGTGTGTTAACTGTAGCTAAGCCTGTTTCTCTGTTTTACAGAAGTATCTTGGTAATGCAGTTTCCTTTATTTGCTTGTAGCCACACTGAAAAAAGTAGCAAATATTGTGGGAACAGAAAATACACGGATGTAAGTAGAGTTCTGAATTTATAGCAGCATAAATGACAGCAAGCTTAGACTCAAATTTGCATCTCAATTCCTGCAAGGAGTGGTTGGGATGTGACTGAAGAGTTTCTCAGTCCTTCTGAGCAATACATCTGTCATGGTTTGTGTCCCTGAGCAGGGCCAGAAGCACCTGATGCTTCTCTGGGGGCACTCTGTGCTCGGGCTCTACAAGAAGGTGAGTAAGGCCTTCCAGCTGCTCAGGCTTCCTAAATATTGTCAGCCTTGTGTTTTGTCAAAGCTGCCTGTTTGTTCCTGTGGTAACATCCCACTGTCATGGAAGAGTGGCTGCTGGGGATTTTGCACCCTGCGTTTTATGAAAATGTCTGAAGCCTTTTCCATCAGCAGCCCTCAGGCTCTGAGGAGCTCAGTGCCAAGGAAGCTCTGTACAGCAGGCTGTGTTTGCAGAGCTGCAGGCGGGTTCTGTTCCCAAAATGTCCTTGGGCGGACTGTTGGCACATGGGTTGCCATGCCAACAGAACACAAAGAGCAGTGGTGGAGCTCCTTCAGGCACTGCCAGCCACTACCTAACCACACTCCCCCAGACCTCCTCTTTGGAAAGGGCATTTCCAAAGTAACAGCTTCTCTGTTATTATCTGTCAAGCCAATGGACAAGGAAAATGAAAATGCTGCCACTGAGAAGATAGCACACATGATTGTGAAAAAGGCAATACATGCTGCACAAGAATATTATCTAAATTATGTGCAGAAAGAAGAAGAAGGTAAGGAGCTTGCTCTATTTGCCATGTCTTACCATGTTTCAGAGCTTTCCCAGAAGGATTTTCACAGCATTTTATCCTTTTCAGAAGCTGAATACGCCGTCAGAAATATTCAGTGGGCAACATGTGAAGACTTCTCAGTGGAGAGGGGACAGCAGCAAATCGAAGAATACATTTCTGTGAGTGACAATTCCAACCACTCAGTTAGATTGTGCCCTCTTACTGTTGAACAGTGTGAAAAATTAAATAAAAACACCCCCATTCCTTTTAGCATCTCCCTTTGGTTATGCCTGCTAAATAGCGTGTGCTCTGTTTGTTCAGCAGACATGGGAGCTTCACAAGAGCTGGCTTCACTGCTCAGAGTTTCTCTGGGAAGAAGATCTTCAGTACAGCAAGAAGTATCACTATAGAGTTCTCTGGAGCATCCCAACACGCAGAAAACCCATCCCACTAGCAACAGCAAGCACCTATTTTGTGATAGAGATCTCAAAAACCAAACCTGTTGTAAGTATTTAGAAGTGGCACACAGCAATCCTTTAAGGCACAGCAGCCAAACACCAGCTTTCTTTACCTTGAACGACAGGAAGCAGTAATTTCAACAGTTCTAGCCTCTAACAACAGATCTTTGGAGTTAAAGTTTGTAACTGCACTCCAAAGGGACCAATTTTATCATCGAGACCATATTTAATATTTTTCCTTGGTATTATATTGCATTATGTTCTGGAAAAGGCTTGAGAAAACTAATTTGTAAAGCATAATATTCTAAAGGTATTTCCTTCTCTTTACTTCTTCCTTTAAGTTTCCATTGCACTTGTTACTGAAATTCTTTAATTAATCATATTACGTACACTTCCACAGCTCAGTGTTCAACCTGTACAATGGTATTTTGTGACTCAAGACCAAACCAAACCTGCACAGTGTAGGTTTTTATGTCCCCTGTTGTCGTACTGTACCTTAGCCTTTCTAGCTGGTGGCTATCAACCCCCAAGCAGCAACCCAGAAATCACTGCCACTGGTCACAGATCTTATCCTAGCACAAAATTAACATTGGAATTTCTGAGTCATCCCCTTTATGAAGAGAACATTTAATCAAAATTTAAATCAAATCAATTTAAAACAATTTAAATCAAATCAATTTAAATCAAAGAAAATTTAAAATCAAAATTTTAAACGGTGCTAATCAGAAATGTTGCACAGAGTTGTTTTTAAAGGGGATAGATATTAGTTCTCATCTAATCAAAACATTTGCTTTCTTTGGTCCTGTAGCTCCATATGTGAACTTCACCCTGTCTCTCCTCTCTTGCAGACCCTGCCTGTGGAGGTATTCTTCTTTCTGGAGTCCAGCAGGCTGATTCACAGGTATGCACTGTTGCTTTTCTATCACTGCCATGACTGGGGAGGTTCTAGCAAGCTGTTCCTTGCCAAAACAAGCAAGAAGCCTGTTGTAAATGAGATGTTCACACTAATATCAGAGAGGCAGAAGAAGATGTCAATATTTTGTTAAGCAAAACCAAAGGACCCTGCCTTCACTCTACCGCAAGTGTGAGCAGCCACATCTGCATTCTACATAATGAGTTTTTAATAGCTTTGTGCAGTTCTAGCAAGCACTGATTTTTGAAGCAGATAGGCATTTGTCTTGCTATTTGACCTTTTTACTCTCTCCTCCAGACCGGAGCACTGTCGATTTAGAGAAAAGTGGTTGAAGGACATCATTGAAAATAAAATCATACTCAGGGAAAGGCTTAAATTACCATGAACAGCTCCAATTCACCACCACTCTTTGGTATTTTGAAGAGAATCAACATGATGAAGGAAAAACGGTTATTTCTTCTTAACTTGTGGATTAACTTGTAGGTATGGAAGCAGAATTAAATCAGTGTTAAACTATGGGCTGAGCTGGCTGCTGGTTTTACATGACAGTCCCTTGCAGATATGGGTGAGCGCAACAGGTCTGACTGAACCAAGCTCCAGAGTGCAGACAGGAAGAAGCAGTGTGGGCTGTGTGTGCCATTCGTGAATGCCAGACCTGCAGAACTCTAGGGCAAAAAGAACTCACTGGACTTATCAGGGCAAGGAAGTGGTTGGATGGTTGCAGCCAGAAGGTTGTGAGCAACGGCTTTATGTCCAGGTGGAGGCCCACCTGGGTGTCCTCCAGGGGTCCATCTTGGGACCAGTGCTCTTCAACATCATTGTCAATGACATGGATGATGAGATTGGCTGATGACATAGCGGTGCAGTTGACACAATAGAAGGAAGGTCTGCCATCCAGAGGGACCTGGACAGGCTTGAAAAGTGGGCCCATGAGAAGTTCATAAAGTTCAACAAGGCCAAGAACGAGTTCTTGCAATTGAATCAGGGCAATCCCAGATATGTATACAGTCCGGGAGAAGAACACATTGAGAGGGTGGAGAAGGACTCAGGGATTCTGGTGGGCAAAAAAAAAGCTGGGCATGAGCCAGCAGCATGGTCTTGCAGCCTACAAGGCCAACAGTATATTGGGCTGCATGAACAGAGGGACAAGGAAGGGGATTGTTGTCCTCTGCTCTGCCCTCGCAAGGCCCCACCTGGAGTACTGCATCCAGGCCCAGGGCCCCCAGCACAAGAAGGATGCAAAGCTGTTAGACTGGGTCCAGAGGAGGCCATGAAGATGTTCATAGGGCTGGAGCCCTCTCCTCTAAAGAAAGGCTGAAGGAGCTGGGCTTGTTTAGCCTGGAGAAGAAAGGGCTTCAGGGAGACCTCACTGTGGCCTTTCAGTACCTGAAGGGGCCGAAATGTAGGGACAGACTCTTTGTCAAGGAATCTTCCCAGTGGTCGTGGCTTTAAATTCAGAGAAGAGAGATTAGGTTAGATACTTGGAGGAAATTCTTTGCCCAGACAGTGCTGAAGCCCTGGCACCGCTGCCCAGAGCTGTGGGTGCTCATCCCTGGAGGTGCCCAAGGTCTGGCTGGGTGAGCCTTGGGCAGCCTAAGCTGTGGGGAAGCAGCCAGTTCATGGCAATGAGTTGGGACTGGATGATCTTCAAGGTCCCTTCTAACCCAAGCCATTCTGTGATTCCATTATTTTTGTTGCACAAACATTCAAGTCATCTCTGCTGCCAAAACTACAACACAGACGCAAGAAGAAAAAAAATAGCCTCAAGAATACATTGTTTTTAAACACATTTAAAAAAAAATAACTCCCTTCTTTTTGGAAATACACAGTTGAATCAAAGGTAGCCACCATCAGTAGCCTTCTGAGTACAGTTTTAAAAGAGCCATGCCATACAATTGAAACAGACCAAATGAAAATAACACAGAAGTTAAAATAAGACTTTAATCTAGAACATTTCCATGTCCACAGACAAAATAAAATAAAATAAATTGAAAGATATTTCCTTGTTACCACCTGTCTACAACCAGGTTTCAACCACTGCACCCCACTGCTCCAATACCTATGTATAACATAGTAGAAACAGAAGCAAGCAACTTGTTTACAACAGGTTTTGGTAGAATCCAGACCAGACCTTGCTACTACTGTTACTGTCATCTTATACTCCAGTTGCAGTCTGCTTCCTTTAAAGTAACTGAAGGTAATCTACATTAAATTACAAACTTATTTCTATTTACAAGTGTTCTTGGAATCACAAAACAAACTAAACGTTGTTTTGATAAAAAATAAAATCTAAAATTTACGAAAAATACATAAACAGGAATTTAGGGATTCCTTAATTTTCATAACCATCAGTAGCAGCTTGCTTGTGATGGCCAATCTACTCTCATTAATGAGAAAAAATGCAAAACAGCACTTATCAGCATCAGCAGCATGTCCCAGAGTTCTCCCATGGAATCCACCTGCTTGTCCAATTCTAAATGAGCACAGAACTTTACTACCTCCAACCTCCCTTGCCTGTTCCTTCCCTGTAATCTTTCAATTTACAGGGATTCCTTGCAGGTGGTGAGCAAATCATCCAAGAAAATCTGATAGAAGTAATCCTGTTTTCTTGATACAAATCAAGAGTTCCTGGGGCTTGGTCCTGCTGGGTGAAAGGCACTGCAGCACTTGCAGCTTTTTTCAGATCATGGCTGGAACAGGTCAGCTGCTGTTTGACAGCATCTATGGCATACAGTTCAAATGGGGAATTATTTTTCTTCTTTGCCCTTAGTCTTTCTGTAGACCATCTCTCGAAAGCTTGCGAGGATCTTATTCTCTCTTTTTCTCCTCTCCTCCTGGTTGAAGGATGCCAGAGCTCTCTTTTCATCTGCGCTGTAAATTTGGTTCTCTTTACGCAGACGCACAGCTTCCATTCGACGATGTCTGTGGAGGAAAATATTGTATACATAAGCACAGGCAGAAGGATGTAATGCCCCATCACAGCTTCCATCCATTAACTAACCTGAAGATTTTGAGGGGCTAATAAACAAAGACACCTAAAACAGGGAACCCAAACTGCACAGAAACCTCCAAGGAATGAGCATGGCTGAGCTGACTTCTGAGGCTGTTTGCTCTCAGGCAGTGAGCAGGAAATCCCTCATGATTCCAGGGTGTCAGGGTGCTAGCTTGCCAAAATACAAATTAACCTCCTTTTGTACTGGTAGAAAAAGAAGGTATGGCAGACCTCCCACACTGATTTGTCTCATACCGAAGAGGCAGTGCATAACCTCTGCTGTCCAAACACACAACCCTTAAGCCACCAGAGACAAGCATCTAATTTGATAGAGAATGAAGCATACTATCTGGAAATAATTTTTATTATTCAGGAAAAAGTGACCTTAAGAAACTATGCATCTATATGTAGCAGTAGAGTTCAGCATACGTCACTGGAAGCGTACAGAGCACGTGCTTTTCAAAGCTTGCAGCTAGAGCTTGAAAACAGCTTTTCAGCAGGCCAACAAAGGAAGCAGTTTTGGAAAATGTTACTGAAACATTACCATCATCAAAAGCATACCTGCTGCCACTCATTACATAACCGGAGCTCTCAAACGATGCAATTTCTTCACTGGTCAAACCAATCTCACCTCTCCGAGGTATGCGTTTTCCTGCTTTTACATACTCTGCCATTGCTGCACCTTCACCTGGCAACAGGGCATGCCCATAGCTATATAAATAAACAGAGAGATAAACAGCAGAGATTTTAATCAGTCTCAACTAGAGTAATTCTGAGCTAAACATCCAGCTTCCCTAATAGTTACTGGCTACAGCAACATTTTAAAGATTTTCCTAATCTTTCCCAAGTATATTCCCATTTCATACTTAAGGCTAATCTTAGCAAGAACATTTTAAGTAACCAGTTTAATAAATTCTGGTTAAACAGTGATAAAGGCTGTATAAAGTCACAACACTGCAGAGCATTAGAGTAAAGGCACTTTACTGAAGTAAAGATGAGTTAATTTTCTCTGAATCCAGGCTAAAATGCATAAAACAGACTTTTCTACGTGAAATCAGGTCAGAGTACAGACTAGTACCGTTACCACTTCTGCCTTAGCTTCTGGTACAGCATCCCTCTCTGATACAGTCTTTTTGAACAGAAATCTTCACTCTAGATTTCCTAATTTGATCGAGGTACCATTTAGAGTACTCACTTCAAAGGCCTATCATCTTGAGACGCATGTGTTTTGGGAGCTTCTGGTCCAATCAAGCTATCAGCTTCTGTATTTTCTGCAATGATCAAACAGCAAAGCAAATTAATACTGTGTTCTTTGTTATCAGAACAGTCAATAGGTCAGCAAACACCTAACAAAAAAAAAAGCATGAAAAGAACAACACGAATTTTCAAGACAAATTTATGGGAACCTACTTGATCTCTCAATCCAGAGATCTTCCCCTTGAAGTGTTTCATCATCAGAATCTTCACTGCTTGAATCACTGGATTCCTTCCGGCTCTTTTTATTTTTCTTTTTTTTATACTTCTTCCTGCAATAAAGTCAAAGTTATCCAGCAATGAAAAAAAAAAGATGAAAAAACATGCTAGGGAACATACTCCAGTTATGAGTTTCTCAAGGTACCTTCCACCAAGGACAGTCCGCATTTATATTGTTTGATTGAAAACAACTGATAGTTAAAGACAACCTATCTACTGTTACACCTTTCATACAACACTAGAAAGTGGTTCCCTGTGTTTCAAGGATCTCTCTGTGCTCTATGATTCTGTACATTTGAAGCCAGTCAGATTATGACTGTCCAACAGCATTTAGGGCTCTAATTACAGGAGTGCTCAGCCTCCCTCAGTTCCTGCAAAGACAGTGCTTAAAGGCAGATGCAATTACACTTAACAGCCTGGAAACTTACTTCCTGTGCTTCCTTTTCTTCTTTTTGCTTTTCTTTTTATCTTCATCTGAAAACAAACAAACAAAGAAAGGAAGATCAAAAAGAGTATACAGAATAAATAACTGTCCCTGCCAGAATGCCTCAGCACACATCTCAGACATAATTTCTTTTTTCTTACCACTGGAGCTCTGGTCGGACTCTGACTCGCTGTCACTGTCCTCAGAATGTTTTCTGTGTTTTCGTTTGGATGCCTTCCGCTTTTTCTTCTTTCTTTTCTTCTTCTTTTTCCTTTTTTCCTCTGGAATGTTTTCAAAAGATAATGTTAGAGAAAGATGAAGACTTACTTCCACACATACATCTGGACCTTCTCAACGCAAGGGGGCCAATCACACTCATCACACTCACTTCAACCAAAGTCAGTGAACTTTCTGACAGCAACAACAGCAGTTTCTAGGTAGTTACTGATTATCAAAATGAGTTGTATAAACAAAGCCAAATACCTTCTGAGCTGGAATCTGAAGAGCTACTCTTGGATTTTGCCTCTTCGTCTTCTACTGGTGTATGCTCATCAGAACTGAAGAAAAATGAGTTTTTCTTTTTAAAATCTATTTTGTAGTATTTAGTAACTAAAGATCAAATGTACACATACACATGCTTGCAGACTGTGAGCCTGTACTTGCAACAGAGCAAACTGTGCAACAGCCCGTGTGCAAGAGAGCAACTGCTTTCAGAACCACAGCACAACAGGCATGTGGTCTACAGTACAGAATGAATCATAGAATGGCTTGGGCTGAAAAGGACCATAATGATCATCTAGTTTCAACCCCCCTGCCACAGGAAATCACATAGTTGTGTCACATCTTGTGTAACTGGTATGCTGGGATTATCTGAATAACGTCACAGTTTGCTTAGGTTGGTTCAGATGCTTCTGACACAATAAAATGTGGCGAATGGAGCAGTGGAGGGCTAATGCATTACTGTAAATTCTTCTAGAATTGGTATCATAAAAACCAGAGAGAAAATAAAACAGTGAGAAGTAAGACTGTGCCTTACTCAGGGTCAGGAACCTTTGGTGAAAGCCCCCAGACTTCAGGTGCGCCCAGCTCTCCGATTCTCTCTCTCTCATTCAGTCTCCTGGAATGAAGCACACCGTTACTGGAGGCTGACACGCTGCACGCAGCAAACGCCTGCTGGAAGCCTTACATTTGCGAGCACGTCCGACTTTCTATAGCAACTTGAGAAAGGGGGTTAAAGACCAACCCAGCGGCCGAGCGGGCAGAGGCCGCCCCGGCACACAGGCACACAGGCACACGGGCACCGACAACGGCTGCCAGCCGGCAGCAATACGTGCCGTTGTGCAGGGAGAGCCCGCAGCCCCGCCTGGCCCCCGGCTCCGCGGGCGGTACTCGCCTCTGCCGCAGGATCTCCTCCTTCTCCTTCTCGTAGTACTCGGGCCAGGCCTTGCCGTGATGGTGCCCGTGGTGCGCGGAGGCGCGAGGCCCGCCGGGGCTACGCTCCCGGGAGCGGGACCAGCTGCGGCTCCGCCGGTGGCAGCCGCGCCGCGAACCGTTGCGAGAGCGGGACCGGGAGCGGCGGCCGCGACGCTCGGGGCTGGCGGCGGACGGGCTGCGAGAGCGCGATACCGGCGCCATGATGGCGCGGCGGCACTTCCGGGGGGCGCGGCGGCACTTCCGGGAGGCGCGGCGGCACTTCCGGCGGCCACCGCGCCGCGCTGCGCTGCGCTGCTCTGCCGGGGGCGGGCGGGCGGCGGTGGGGCGCGGGGCGGAAGCGGGGCAGCCCCGCCCGCGGGGCGCATTGCCCCAGCCGCCCGTGCGGCAACACGGCGCCGCGGCGGCGGCGTTCCCGGCAGCGGCGGGGCTGCTCTTTTGTCGCCGCCCGGCAGCATGGAGGCGCGGGCAGAGCCGCGGCCAGGTAAGGCGGCGCGGGCCCGGAGCCGGGCTGTGCGGCGTGGCGGAGCGGCCGGGGGGGGAACGGATCCCGACGAGGAGGGAGCGAGCGGGCGGAGGGTCTCGCCAGGGCGCGATCCCCGGTGCCGGCTGGCCGCTCTCCCCGCGCTGCTCTCGCGGCGATCCCGGGTCGGTCCGGCCCCCGCCGCTGTCGGACGGCTGTCGGCGTGGGCCGGCCTCGTTCCTCCCCGCACACCGGCTGCCACCGCAGGTCCGTGCCGAGGAGGAAGGCCGCGTCGGCACGGGGACAGGCCGGACGGCGCCGGAGCTTTGCACGGAGCCGCCGCTCCCCGTGCCCGAGCGCCGCCCGCTGCCGCCCGCCCGGCCCGGCCACAGTACGGCTGTTATTTACGCGGCCGCTGCGTGGCTGCCGTTTGCTCGCGGCAGGGTCGTGTGAATGAGACAGGTGGAAGCCTGCGGCGGCTGTCATTCCGCCAGCTGAGGCCGTACTGCGTGGATCCACGCTCACGGATTCGGCCCCAACTCAGCGCCGGGCAGAGCGATGGGTGTCTCCACGTCAGTGCCTGCACTGGCAAAACGAGGACTGGGATATCTGAGTATTGCACAGCTCTGCTGCAGCTGTAAAACGAAGCACTACACACGGGTTATACAATGCATGTGTACACAGCGTGTAACAGCATCTGCAATTACTGCTGCGGCCAGTGGAAAGTGTCACTGGGCTCGAAATTCAGTTGTGTGAGGCTTTATATAATGGAATTGTCAGGAAAAAAGCTTTCTGAAAATCCCTTGATGGATGAATGATGGGAATTGCCATTGTAGACTCCTGCAGAAACGTTTGAAATTCCACAGTGAAATAACTTCTGTGTTCCTGAAAGCAGACTTGGCTTGTTTACTCTTTAATTTGGATTTTATTGAAGTGCCCGAGCAGAAGTTCATTGGTCTATCCATCCAGTGTGATTTATTGTAATGTAAAACACATTTTTCATGACAGAGAACATTTCTCTCTCTCTCTCTCTTTAAAACAAGTCTTTAAAACAAATTTTTGTTCCCACAAGCTTCCATTATAAAAAAAAAAAAGAGGCCTCTTCAGATTGCTTAACTGAGAAGTTGGTGCTGAACTGTGGACCACTTCACTTCCCCTCACAAAAGCTTACACGTCACTTCTCAACATTTGTAGCTCTTTTTTTAGAGTCCCCAGTCCATGCATCATTCCCATGCATGAAAATAAGAGCTGCTTTATAATTGTTACCCGCTTTACCTGAACACCACCTTAAGTTGTATGCTCTTGTCAACGTCTTAGAAGAAGTGCTTCATTTAATTTGTCAATGTATACATTTTTATGTGAGTTAAATCACCAAACGTTTTCTAGGCTAATCTGAAAGAGGCCTTGCTGGGCCAGAGGGTAAGGAGCTCAGAACTCGTTTTTGAGAACTCCAGAGCACTGCTCCTTCCAAATCAGTGCTTGTCTTTCTCTATTGTATATTCTCCTGTTAGTTTTTAGAAAGGCGACTGGCAGTGAGGAAAAGAAATTCCTTAAATCTGAAGGATGAAAGGCTAAAGAATGGTTTAATATGAACCATCAGACATTTTTGGAGGAGAAAAAAATGCTTATGATGTTACTTTTATTGGATATAACTTCCTGTGTAAAGATGACTGAAGACCTGTATCAAAGGAGACAATCAAAGGGAGCGTTGGATGAGGAAGGAGTGCCTGCCTTTCCCCCTGGTTATTCTTTCCTGTTATTCTTTTTCCCTTGCTCAGCTCTCAGGAAAAGCGTAGAAATAAACAGAAACTGGTTTTGTAACATTGTGATCTGAGGCCTCTCTTTAAAGAGGCAATTCTGCTGCAGGCTGTGCAAAGGCAGGGAGTGGGCATGTTAAAGGGGTTTTCTCCCTAGAAAGGCTCCAAAGGCTGGGCAGGACCATTTCATTGCTGATGTGTGTGGTGGGACTGCTGTCATTGGTGCCAGGTGTGCCGATGGTTTCAGTTGGCAGTGACGGAAGGATGCTTCATAGGATTACATAGAATCACAGAATGGCTCGGGTTGGAAGAGACCTCAAGGATCATGAATCTCCAACCCCCTGCCACATGCAGGGCCACCAACCTCCACATTTCAGACCAGACCAGGCTGCCCAGGGCCCCATCCAACCTGGCCTTGAACACCTCCAGGGATGGGGCATCCACAGCCTCTCTGGGCAGCTGTTCCAGCACCTCACTACTTTCATAGTAAAGAATTTACCCTGACATCCAACCTAAATCTCCCTTCCCTCAACTTAAAACCATTTCCCCCTGTTATCTACCCTTTCAAAGAGTTGATTCCCCTCCTGTTTGTAGGCTCCCTTTAGGTACTGAAAGGCTGCAATGAGGTCACCCCACAGCCTTCTTTTCTCCAGGCTGAACAAGCCCAGCTCCCTCAGCCTGTCCTCATAGGGGAGGTGCTCCAGTCCCCTGATCATCTTTGTGGCTCCTCTGGACCCTCTCCAACAGCTCCCTGTCTTTCTTGTACTGGGGGCTCCAGACCTGGACGCAGTACTGCAGCTGGGGCCTCACAAGAGCAGAGTAGAGGGGAACAATCACCTCCCTGTGCCTGCTGCCCACCCCTCTTCTGATGGAGCCCAGGATCCCATTTGCCTTCCGAGCTGCAGGAGCACACTGCTGGCTCACGTTAAGCTCTTCATCCATCAGGGCTTGGCAGATCTGAGTCTTCAGAAACACCCAGAACGCCATGATTTGTAGCCACGGAGTCTGTAGGACCAACAGGAGCAGACGAGGAAGCGCGGACAAAGCGCTGTGATGTCGGTGCTCTGTGAGCGCTGACAAACCGTTTCGAGGAGGCAGCCTGGATGGCCGCCCGCGGGCTGCGCCTGGGAGCCGCTTTGTCTCAGGACGTGCGAGCGCGGCTCCTGCACGGCGCGCTGCAGATGACACGAGTGGGGCCGTGGCTCCTGCCAAGATCCCGGGGCTCTTCGCGGCGCCCGCGCCTCCACAGCTTTGTCGCACGCGACCCGACGCCGGGCAGCGGCCGGGCGGCTCTGGCGAGGCGGCGGGAGCGTCGAGGTCGAGGACGCGATGGAGGCGGCGGCTCCCCGCTCTCGCGGCCCGAGCGCTCCCGAAGCCTGCCGAAGTCGCTCGGGTCGGGGAGCCGGAGGCTGCCGAACGCGCTCGGGCGGAGCGCCGGGCCCGCGGGGCAGGGCAGCGCGCCGCAGCGCCCCCTGTCGGCCGCGCTCGGGGAGCGGCGCCCGAGCCCGAAGAGCGGCGGCTGCGGCGGGGCCGGTGCCCGCGAGCGCGGGGCAGCGCGGCGGGTGCCAGGTAAGGCGGGCCGCGGCCCCGCTCTTCGCGCCGCGGTTCGCCCTTCTCCTCGGCTCCCGCCGCCTCCGGGGGCCGCTCCGCCCGCCTCGCCTCGAGCAGGAAGCGGCGGCGGCGGGCACGGCCTGGCCGCGCGGCGGGGCCCCTTCGGCGCCGGGCGGGCCGCACCCCGGGCCCGCCGTCTGTCAGCGCTGCCCGCGGCCGCCCGGCCCCCAGCTCGTGGGAAACTTGGCCGGGCCGCGGGCGCTCGGGGCCGGGCAGCGAGCAGCCGTCGGCCCGCCCCGCGCCGTGCGGGGCTCCGGGAGCGGGGAGCCGCCGCTCGTGTCCGCTCGCGGCCTTTGAGGCGCCGAGGTCAGGCGGTGCCGGGCCGGTTCTGCACCGCGCCGCGGCCTCCTGCGGGAATGAGCCCGAGCTGCGCGAGGAGGGGCGAAACCGGCGCCCGTGGGGCACGGAGGTGAAGGGCCGGCGGCGCTGCCCGCCCCATCGGGGTGGCTGCCTGCCCCGCTCGCGCTGCGCGGCCCTTCGAGAGCTGCGTGCTCCCGAGCTCCTGGTAACTGCACGGAACGCATTCACGGTGCCTGTAACGTCCAGCCTTTCGGGGAAGCCCAGTCTCGCGTCTTCTTCCTTCTCAAATTTACCTCGTTTGCCGCTCAATCAGAAGCAGGTTTTTCGCCTGGCGCGAGCAGAGGGCATATTTAGGACTGCCCGTGCCTCCTGTGGACAAACACCGCATCTGCACAGCGCCCTGACTACGAGCTTGTGAATAACACCTCACGCTGAGGTTTGTTTTTGCAGAGGATGGACTAAACTGTAAATGCGGAAGTACTGTCATGCAGTTAAAACTCTACATCTGTGGTTTTGCTTGATCTCTGTTACTTTCTTTTTACAGGAATGGAGGGGGAAAAACTGATTTCTGCAACAGACACGCAGTATTCTAGTTCGCTCCTTCAGTCTTTGAACGAACAACGCGGCCATGGGCTTTTCTGTGATGTTACTGTTATCGTGGAGGACCGGAAGTTTCGAGCTCACAGAAACATTCTTTCTGCCTCAAGCACGTATTTCCACCAGCTTTTGTCGGTGGCTGGGCAAGTAATTGAATTGAGCTTTGTGAGAGCTGAGATTTTTGCTGAAATACTTAATTATATGTATAGTTCCAAAATAATCTCTGTTCGAGCCGACTTAATTGATGAATTGATTAAATCGGGACAGCTGTTGGGTGTTAAATTCCTAGCTGATCTGTCCGTAGCTCCATCTGATGGAAGGAGCGTGCCAGGCGAGGTCAAAGATGGTGCTTCAGAAACTTCAGCTTCTGGCCCCACTCAGAAGGATGCTGAAACACAAGTACCTGCCATCAGGCAGGAGGGTCGAGAGGTGACGGGTTGGATGCCGGTTATAACTGAATCGTTCTCTCTACATGGCATAGCCTACGAGACTCCAAAAATAACAGTGACTGATTCAGATGATGATGATGATGTCATCTTTTGCTCTGAGATTGTTCCCCCAAAAGAATGTACTAAAGACGCAAATGCTGCAATCCAGAACCAGCCTTGCCCAAATGCACCTGGAATTTCTGACCAAAAATCGTGTGGCAGTGGTGGCTCCTCGCTCTCGACTAGCGCCACGTCAACTCAAAAACTTACTTCCTCTGCTAATCAGCTGAATCCAAACCAAGCACTGTCAAGTGCTGAATCGCTTGTCCCTGTGACACCGCAGCATTCGACAACTGAGCTCATTTTGCTGAATCGGCCCCCAGTTAACCCCTCAGCCAGTGTCAGCTCCTCACACGTGCTCCCTACAATTAATTTGGTCGAGGAGAGCCAGAAGCCATCTGATAAAGGTCCCTCAACTGAAGTGGAAACAGCTGCTGTTGATGTAGAAGAGGTGGTTGAGGACAGTGATGATGTCATCAGCTCCTCTAGTCCTAGTTCGGTCAGCAACGGCTCTTCGGTTCAGCAGCCTTCTGTACCCAAAGCAGCACCTTGTGAAGGATCAGGAGTACAGAAAAAACAGGTTGTTAAGTTTCCACAAGAACAATCTTCTAAACCTGGAGAATTTAAAATAAAAATCTCAGATGTCCTTACTGGAAACAACAAGGAATTCGGTCCAGGTATAGCATCAAAACATGCAGGAGAAGGGCAGAAAATCATAACGTTAGATACAGCAACTGAAATAGAAGGCTTATCCACAGGCTGCAAGGTATATGCAAATATTGGTGAGGACACTTATGACATAGTCATTCCGATTAAGGATGATCCTGAGGAAGGAAAAGCCAAGCCTGATGAAACCCCTAGAACATCTGATGGCGATTCCTCAAGTAGGAAACGCATGAAAGTAAAGCACGATGACCATTACGAGCTGATCATGGATGGAAGGGTCTACTACATTTGTATTGTATGTAAGAGGTCGTACGTGTGTCTGACGAGTTTACGGAGACATTTTAATGTTCATTCCTGGGAGAAGAAGTATCCGTGTCGATACTGTGATAAAGTTTTCCCTCTTGCAGAATACCGTACGAAGCACGAAATTCACCACACTGGTGAGCGGAGGTACCAGTGCTTGACGTGTGGCAAGTCTTTCATCAACTATCAGATCATGGCCTCACACATAAGATCAGTTCATAGCCAAGACCCTTCAGGAGATACCAAGCTTTATCGACTGCATCCTTGCAAGTCTTTGCAGATCAGACAGTATGCATACATTTCTGATCGCTCGAGCAGCTTACCGGTAATAAACGAGAATAGGATCGTTTATCGTGTTGATGCAGCAAAGAATGGCACTGAAGGAACAACATCTAATTCTCCAGGCAAACAAATGAGCTGGGATGATATTTTTGTTCCACAGGGAAACGATGCAATTTTTAAGCAAAATCAATCAGAGGGTAGTACTGAATTTGAGTTTGTAATACCAGAATCTTATTGACATGCTGGGAAAAGTGAGTACATAGTGCAGGTTTTATAAACAAACTGTTAAAAAACAAATTGTTCAGAGTGAGAACAATGTGAACTTGTTTGACAAAGTCATCAAATGGTAGTGCTTAGATGGGTCGTTAGTAGCTGCAAATAATCTGTGGAAGCAATTCACTGGAAGGTTTACTTGAATACAGATTAAGACATTTCCAAGGAGCTGGCAGTGTTTGCGAGTATGTTCATTTTGATCAGAACGTGAGGATTTGTGGCTGGAAAAAGGTGCAGCTTTCTCCTAACGAGCGAGAAATCTAATTTCTAAAGTAATTCAAGGTATTTCCTATACCCATACTTAGATAACCCCTTTCTTTCATGTTAGCACTTTAATGCTGAATTGTGCTTCATGATTCATGAAGAAAACAGTAAGATTTTCTATGGTAATGTTTTCAATATCGAACCATTGTGTTATTTTTCTGAATAAGTGTTACCACAAGGGTCCAAAATGACTGATCCAGTAGTTTGGAGCAGTGCATTTTTCAACTAGCATCTTAATTGTGCTTTTAAAAGCAGTATGAATCATTTGTCTTCACGCAGGTATTCCTGCCAATGAGAGATGCTCAGTTTGGTCTAACTTGAGCACACTTTTAGTTGTGCTAAGCAGTATGGTAAGTGGGGTAGTCAATGGACCATTCTGTTTCACTCTTTTTGTATCAGGGAAAAAAGTCAGTGCTCAGTAGTGGAGGAATCAAGAACACTCATAAACTTTTTTTTTTTTCCTCTCCATTAAGAAAGGTTTCAGTGTGGTATAAAAAAAAGTAATCCCCATGATACCCAAAGGCTTTGAAATTTACTTAGAATGGAGAAATCCTCCGAGTGCTGCATCAGTGCTGAGGCTGCTGAGGATCTCCTGTATGTCTTTGGTTAGATCTGTAAGTGGAACGGGAATTTTGTTTTTTAATTCTCCCATTTCTGGGGGGTGTAATCTTATGGTAATGATGTAACTGATGTTCAGAAAATGCCTGCCATCCCTCATACTCCACTGTATTATCTCTACAATTGCCTACTTGTCATCTGTTTGCTCTTACTGGCTGCTTCTATTGCTCCTTTTTTTCTCCTTAAATTCTTGGACAGTTAGAAAATAATTAGGAGAAATCCAACAGGAGCAAGAGATGGAGAGCTGAGAAAAACAGCAGTCGTAGCCTAGCACTTCAGATTTAGAGACTTAGTGCATTTTTCTAAATGATGAGATGAAAGCTGTTCAGAAATTCTAGCAGTTACTGAGGAAGACCGTTGTGCATAATTCTAGTTAGTTATCATTGCTCTCATTGCTTAAACCTTTTTATTTTCATGTTTCACATAAGCATCTTGATCCTCTGACTTTCAATGTTAAGATTTTAGACATGCATTTTAGACATGCATGGTATTTAAATGGTGAATGGTTCAAATACAGCTTGAGTTATAAGAAAAGACGCTGGAAAGGTGGGAGAAAGAGGAGAATCTTTACTTTTTACATGTGATACTCAGCACTTCTGTTTTGTAGGCCAAAAATGTTACATGTGTGGTTGTTTTCCAGACCGTGTCACAACCCCTTTGAATGTAAGGGGTTTTGCTTTCAGATGTCACATGTTGGATGTAGTCTGAGACAGCATTTCAGCAGCCTCACAAGAGTTAAGTACTGATTGCCCAGCATAGCTGGCTGCATGTTACATAGGAATGTCTTGAGCTTACCATCATGAAAAAATGCAGTGGTTTTGTTGCGGATGTGACACGTATGGAGTGAAGCACGCGCTGCAAAGTGTGCATTCAGTTGTACTGAAAAACAGTGGCTACAAATATTTGCTGCTGATGTACTAAAAAACTTAAACTGTACCTACTAAAGGTCTCTTTTTGGAGGAAAACTGGAAAATTAGGGCTTTGTAACTGTATTTCTGCTAGAAGACTTGTGTGTGCATGTGTCTCAGGGGCTTCAGTTTTCCTTGGAAGTGATTTTTGAAATCCAAAGTCCAGAGGTCACATAAAGTGGTTTTTTTTTTTTAAGTGCACTATTTATTGATTTGAAAACACATCAGATCCCTTCTTTTTAAACTTTTTTTTACAGGGCCACGAGCATTTGTATTTAGATTTCTGGCTATTGTACTTATATTTGTTTGTTTTTAACATTAAGCTTCCAGATTAACTTAATGAAAGGCGTTACTTGACTCCTAAGAAATTGGCCTTGGGGTAAGGAAAGGAAAAGATTGAATCTGAAAAACCACTTGCATAAAACTCAACTATTTCAGAGGTGCACTAGCAAACCTCATGGCCATTCTCACACAGCTAACAACCCGAATGGATCTGCTGCAAAATGTAATAACGGGGACTGCGTTGGCACTGTATGGTTTCTTTGGAGATTCATACCAGAGCATTCCAGTAAATGAATGAAATAAAAAAATGGAGATTAAAAAAATTGGCTGCTCATTTATTTTGTACCGTTAAGGCATGCAGCTCAGGAAAAGATGCAGAAGTTAACAATTACACAGAGCATTGAGTTTGACAGCTATTACCTATGAACTGTTCCATGTGAAACACTGCTAACTTTTGCCACGTCTGAAATGTATATACTTGTACAGTCTTTCTTTAACATACTTTTTAAAGTTGCGTTCTACTTTTCATTAATCAATACTTGATATTAGTTCTTAGAGCTTTCTATGGCAAAAATAAAAAGTTTAATTCTAGAGATGTGCAGCATGCTTCTTTTCAGTGACAGATCAACTCAACAGATCAACTCGTCAGAGGAGCAGCAGTTCACACCACTGCTCTGCTCCATCCGAACAGCAGGGCATGCCCTACAGGTTGCTTCTGGGGGGAATGCTTTGCTTTCTTGTTTGGGTAGGGCTGCTAAACAGTGAAGCTGGAGGAGCACCTGGGGCTTAACAGAATTAAAGAAAAAACATCAACACTGTGGTAGAACCACCAGTTTCCCAATACAGCAAATACTGTTTGTTGTTAAAGAGATTCAGTTAAACCGAATTCCTCAATGAATGCTGAAGGTGCTGACAAAACACGAAACTTGCTAAAACACAGAATGCAGCTTATGAACACTTACAAAAGTCACACCAGTTTATTTGACCTTGGTAAAGTAATAAAAGGGTACAGATGGTTCACAGTTCTACATTCCTGTAAGAAATGATGACCACAGTGCAGAAGGTTGCATTCACATGAAACACTTATTTTACTTGAGCAGAAGGAAACATGTAATTCAACAGAAAAATCAAACAGGTAATTTTTAAAACGTGACAACGGCCTCATCGTATTACAGTGAATTTAAAGCAGCAATGTACTTTTTGCTTAAATATTCCTTAGAAAACAAGAATTCTGATCATTAATTTCCTAATTTCAGTGTTTCTTGTCAAGTCAAACCCGATAACACAATTGTTTCCATATTGTTTCTCTGCCTCTCAGTTCTGTTACTCTCCAGAACTGCCTCTGTCCTGCCCTGTGGTGCCCCGGCCCCCCGAGCCCTGCTCAGCAGACAGGCACAAACGGTGTCATGTTTGTTGGCACTGGGACAGTACTGGACCTCCCATTTCAAAGATACAGCAATATCAAATTTTCTGATTTAAGTGAATGTGGCTTTCAAATTCCAGGTTTGTGGGTAGATTTGAAATCGCACACAATCTCTTGAACAAGATTTCACTCAGAAAAATATAATATAAAATGGATGAGACTCTAATATGTTGTTTTCAGTATGTAGATTTCCAAGAGCTGCGCTTGAACTATCTGCTGTAAAACAGAATGCCAGCAGGATGTGTTCTGCACACACCACTGCTTCAAATCCTGTGATTGTACTCCTTTCCCCAGCTACTTTTTTCACTTGTTGCTGGAGAAAAGTGCCATCCTTGAGCTGGCTAACATACTGATTAGCAGTGGACAGTGGAATGAGAAGGTTAACACACAGACTAGCCTACAGGCTTCGCAAATGCATAGTATTGAAAACAGCATTATAAAGTGTGGTGTACTTTGAGAAGTGAGATCAGGGACTTCAGCGTTCATTTTCCATTTTGACAGCTTTCATTTTCTTTCAGATTAAAAGTAGAGAGAGGTCACAGCTTAATATGTAACTGTGGATTTTTTCCCTGGCACGTGGACCAATTTTCTATTCTGCACACCAGATTGAGCTGTTCGGTATTTTCTTGTCTGCACCAAAGCTGAATGTAAATGTAGGCAACTTGGGATTAGGGCCAGCAATCTGATGCAAAGGAAAGTCCATTTTTAGGAAACAAGGAATAAGATGTCAATACCTCCTTTTTCTCTCTGAAGCAAGCAGTTGGGAATGCTCCGGCTGAGCAGCTCAGATCTAAACGCCGTCATCTGAGGTCACTTACTGGAGTAGAACCACACTTTACAGGACACTGTGTCACGTAACAAAGCTGACCTTCTTTTGTAATGCAGGACGCATGCAAAATCTGTTGGAATCTAGATCAATCAGCACAGTCATCAGCTGAAGATTAAATGAAAGTCACAACGATAATTGCAAATTCCTATCAGCTTCATCCTATATTACACGGTGTTGAATTTTATCCATGTGAGACTTACATCTTGGAGAACTAGTCGTGGAAATTCCATATGTGCAGCCCATAACACAGCTACTAAGACACTGCTTATTCAAGGTGCTGATTCAACCCGTTAAAAAAGTTAAAATTACAAGCTTAAAACAAAATCCTAACCAAGCAGAAGGAAAGATAAAGTGTATCCACTGCATTGTTTCAATGACTTGTGGGCAGTTTCTGAAGATTTAGGCAGTGCAGCCACCCAGACGGTTTGACTTCGGCATCATGACATAGAATTCGGAAGACAGACAACTGCATTTCACCTTCTATCTTAAGAAACGTCCTCAAATAAATCAGCTAATAGAGCTTATTAAAGCTTTTTCCCTAATAAATAAATAAATAAATAAAGATTCCAGTTGTTCTGCGAGACACATAAGAAAACACCCAATGAAGCTACCTCTATTTATTAATTTTAAAGACATCATCCTGGCTCCTCACTAGGGTTTCTATCCCATAGACTGTAACCAAGTGATGTGAACCAAGCTCTGCAGCCCCACAAAATCCCCAAAGACTGGTGGCCAAAGGCCAAACAAAACAAGCATCAGGTTGAGCTGTCTGCAAGCACCCTCACCTCGAGCAGAATGATACTCCTAGGCAGCTGTGGATCTTGGCTACCCTCACTTCAGCTTGGCTCAAGATGGAGTAAGGCAGACCAGAATCTATCGTCTGCGCTTTATTAAAAACCAAGGACTCCATGACCCTCACTGTAAAATGAGGAGGTTGCAATTTAGGTCCCCTGGAAAACATCAGCAGTATGTCCCCTTCCTTGCACCCCACTGTTAAACCTCTGAAATAAGTCTCACAAGAACGAATCGTTCAATCAAGTATTCATGTTTGCAATTATCTTCTGTGTCTACTCCCCCCCCTTCCTCCCACAGTAAGATATAAACACAAAATGTTCACAATCATTTCAGTGGCAAGTACTTCGCTCTTCTTTCCCCTCGTTCTTTACGGTGTATAAGGTGGTGGCTTTTCAAAAGGTGGAAAATACGGTGGTGAGTACCGAGGAGGAGCGTTGGAGGACCACATGTAGCTGGGAGATGGTGACACAGACTGCGGGTCGTCCGAGAGGCCAGAGGGAGTGGAGGCTGGGAACACACTGGAATGCTGCAGGAAGGAAGCAAGAATGCTGTAACATCTCCAGTTGTGAAGGGCAGTGATAAAACAGGATTACACCACAGAGCAGAGGAAGATTATGGCCGCAAGTTGGACCAGAGGAGGTTTAGGTTAGACTTAAGGAGGAACTTTTTCTCTCAGAGAGTGGTCAGGCACTGGAATGGCTGCACAGGGAGGTGGTGGAGTCACCATCTCTGGCAGTGTTCAAGAGGCATGTGGACGAGGAGCTGCGAGATCTGGTTTACTGCTTGTGGTAGCAGTGGCAGTGTGAAGACAGTTGGGCTAGATGATCTTATAGGTTGTTTCCAACCTTGTGATTCTATGATTCTATGATTTATATTTCAAGACTCAGTTCTGCAAAGCGTGCAGACATACATGCGAGTATCTGAATCACTTGTGCTCAAGGTAAGCACAGTCACAGTGCTGCATAATGAAACTCCTGAGACCTGAAATGGAAGGAGCATTCTGGTTCTCTCCATTGCTTCTGCTGTGCACCTGCTTGCATCTCATGTAGCCTGGACAACCAAAAAATGATGAGGCTCTTTCATATCTCAGTTTTTTTGTATCAGCCACTGGTAACAAACAGGCTGCAGAGAGTTTCTTTTTGCCCTGGTTTTTATCATTAATTAAAATAATAATAATGGCAGCAAACAGTTTATTCCATCAGTAAGTAAAAAGCTTCAAAAGGTTTTACATAGGAAACGTGTACATGCCTGAAAATTACTTCTTCGTGCTCTCCAGAATACCTTTGTTCTCCACTGTACCTTGGGCTGTATGATGCTGGCACTGCCACAGAGCTGTGACCATGTCACGTTCTGTCCAGAAATAGGCCAGACAAATTAATTCTGAACAGGTAATGAAATACTGACACTTCCATTGCTCTCCTGGCCGTAACGCACCGTAATTTTACCCCTGACAAGCACGTTCCTGGGCTGAGCCTTGCGTTCCTGACTGCCACCTGGCCCATGCTAAGGCAGTGCTCACAGAGCAGCCTGGGCAAGGCGCTGGGCCCCACTCCCAGCACTCTGCACTCTTGAGGAGAAACACATTCCTGCTCAGAGCCAGGCACTGAGCCCCTTGTGCTGCCCTGGACGTGGCTCATCCTTTGAGTGCGGGCATGCGCTGCCAACTCTGAGCAGCAGGCTGCAGAAGGAAGGATGCACTGTTGAGGAGCCCACAGCAGAGCATGGCTCTCTCACCTGCCAGGCTGAGCTGCAAACAGTATTTGAGGTTGGATTTTATCTCGGCAGTGCTTTTTTGAAACCCTGCACCACATCTCTAAAACTGACCCATGACAGCTTATTCTGTGGCTATATAACCCACAAAAACCAGCTTGGCCACCTAGAAGCCCACAGCAAGTCCCACAGATCACTCCTGTTGGAAAAAACACGGCAACTTTTCCAACACACGCTCACCCCACCGGTGCAGCCCCACCTGCAGAGACATTTGTTTGGACAGATGCTGAGCTGCACAGCGGACACCAACCAGCAAAGCCAGCCCACCAAGCATCTGAGTGCTGCTGCCTGGCAACAGCCCGGGGCTGGGAGGAGAGCTGCCTTTGTTGCCTCTGCAGAGCTGGCCTGGCTCTGGCGTCAGGCTGCTGCCTGGCCCTGCTAATGCATCCAGCCGTTGGGAAGACGGTGCTCATTTCCCTCTATTAATGGGAGATCTGGGGCAGAACATGCCACTGCTGCTGGTGTGAAGTGAGCCCGTCTGCACCCTCTCACAGAAGGCAAAATGCCACGGGGCAGAGATGCACTCAGCTAACTGCTCCTGGCCACCAAACCACACAAAGAGAGGCACAGCACGCAGCCTGCTGCCACTCCAGTGGGTTTCCTCCTGCCCAGTTCCTGTCCCGGCCCATCGCAGAGCCCTTGTCACCATGCAGCACAGTGCCAGCAGATGACAATTGCCACAGCACTGGCTGTTGCTAACTCCCATCGACTTGTGCTCTTCCAAAAACCAGAGAGCTAGTTCTGCCATCTTACTGTTGTGTGAGAAAGCAGAGATGCAGAGTCACAAACTCCCAAAGAAATCCAGGACTTTTTTTTTCTTGGAAAAAATGGGTGAATGACTGGGAAGTTCTGAATGAGGCAATTCTTGCATCGAAGAAAATGTAGCCTCTGATAGGGACTGGAGAAGCAAGGAAGCAAGGCTGGGCCTGCTCCATGCACAACCACAGGGACAGCAGGGCAGAAGGCAGCAAGGTGGCAAAGACACTGCTCAGATCAGACAAGAGAAAGAGCATCCACTACCAGAGGCCTCAGCTGATGTTCCCATGCTGGCTCCCAAATTTCCTGGAGAAAAGCAAGGCTCAGACTTAGAACAGCATCAGAGAGTGAGACCTGGCTATTTTAAATTTAGATTACCTTAATTGCTGACCAGCTTTTGTGTCAGCTCCTAAGCCAACACCTGTGGTATCACAGCAGTGAGACACAGGGGCTTTCATCTGGTGGCTGAGATGTGAGCACTAGGAGAGCCCCAGCAGTGGTTTTGGTTGAAAAGCAAGGCAAATCCACCCATGCTGCTCTGCTGTTGGGGCTGCAGCACAGACAGGCACAGAATGAAACAGTGCTTATTATCAGCAGTGTCTGGCAAATGGACTTCATAGAGAAGCTTGCTTAGGTAATATGCTGAGGTTGGAATCTCTACAGCAGGAAAAAGTTACACAACACTGCTGACTGCCTTGGGTTGCACTAACCTCGAAAATGAGTCAAAAGTCTGTACAGATAAGTCCCAGGAATTCTGATGTTCAAGTATTTCTGGGATGTTCTGACAACAACGTTGCTCAGTGGCCTTAGCAATAAAACCAAATCTGTTTAGATGGAAGATACCTTTAGTGCACAGCTCTTATGACATAGATTGTGGCTATTGCAGACCAGATCTCATAGCTGACATCCAAGAACTTAAGCTCTCGTTAATTAAAAAAGGTCCCCAGCTGTGATAGTCACAAAGAAAATGTGAAGTTAACACCTCCACTCTGGTAACATCCAGTTGAAAGAAGAGCTGAGGTGAAACAATCTCATCTATTTCAACAAGTGAAAACTGACGTTGACAGCAAGATTCAAATGAAATCACTGTTTCTAGCAGCAAAGTTCCATGACTCAGAACAGAGATTACAGCAGCAGTGGTGTCTGCAGGGACTGTTCTTAGACCAGCTGAAGCGCGTGGGAAAAACAGAAGAGCTTTTCAATCAATACGTGTTTTTGAGAGCTCAAAGAGCTTTCTTCCAACAGTTGATCTATTTCTCTCAGGCACAGCAGTTAGCCTAATAAAAACTAGCACCTGAACACCTCGCTTTGTCTTTATCATCAGTGCACAGCAGGTGCCAGAGGCAGTGCCTATTTTTAATGTGGCCTCTACTGGTGAACAACAGGGGAAGCAGGCAGCATGCCCTACTGCCTTCTTTTCAAGGAGAGCTTGTTGTCTTAGTAAAAGAGAGTGCTGCCAAGCACCAGTGGCTAGAAGGAAAGCTTTGGTATTCTTTGCATGAACAGGAAAATTAAAGTGTGTAAATGATTGAAAGACAGGCCTCCAGAGTCCTGCAGACTGCATTTAACTTTCCAGCAAAAAAAGAAAACAAACTATAACATTCTGTACCTGAAAGTCGTATGCAGAGTAGGGAGGCAGGTGAGGAGTGCTGTGGTAGTAGGTGTTGTAAGATGTCACCTGTGGCCTTGAGTAATAGGACACTGTAGGATGTGCATTTTCAACCGTGCAGTTCAGCGTAGGCAGGGAAGGTGTCTGTTAAAACAAAGAGAGCATCTCAGCCACTAACCCAGACAACTTCAGTCACCAAGACCAGACAGCTGAATGAACACAGGAATAATTAGAGGAGCAGAGTGTGTCTTTTAGATGGAGCTCAACTCTGTCCCAGAACAAGTCTGGCAACAGCTTGGTGCATGCTACTACTAAAACAAAAAGACTATTCAGACTGCGTCTTCACAATCAGGAGGAAGAACCCAACTAGTGCTATGAAATCAACAGCTCATGAACAACCAGTACACATTTCCTTGTAGAAGGTCAATGCTATGAAAAGGAACATCTGGTTTAAACAAAAAGTTCATTCGTATTCACCCTGGTATTGCAACACCTGTGGAAAGGTTCCTTTTGAAAACAAAGTCTATATTTCTGTTCACCTTTTCTAATTGTGTTCAGGTACTCGTTTTTACTTTCTCCTTACTGTTCTTTCATGCCCTTCTTCCTGGCCAGACTGCAATGATGCAAAGATCATTTGCACAGAAATACCAACAGTTGTTTTCATGATTATTTTAAAAAGGCAATTTGATTTATTTGTTTTAATGCATAGAGAAACTGGTACCATCTTACCATGTCTTTAAAACCTCCAAGTATCGCTGCTGTAATGATCCCCAGGAATAGCCCCACTATGTTCAAAATTGTTGCTGACCAAAGTAAGTGGTAAAGATGGATGATGTCCTGGCAGCTGCTGACATCAATGTATTCATAGTATCCTCCAGAAATCTCTACTCTGCTGGATAAGGGGAAAAAAAAAAAAGGTTAAAAAATGCACCACACAATAAAACCTAAACACTTCCAATGGACAGTAAAATGCTGTCTGCAATTTAATGATAGTCTGGACCTGACCACTGAGATGGGAGCAGGGATAAAGCCTGCTAAATCCCACTCTTGTGGCATCTAAGATCTCCCTGCATGGTAACAGCAGAAGAGACGGCCTGATATGTTGTGAAACGAAGAAGTCCTGCCAGCTCTACTAGTATCAAACTGCCCTTGAGTCTGGATCTGCCTCTTATTTCCATCACCTGAAATCTCCAGAGACAGTCCTTTATCCTGGAGGCTTCCCAAGGACAGATCTGACCTGGAATAACATAGAGAAACCAGTCCATGTCTCAAGAAAGGGCCACACTGCAGGCTTCTCACGGCCACACAAGCAGGTAGATGGGTGGAATGCAGGACAGCATGGCTGGCCTCCAATCACCAAGCACATCTGTCTCAGCCTCCCTTACTCAAATGCTCATCCTTTCCATCTCTACCGTGGCATGGGCTGGCAGGATTCTTATGCAAGAGCCTTCTCCTTACCTCATCACTTACTTTCCAGATCACAGTGGAGGAGACAACAATTTCAAGCAGAATAGAGGCAGAGATTAACCGAGTGGCTTGGCTGCAAAGCCCTGCACGACAGCCTGAATGACTTGAACTAGATAATGTGAGCACAGACCTGGACAGTCTTTAACACCACAGCCTGCATGTACTGCCTGCAGAGCCCATTCTTATGCAGATGTGAAAGAGTGTACTGTTCTCAGTGAACCCTGCTTCATCACCAAGGACATTCAGCACCAAAGATAAAAGGCTTTGAAAAATACTGTAACGATAAAGAATCCTGTGTGGGGTTCAACGTGGAAGGACTTGCCCAAGGTTGCTGCAGCTGGGGCTCTCAGCATCAGGAGGCACACAAGGCTGCTGTCACTTCTGTAATTTCCACCCCATACACAATAAAGTAGCTAACCAGCCTTGAGTGTCTGTGCCTTTTCCACTGAGATCCCAAAAGAACCAGCACCTCCTCAGTGAAAGCACTTGTGTGGCAGCAAGCAAGATTAAGTCTGAAATAATTGCTTTAAAATAGGGGAAAATAGGTCAGAGGCAGAACCCTCAACCTGGCTGACTGGGAAAAAATCCACCCAGTAATACAGAACAGTTAGATTTTTCTGTTCCGATCACTTCTATGTCATTCCCCTCATTTAGTAAAAATGAATTATGTTCTGCGAATTCTTATACAGAAACAACATACTACAGAAACCAGGGATTATCCTTCCCAGCACCCAAAACCACCCTTTCCTAATAAAATCTTTTGATCTCCTACCATCACAGCCAGTGATTTGAGTGGGGGCCAGCCCACAAGAAATATTAACCCTGACACAGCCCTAGGCAAGAGCCAGCACTTAGAAAATCATTTATTCTCTGCTGACACACACCAGACACTCTAAATGACTTAAGCAGTATGTGTGCTGAGGTTAGTTCAAGCACAGTAGCCAGATCTAGCAACAGCAAGATCACTGTGCAGGGGTGCTCTATTGATAATCACTCTTCCAATTCATCCTTGCACAGTGCTGTGACACTCATTTATAAGCATGCAGTTAGCACTAGCTTGTGAACACTCCTCCCTGTTACTGGAATGAAGAACAAAACAATGAGGAAAATGAGGAAGAACAGTGTCCCAGTTTTCATAACTATCTTCTAAAATTAAATAAAATCCAATAAACGAGCAGTGCCAACAGATAAGGAAGGTTAGGGTGAAGTACATAAGGGGAAAAAAAGGGAGGAAGGCCAATAATGGAAGTAATGGGAACTCTCACCCACTCTTCCAGCTGGGCTGGCCTGAAGCGTGCTTATACGTAGTTGGCATGACTTCAGCACAATTCATGTACCCCTCTACTTGGTCCCTTTCTGACTAGGAGTCCTCATGGCAAACAACTGTCACTTTGGTTCCCCTCCCACAGCAGCTGTCATTAATCAATACTCCGGTCCGGCGTTATCCTGGCCCTTCAGAAACCCACAAACCACCACACTGCCTGCTCTCCCCGTGCCAGGAATGGTGTTTCTAGCTTACTCACTTTCCACAGTTGTACAGGTCACAGCAGAAGCAGGTGTTGGTTTTTATTTTCGGTGTGCACGGTGCACGACGTTGTGGGTGACAGACTGCCTGTGTGGATTCAGAAGAAATACAAAGTACATATGGACACAATCACCAAACAATTCCTGCTGCTATTTGGCCTGCTCTATGTGTAATTTTTCACTGATCCAAAGATCAGCCCCAGGGAGATCTTTTTTTCCTTATCTTGCAACACAGTCTTACAAAGAAGAAAGTCTGGAATAAAGATGCATGGCAGTAGAGCAGATCAGCCCCATCCTTCCACCATGGGGAAGTCACAGATAAGCACATACCTGCGTAGGAAGTGGGTTGTGCAACTCCTGTGAACAGATAAGGCACTGCTGAAGAAAGGCTTCCCCAGATGGCAAATTAGAGCAGGGAATTATTATGAGGCTGACACTGAGAGAAAGATTCCCATACTGGAAAAGACAGAGACTGACTGCCTGTGGGTAGTATCACCAAAACTAACCTGGACAGTCTTTTGGCCAAAAAGAGAATGGACCCCACCTGTGCCATGGCATAATATTTTATTTGCACCTCTGACATTTTAAGGTGAAACAGTTATTCCTAACTCCTCAGAAACGTGGGAGTAAATCTAGAGGGACTCTCAGCACAGAGCACAGGAAGTCAATAGTGTCCATATGCACTAACATGGCATGAACACCCATCCTCACAGGGCTTCTCTGTGGAGAAGACACAAGCAGGAATTACTGCTGTCTGGACTCTGAATCCACATTCTGTTCTGGTAATTTGTGTGCAGGTGAAGATTGACAGAAATCAGTGTGTTTTCCTCTCCCACCCCCTCCTTTTTTTTCCTGCCTGCTCCTTTCCAGGCACATCAGTACCACTGGTGGAGGAGAGCAGCCCTGGCTCCCAGCTGCTGCTGACTGCAGAGCTCTGGAGATGGTGGCAGCAGCCTGGTGGGGGGCTTCTGCACCTGCAAGGTGAAGCCAGCCCTGCGAGGAGGCAGCACAGCCCAACCTGCTCTCACCTCTGGTGGTGTGGTGCTCTTGGAGTAGTACTGGCATCGTCCTGCATACAGTGGCCGCAGGTCCTGCCAAAAGAAGAGCACCAGGTTTAATGCCCCAGCAAAAACCAAACCTGCTGGCCTTTGGGCCAGGCTTCAGATTGGCCCTGCTCTGCCTCAACATCCAGCCATTGCAGCCACCACCCCAGCCCTCAAGAGCTTCTGGATGCAGTGCTGTGGGGTGCATGTCTGTGGCAACTACGTGGGAGCAGCAGCTCTTAAGCCAGCCTCACCCAGGCAGGGCTTCTGCCCCGCAAGGAATAAATTATTCATTCATTTCTCATATCCACAGAGGCCTCCTGGGGCCACCTAAAGTGTTTCCAAGGGCTCTTCATGCTGAATCATTACAATTTATCATCAAATTGTCGGGAAATCTGTCCTTCTGGGCTCCTGAGTGAATGGTGGGAAACCTCTGGAGGATTAGGGACGGCTCAGCTCACAAACAAACACATTACCTTCTCGCTCACGGGCAGCCTGCTTCCCAAAATGCAATGCTGAATTCCCACCGCAGTGAGGGCAGGCAGTGGCAGCTCCCTCATTTGTGCACACCAGCTGTGGGGACGCCCCGTGTCCCAGCCGTCCTGCTCTGCTCTGCGGGTGTCACCCAGCACACAGAGCCCCAGAGGGAACGCTATGTGCTTGGGTGCTGGGAGCACGTCTCTGGCCAGACGGTGACATTCTTGGGTGGTTAGGAGGTGAAGCGAGGCCAAAAGCACACCCGTTAATCAAGAGGCAGAAACCAGAGCCCTCGCTGCTCTGCCACAGACGCACAAGCATGCTGGCAGCAGTAGGACCGAGTGCCCACTCACATCATCAGCCAGCCTGTCAGGACAGCGCCCCGAATCTCAGAGCCAACCTGCGGGGCTCCACTCCACATGGCCAGGATCAGCCAGGAGTTGGATGAGCCTCATCGTTTTATCAGTGCTCACACTTCACAAGCCCCTGAAAGGGGTCAGAGGTGGTCACGGCTTGCTTGTCAACAATGGGGACCTACCACACACCTGCAGAGCTCCATCTGCCCTGCAAGCAAACCTGGCCGTCCCACTGCCTTTCTACTGCTTGAACAAACCGAGGCAGGAAAGAGGAGTCTGCTTTACAACAAAGAACAAAGAGCCGATGGTAACTGTGACATCCTGACATTTCTTTCCATTCTGATTACAAATAAACTCAAAATGAGTCTTTTAAATCTCATTTTGCAACAATAAATTATTTTTTTAAGAAAAGCCATCAAACACCAACGTTGTGGGAAAAAGAAAATCTGCAGTTCTAAGTTTCAACTTAAAACTTCAAACGGGATGATGTTTTTTTCCATTGTTATACTAATAGCTGAAGTTTTTGCATGTCCCTCTGTACTACTGACCGGTCGTGACCGCAGCAGGACTTGGAGCCCAGGGAAATCACTTCCTGTTTGTACTGAAGCCCTCAAAGAGCTTTGTACCCAATGGCTTCCCTCAACTACAGCACCCAGCAGTTCAATCAGCATTAGAAGCTCCTGCTAACACAACATGCAAAGTCAGACATGCAACTGTTCCTACCTTGTCACCTGGCACCAGCTAATTCAGTAAACACATGAAGCATACACAGAAGAACTAAAGCAATGTTTTAACATCTTAATGCTTACTGCTCATCTCAGGATATTTTTGTAAAGCTGACACGTTTTTCTACATTTTGCAATTTAAACCAGTATTCAGCACACGACATGTATTTACAGAGTTGGATGTGGTCTGATGTGGGATGTGAACACATCACCTGTTTTCCTAGAGTAAAAGTACTGCAGGATTCTGGTTTTCCTGGAAGCACTTACTATGTGTCTGGCAGCAAAGACACCATCTACTATGGCACAGCAGAATGCAGCAATGACGCCAAAGCTGATGAAGACGATCGATGCAACCAGCTAAGGAAGGAAAACAAAGCAAAGCGTCATGTGCTTCTCCACAACCAAACATTTTGCGTCCTTTCCACACGGATACAGAAACCACAGTCAATAAGTCCTCAAGCAATCAATGACCCAAATGTTTGCACAGACTGGTCTCATTGAAGTCAATGGGATGTGTGTCTCAGAGGTGCCTGTTCTCCCACGGAGGTAGAGGCAAGGCAGCAGGAGCAGCACAGTCGTGCCAGACAACTTGATATTGTAATATAAGATCTTCCATGACTCCAAAGTGCTAAATTTAGGCTGACCATACACCTCCTCTTCTGGCTGCTGCTTGTCCTTAACTCTTCCCTGCAGAGAAAAGAGGAATTTCTTCTCCCTGCAACCCAGAGAGCTGCAGGCAATCTGCTCATATGAATGTTCCTCTGGCCATCTCAGCCCACCAGCCACAGTGGCTTCTGTTTCTGGTACTGTCAGTTAGTTACAACAGCCACACTGTTTCTCTGTCATAACCAGTGAAACCACAAAAGGGGGGAAAGTGAGCACAGCTTCTTACAATCCCAGTAGAAGGAATGTTTTTCTACAGCTTTGGTTATTCTGTAATGAGTTTCTCTCTGTGCTTTCCTGCACTTCATGCATACATGGAAGGATATCCTCCCTTAAAAGCATAACCCTTGGAGACAGGAAGTGAGCCAAACACTTTGTACACACAATTAGGTTATTTGTCCTCTCCACTGGCAGATAGGAATTGCTAACACAGTTATTTAAAATGATACAGAGTTAATTATGATACTTTTATAACAGCCTCATTAGGATCCAAGGATCTAGTGTCAGAAATGCGTTTGCCACCCTCGCATATGCCAATTTCCTCTCCCTGAGCTGGAGAAAGAAAAGCCTGAAGTCAGCTACACTGAGTAGCATTCAGACAAGACAAACCAGGCTTGGATAACGTAGGAACCCTAAAATAGGCAGGTTCCGCTCTGAAGCTGCCTTTGGACAACGTTACAGCGACACAAGGTTTGTCAAGCTGGTAGTAATGGCTTTCCTATGGCATGAGCGGCTGTCACACAGCATCACAAAGTGCTGACTTTCAGCTGGCAAAGCACTGACCACGCAGCTCCACAAAAGGCAGGGCTGTCCTCATTGCTGGCACCACCATGCTCTCCCTTGCTCTGCTGAGTGCAAGGCGCAGACACGCGGCACGAAAGCCAATCTGCTGGGGTGGGAGAAAGGGGAGCTGGCTATTTCTGTCTGCAGACTGGAGAGAATTCAAACTCAGGTCAGTTCTCCCTTTGGCCAAGTTGGCATGCTCAGGTCCTCGTGCTCCCCAGCCACCTCCTGGGCAGAAACAGGCACAGGAACATGGCTGCAGAAGTTGCTTTTAGCTCATCCTGACATCACCACGAGTGACTGAGTAATGAGCAACGCACTCTGTCTTAAAGAAGGGCTCTGGTGAAGTCCACTAAAAATTAAAGCATTCTGCACTGCCTGTGGTACTATGGAAATACATAATGGGCAAGACTGCCCACTGTAAAATTAAGCACCCCTGGTTGAAGCAAGATATGAATAAAATATGGAGACCGTGAGCAATAGCTACTGCGTGTCCTCTACTGTCAGGGCAGACTCACGCCAGCCTGCAAACAGGCAGCAGTAACGCAATCCTTGCAAAGCTGGGTCACACATGCTTTTTAGGACATGATGACAGAGATGAGAATAACAGACATTGGCTATCCAGGGCCCTTTGGAATAAACAAACAAGCCAGGTGAGAGCCACGCTGTCTTTTACAGAATCACAGAATGGCCTGGGTTGGAAGGGACCTCAAGGATCATGAGTCTCCAACCCCCCTGCCACATGCAGGGCCACCAACCTCCTCATTTCATACCAGACCAGGCTGCCCAGGGCCCCATCCAACCTGGCCTTGAACACCTCCAGGGATGGATGGAGCATCCACAGCCTCTCTGGGCAGCTGTTCCAGCACCTCACCACTCATAGTAAAGAGCTTCCCCTGACATCCAACCTAAATCTCCCCTCCCTCAACATAAAACCATTTCCCCTTGTCCTGCTGTCACTCACCCTTTCAAAGAGTTGATTCCCCTCCTGTTTGTAGGCTCCCTTTAGGTACTGAAAGGCTGCAATGAGGTCACCCCGCAGCCTTCTTTTCTCCAGGCTGAACAAGCCCAGCTCCTTCAGCCTGTCCTCATAGGGGAGGTGCTCCAGTCCCCTGATCATCTCTGTGGCTCCTCTGGACCCTCTCCAACAGTTCTCTGTCTTTCTTGTACTGGGGGCCCCAGACCTGGACGCAGTACTGCAGCTGGGGCCTCAGGAGGGCAGAGTCGGGACAATCACCTCCCTGTGCCTGCTGCCCACCCCTCTTCTGATGGAGCCCAGGATCCCATTTGCTTTCCGAGCCTCAAGAGCACACTGCTGGCTCATGTTCATCCATCAAGACCTCCAGGTCCTTCTCCACAGGGCTGCTCTCAAGGACCGCTCCTTCCAGTCTGTAGGGATGCCTGGGATTCCTCCGGCCCAAGTGCAAAACTCTGCACTTTGCCATGTTGAACCTCATCAGGTTCACCCGGGCCCACCTTTCTAGCCTCTCGAGGTCCCTCTGAATGGCATCCCTTCCTTCCACCATGACAACCGCACCACTCAGCTTGGTGTCGTCAGCAAACTTGCTGAGGGTGCACTCGATTCCGTCATCGATGTCATTGATAAAGATGTTAAAGAGCACCGGTCCCAAGACAGACCCCTGGGGGACATCGCTCATTACCAGCCTCCACCTGGACATGGAGCCATTGATGACCACCCTCTGTCTGCGGCCTTTCAACCAGTTTCTTATCCATCGAGTGGTCCACCCATCAAATCCACATCCCTCCAGTTTGGAGATAAGGATGTGGTGGGGGACCGTGTCAAAGGCCTTGCTCAAGTCCAGGTAAATGACATCAGTTGCCTTTCCCTTGTGCACTGATGCCGTTACTCCATCATAGAAGGCCACCAGATTGGTCAAGCATGACCTTCCTCTGGTGAAGCCGTGCTGGCTGTCACGGATCACATGCCCTTTCCTCATGTGATCAAGCATGTCATCCAGGAGGATCTGTTCCATGATCTTCCCAGGTACAGAGGTGAGTGTCACCAGCCCGTAGTTCCCCAGGTCCTCCTTGCTCCCTTTCTTATATATGGGAGTGATGTGACCCTTCCTCCTGTCATCCAGGACCTCATCTGACAGCCACGACTTTTCAAATATGATGGAGAACAGCTCAGCAACCACCTCAACCAGCTCCTTCAGAACCCTGAGATGCACGCCATCCGGCCCCATAGACTTGTACACGTTCAGTCTCATCAGGCTGTCTCTGACTTGCTGTGCCCTTACGGTGGGGGGGGGGATTTACTGCCCCAGTCCCAACCTAGAGTTTTAGAGATGCAGGGCTGAGGGACATGAGAAATATTAGAATCCTGGCTGCCAGTGAAGACTGAGGCAAAGAACTCATTCAGTACCTCTGCTTTCTCTTGAAGCCAGTTCTCCTTTTACATTTACCAGAGGAGGTACACTCATTTCGGCCTGTCTCTTCTGGCCAATATACCTGTAGAATGTCTTTATATTGTTTTTCACATCCCTCACTAAGTTCAGTTCCACCTGCGCCTTGGCTTTCCTGATCCCACATCTGCAAGTCCAGATGGCATCCCTGTATTCTTCCCAGGTGACACGGCCTTGTTTCCAGAGCTTGTACACACCTTTCTTTGCCTTCAGCGTGCCCAGCAGGTCCTTACTGAGCCATGCTGGTTTCCTGCCTCCTCTGCCCGCTTTCTTGTTCAGAGGGACGGAAAGCTCTTGTGGTCTCAGAAAGGTATCCTTGAAAAGTAGCCAGCTTATTTACCAGCAGTTATGTGTGAAATGGATTGGTATAAGGTAACGATTGCTCAACCAGGCTCTGACCTGCTGCTATTACACAGTGAGCCTCTTGGCTTGGAAACCCTACAAGCACAGACGGAACAGGACGTTCTCTTCTTGCACAGTCAGGGTAAAAAGAGCAAAAAATAGCCACCGGGAAGCCCACCTACCCCACACCCTGTCTGACTCTGGGAAAGAAAGGTTTCCTCTCCTGCAGGGTCTGTCCCACCCCCTCCCTGCTGCCAGCACATGCTCTGCGGGGATTACATTTCTAGCAAAGCAAAGGGCAGCCCAGTACATGCGGGAATTTTTCCAGACTCCCTCAGCCAAGCTTGCCTTAGCCCTGGTTAGCAGCAGACACTGCTAAGCATCCATGAGTCCCCCTGCAGAGGAAATTCCACTGCTGCAAAAGCAGGCAACATTGGTGGGCGAGCAGGACAGACTGCAGGGTCAGACAGCTGCAGCATCATCCCCCTGTGCCATCTCAGAGTGGGAAGACCTGAAGGGACCTTGCCTCTAAGGTGTGGGCAGAGTTTGGATGGAGACTGCAGCTGCTGATGCTCCAATGAGCTACAGCTGCTGCCTTCAGCACAGGTGAGAAAAGAGAGGGTTTTGAAACAGCACCTGCAAGACATGGCAAGGGGATGTAAGAGACACAAAGAACCACACACAAGTCTCCTGAGCTTATCAAAGAAGGCAATCTGCAGTGCTCTGTCCCCATTGCACAAAGATTCTCAGCATAAGAACCTTCCTTGCAGTGTGAGAAGAGAACCAGAGAGTCGTGGTTTGCATACCTGGTGTGAGCAGCACCTTCCATGCTTCTCACACCCCAACTGCAGCTCTATTGCACAGAAAAAATGTCTTGGTTTTAATTCCTGCTTCAAGAGATGTTTGAAAACAAGGAATAGAAACGCACGCATCAATCAGCAACACTGGAGATGTTGGCTGCTTTGCAGTTATATCACTATTGATTCTTTTCATTGTGTCACAGTCTCAAGTCATTTGTTCTCCAAGAGCAGAATTTTCTATCTCTGAGCACTCAGCCTCAGACCTGGCTTTCTGATGGGCCCTCTGCTGGCTTTCCCCTCCAGTCTCTGGGTTGGCTGTTTGACCTCCTTCTCTGTCCTTTCCTTGGATTAGAATGTGGCCAAAAGCAGTCTTCACAGAGCTTCAAGCCTCTAGGAATTTATTTTAAAAGTTTTAAAATAAATGTATTGATTTAACATAAACGTATTATACCTAGGCTATTATGTGTCACATACTGTGACAGCTCAACATAAAATGTGCTGGGCATAAGTCTGTGAAGTGCCAAGTATCCTGAAATCTCCAAACACTCTATTTCAAGCCCTTGAAAAATCCCACTGAGTTCAATGAGACTGTCTATAGTCACTTTGTGCTTCTTTGAGCGTTTTCTCAAATTTAGAAAAGTATCTGGGTTAACAGCCTTGTTCTCCTGGGCTGCCAGGAAACATCTATAGCTCTCATGAGGCATGCAATGCTAGCCTGGAAGGGTTAGGAAAACCAATAACATTCTTTACACGCAGAATTTGAATTAGTCTTAAAAAATAAACAGATAAAAAAACACCTCTGCATAATGAACTTACCATTTGCCTTTTGTTTTCTATCAAGTTTGATCCAATTATTCCAAGGAATGACCCAAAACCGAGCTGAAAGACAACATAGTGTTAGCATTTAGATCAGGAAGACACCCAAAGTATTTCACATACACACAGAACATAAATCCAGAAGCACAAAAAGAGCACACTGAATTCATGAGCACTCTTCCCTCAGCAAGGAAGTTAGTGGAGTCTCCCACTAGCTGGGACTGTCAAGCATACCCCTCGTGTAACACCAAAAGCATGTGTAAAAACCAAAAGGATGAATTCTGTCTCCAGCACCCTCCCTGGTAATGCTCAGAAATGGGTGGATGAGGACATGGATTGCTGCCTTGGAACTACCCTACCAACATTCAGTAGCCTTCAGATGCAGACCTAGCAGGACACCACTAGCAATCTCAGGACCAGACTCCGGTAACCTCACCAAGGGTGTAAGCAATCACCTAAGTTTTTTCAGCTCACAGTTTCTTGATATGAAGTATGAAATAAAAGAGAACTCATACTAAGGAAACAGGTTTGGTTTTTTTTTTTGACACCTTCTACTCCCTCAGTTGCAGGAGTGATGCTTCATCAGTCAGGGTCTTTTACCAGAAGCTCACACTAGCCCAGCTAACAGAAGGAGCTACTCCAGCAAAAGCATCTCTTCCTCTTGCTGACAACTCTGCTTTCATTTCAGTTCAGCAAAACCAGTTAGGAGCAGCTTCCCACCCCATTTTCTCTATGGCCATAAGCTATTCAGCTAAGCTGGAGAAGTTTCTAGGACAGAGTACACCTCAACCAGGCTAAAAACAGGGAACTACAAAGGAAGATCCAGAAGTGCTTCTGTAAGGGTCATAACCAGAAAGGTCTTTTGTCAGTGCGCAGCAGAACTCTGGGTTGACAAGGAGAAATGCTGGGAAAGTCCTACAATTGCTATTGCTCCTATTCAGTAGGCTATAAAGTCATTTGATAGATGAGGGTGGTAAAGACCTAGATAAGAAACCTAAGTAACAGAACAGCTCCTGAGGAAGCAGGGTAAGGCACAAATAAGCTGCAGTGACTCAAGAACAGGCCAAGTAACCTGTACTCGATATTTAAGATGTCAGAAGGGAAAGCAAAGCTTTAACAAACCCAGTACTAACAAGGAGAGGCATGAGCAGAGCTTAGCAGGTACAAACATGATGAAGAGTCGGTGTCAAATCTTACCTTGCTCTGCTTAATCCCTGTAAAATTTGGTGCCGAAACCAGAAGCAGCAAGGGCTGCTGTCTCCAGCAGCAGGGGATTAAAGTTAAGCAGCTGAGCCAACTTCTGCTTCCCATCTATCCCATCTGTGCTGCACCCTGAGCTCTCAGACTGTTGTCCCCACATCAGAGACCAGCTACCATGGTGTGAAGCGCAGCAATGACACCCAGCACTGCTCAGTACCCTGGCTGCAGGCAGGTGGGGCAGAGAGCTGGGGGGCTGCTGAACTGCCCCTGGGTTGGTCCCTTATTATTTTATTCAGCCTGAGCAAACAACCATCCTCATCTTCCCTAAATAAGGGGAGTCTTAAAGTTCGATTTCAAGTCCAAAAGCTCAGCAATCCAGGCAATACAGAGAGATGGATCCTGGTAATATTTTCAGTCTGGTGATATCCAGCAGCAGGGAAGTTGTCTGGCAATGCAATCCTAATGCAAACATTGAAGAAAACCATTCTGTGCCCTTTAAACTTGATCCAACCCATTTAAGAGAAACATGCACGTGGCACTTCAGAGCAGCCACAAACCAAAAGGTGAAAGACTTAACATAATACAAGATAATTCAAAAAGAAGAAATTAGAGTGATCCACTACATCTAATGGGAGAAGATAAATCAGTGGCTTCTCGTCCTGAATTAATGGGGGGAAAAAAAACAAAAAAAAAAACCGTTCTTCACTAGAGACCTTAGTAATGTGCATCAATTACATCATTGTTATCTGCTGGTGGATAGAATTGTCTGGAAAGAGAAGAGAATACAAACAAAAGTCCTTTTCCAGAGGAAAGTCCCAGGTCAGCTTGCTTGACAAGGAACCACTAGAGAAGAGGTTTTGCCAGTAAAAGCCTAAGAAAGGCCAATCATTTACACCAATGCTTGAAGCTGTTCTAATTGGGGAGGGCACTTGTACCACACGGACAGCCTTTAACAAGGAAAAGCAAAGGAGACTTTTGAGAGCCATGTTCTGTCCGTGGCCTTCACAGAGGCACTGTCCCCTTCCTGAACGTGGCTGCCTCGCAAAGAGCTGTGACAGATGTGGCTGCTGCTGGGCACTTGCCCTCTGTGCCTGCCTGATGGTTACTCCTGCTTGCTGAGCATTACCGTTGCAATCCAGACTTCCCAAGCCTGGATCAGTCATCCACAGTTGATGCTATTTCCCATGGAGGTACAGTTGAAGGGTTCACAGAAGTAGCTGTGAAGGGATCGGTGGTCAGGGTTGAGGGTGACAGCTGCCTGGCTTCAGACCTGCCATCCTGTCCTCAGCTCCAGCTCTACCAGATGCATCAGTGAGGAACTGCACTATTCGTGGGGGCGAAAAAAAAAAAAAAAAAAATCCCCCTGAAGGATGGAAGGTCTCCAGTGCCTATTTCGGTTCTTCCTCAGGAGCAGAGGCCAGGGGGATCCTATCTCCCTGTCTTTGCTTGGCCAAGATAGGAGATGAAAGCAGGGCAGGAGAGAGCATCAGGCCAGACAGCACTGCGCAGATCTGCTCTTAGAGAAGCCTGTGCCAACCAGATGACGGTGACAGCATGTATATAGAGCCATCACATCCAGGGCAGCTGCCTGCCACCCAGACTGCCACAGGGCTGCTGTGTGACTGCGGATGGAGCTTCCGGCTCTGCTTGCTCACTCACTTTGCAGCCCTGGGCTGAGGGGCACTAAGCTAGACTACACCAGAGCGTTGCGGTTCCTTGGTTCCTTTTCCTCACCAACACAGTGCAGCACCACGGCTGCACACAGAGGCCCCTGGGGTGGTGCAGAGCTGCTGCGTGCTGCAGAAGTCACTGCTCAGGGACACCTCCCTGGCAGCCCACGCTGCAGTGGGCCCCCTCAGCACAACAAAGGGAAAGGGCCCAGCTTGTTAAAAAGCATCAGCTGCTTTCAGTGCCTACTGAAGCATCCACCAGCAAACGGGAATGTCTTCCTGTTTGGGAAGCCAGGCGAGGCTGTCACGCATTTCCACACAGCAGATTAATGGACCGAGGGGGAAACTGGTGAAGGGCTTACACACACAGGCAGGCTGCCTCCACCTGCCCAAGCGCAGGAATTCATGAAAGCATTGAGCAGACTGAGTTTCAGGAAAGATGTAAGCGATGCTGACGTTGCTGGAGCACAAATAGCAAGGGAGATGTCACGGGGCTGTGCTCACCAGCCCGCCATCTGTGGCGCTCCCAGGGCTGCTCCAGGCAGAGGCCTGTGCACTGACAGTGCGGGGAGCCAGGAGCCAGCCTGCCACCCTGCCCAGCACCTTTCCTCACTGCTTCTCTTTTTAAAACATCAGGTCTAAACGCAGAGTTACTGGGACGAGCCAGAAAAACGATCCTAAATCAAAGAGACTAAATGCTGTTGGTAATAACATTCCGCACAAAGGGCTGCAGAGGGGCTTTCTTCTGTTGTAGAATTCTCCACAGAGAATTAAAAGCTTCCCAGAGATCAGCTGTGCACAGTAAATAAACCAAAGAGCAAGAAGGCAAAAACAGCTCTCTGCCTGTCTGAGCTGGCTTTATGCCTCCAACTTTGAGGCTCTGAACCCAACCGTGCAGCACCCACGGCTGTCACACCAGAAACTTCCAGCTGGAGGGCTGCGGCCACGCTCAGCTCCCAGGAGCCAAAAGTAGCTGCAGCTTGGTCCTTTTTGTGCTGTCTTACAAGATGCCTCAGACACGCACAGCAACAGACCAGACATGCTGTGTAGCTCATGCAGTGCTAGGCTGGGATGGGCATGAGATACTCTCCCCACATACTTCTGCAAAGGGCTGTACACTGCTGGCAGGAATGCTGGGCACCAGTGGGCTTCTCTGGCTTAAGCTATTTGAAGCTACAATAGCCCATTTTCATTTGTTGATTTAAAGAAAAATAAAAATCAGTGCGTTAGCTGCTTTGATGTAGATGCCCTGCCCGCAAGTTGCCAGAGCAGTTCTCCATGCGGAGACTCCCAGTTGTTGAACACTTCTGCAAGGGAACTTTAGGACCATAAGTTCACATGAGCAGTATCTCACGACTGGACTTGATGATCTCTGTGCATCCATTCAGATGGAACACTTTCATTGTAAGATCTAGACTCCCTGCTGTTCCTGGCACCTCTGGTCCTGTCTGGCTGGGGTTAATCTGATGCATGCTAACGAAGTACTCAGGTTGCCTTGACTGATGTAAGACCTATTTATCTGTCTCACTTCTAGATCAAAAGCATGTAATTACCTAAGCTCTGGGGAAACTGCCACTTGACATGGGATTTTTGCATGGGAATGAGCAGCAGGTGCAAAATAATAATAAAACAAATAAACCAAATGGCAATGAAGTAGCTGAGCATACATTAGTATTCAGAACAAGATCACCCTTTATAACATTTGCAGCATCACAAGGGACTTTGTAGGCAATACGTTTTCTAGACCTACCTAGGAGTTCTATACTTACAATAACCCCTGGGTAATAACCTCCAACAGTCACATTTTGGGTTCTTGTTGTAGCAGCTAGGCCCACCGTTAGAATTAATACTGACACAATGAGGAGAGTCACAGTTACGTAGAGGGAATTTCTTTTTCTTCTATTGAATGACCCTAAAAACACACATATACAACAGAATTTGCTAATTCCATCTGGGGACAGTCACGGTATCACAGCCTTTTTCCTCCCACCACCAACCACATCACAGTGAATCTCCTTTCTTGGTTTTGGCCTCCCCTTTTCACCTTCACTAATGTGCTTTATCAGTTTCTACTAGAACACCTGAATAGGCACATATCATTGCTTGGTTGCGGATGAAGAGATCTTTAAGAGCCATAACTTTGCAAAGCTCATTTAGATATAGTAGAGCCTCCTTGGGACAACTGAGCTAACGAGAAACACTACCACAAGGCACTCATTTCTCTTCTGGTCTGTCTGCTTGCATTAAGTCAAACAGCCATACTGTACCCACTTGTTTTGAGGAGGGAAATCTTGGCTGTAAACATGTCACAAGGTGTCCACAGTTCTCCAAATAAAGTCACAGCCACTCCTCCTGCAGCAGCAACCTCTTCTTTCAGCAAGGACCAGGTATTTTTAGATGTTTGAATAATGAATTGTGGATTAGGGAAACTCACATACAGCTGCCTAATTCTGGTTTCCTTTTTTTTTTTTTTTTTGTTAAATGTATTTATAGATCTCCCAAATGAGCATAAATATAAAATAGTGATCCCATCAGCCAAGAGAAAAGCCAGCTTCCATCTTATGCTCAGCAACATCTGCAGGGGTTCTTGTTCAGTGCCTATTCTGCAATCTTTAAACCCCTTTTCAGAACAATCCTTTTGATTCTATGTCATACATTATGTAAACACAACCCAGCAGAAGTGAGCAGCTGGCACAGCAATGGGCTGTAATGGTTCCTTGCTGCCCCAGGCTGCACCTGCTGCTGGGGCAAGTCCAAATCACAGCCCACAGTGCAGGGCTCCCCAGAGCACCCATGGAGCAGGCAAACACATTTCCCCACTCCAGAGGCTCCTAAGAGGTGTGTGCACATCACCAGCTGCACCTCACAGGGTACTTAGAAGCAGGCAGGGATGCACCCCAAGAGAGCACAGGGCTGCCTTTACTCCTGCCAAGCATATCCTATTTGCTAAAGCAATTCACCCATGGGACACCCCACCTGAGGCACACAGGCTCCTTGGCAGCTGCAGAGATGAATTCATAATTCAGCTGGGTGGAGAGGATTCGGCCAAGCCCAACACAAATGCCCTGCCCACATCTGCCAAATACAGGAGTCCCTCAGGCTCCAAAGGCAGCTTGCTGTCTTGAAGATGTGCATCCCACGTGCCCACAGGCCCTTCTGTAGGGTGTGAATATATTGGCAGCAAAGCTACCCATGTCGTTTGCCTTCACCCCAGCAGCCATGCTGATACACAAACCAGTTCCCTCTCCATGGGGACAGCTCTGCCCCTGCACAGTGCAGGCACAACACCCACTGCAGGATGCCCTTCACCAAGCCGCTCCATGGGCTGCATGGTGCCATCAGCCACACAAGGCGGTGCACCAGGAGGTGCAGGGCAGGAGGGGTGTGCAGGGAAAGGACCATCCTGCTGATCCACTGGTGTCTCCAGGAAGAAATGCTCCTCTAAGCCTCCTGCTTGTGACCCTAAGAACAGTTGTAATTGCAGTATGGGGACATTGCAAGGACCAAAAGCAAGGACCTCTTAGCTACAATTAACATCTAGGCAGCTAAATAACTATTGGAGCAGCCCAGGCAGCACCTTTTATCAGCACTCTCATTTTATTCTCCCAAATCTGAAAATAAGCTAGTAGCATAAGACCTAGACTTCTCCGTGTTACAATTCATGAAGATTCTGTAAGGTCTTTGACTCTGTCCCCTATAACACCTTTGTGGAGAAGCTGGCTGCCTTTGGTCTGAATGGCTGTACTCTCTGCTGGGTGAAACACTGGCTGGATGGCCAGGCCCAAAGAGCTGTGGTCAATGGAGTTAAATCCAGTTGGCGGCCGGTCACAAGCTCTGCCCCCCAGGGCTCAGTACTGGGGCTGCTTCTATTTAACATCTTCATTATCTTAATGAGGGGATTGAGTGCACCCTCATTAAGTCTGCAGACAACACCAAGTTGGGAGGGAGTCTTGATCTGCCTGAGGGGAGAAAGGCACTACAGGGGAACCTGGATAGACTGGATGGACGGACTGAGGTTAACTGTATGAGTTTCAGTAGGGCCAAGTGTCGGGCCCTGCATTTTGGTCACAACAACCCCAGGCAACCCTACAGGCTTGGGGAGGAGTGGCTGGAAAGCTGCCTGATGGAAAGGGACCTTGGTGTGCTGATGGGCAGTCGGCTGAATGTGAGCCAGCACTGTGCCCAGGTGGCCAAGAAGCCCAATGCATCCTGGCTTGGATCAGCAATGCTGTGGTGAGCAGGAGCAGGGAAGTCATCCTGCCCCTGTGCTCGGCACTGGTGAGGCCTCACCTCGAGTGCTGTGTTCAGTTTTGGGCACCTCAGTACAGAAAGGACACGGAGGTGCTGGAGCAGGGCCAAAGAAGGGCAGCAAGGCTGGTGAAGGGCTTGGAGGATGTGTCCTATGTGGAGAGATGAAGGAACTGGGGCTGTTCAGTCTGGGGAAGAGGAGGCTGAGGGGAGACATTATGGCTCTCTTCCGATACCTGACAGGTGATTGCAGTGAGAGCAGGTTGGTCTCTTCTCACTGGTGACAGGACGAGGGGAAATGGCATTTGGACTCTATGATCTGTAAGGTCTTTTCCAGCCTGAATAATTCTATGATTCCATATCCCACCCTTCTGCTGCCTCCCAAACACCAGCGCTTCTGCAGCGCTCCAGGACACCT